>NW_024412401.1:21515739-21590959 GCF_014898765.1 Herpailurus yagouaroundi | reverse complement strand
CCCAGGGTGGCGGCGCCTGCGGCCGAGCGCCGGGAGCAGGTACGGGGTCCCGGAGCGGGCCGGGCGGGGAGGGGCGTGGGTTGGTTTCGGGGGTGGGGGGCCCAAAGGCGTGTGGTCCAGCCTTCCGGCCCCGCGGAGGGGGTGGAGCGTTGTCTGGGGTCAGCTTTGTCCGGCCCCGGATACCCTGTGAGCTCTGCGTCCCCGCCGCGCCGAGCGGCTCACAAAGCGTTTTCCTACCCGGTGGGTAGCCCCCTCCCCTAGGGTGGGCAGGGCAGGACCTCTCTAGGTCTCCGCTTGGCGGAGGAGGAAACCAAGGCTTACTGGGGGAAGTGACTTGCCCAAGGTCACGTAGCCGGTGAGAGCCGTAGCCTGGCTGGGACCCAGGGCCACCCTGGGCCGGCGCGGGCCCCGAGTCGGGGACGGGGGGCTGGAAGGAGGAAGAACTCCTAGCCCCCGGGACTCGAGAGACATTGATCCGGAGGAGGGGGCTCTAGGCCCTGGTCCTAGGCACGCCCACCCAATGCTTTTTAGGTAGGCTTCGGGGATAAGAGCTCTTGCGCGGTGGAGAGAAGGAGCAGGGGCCCCTTTGAGGGCTTGGGGGGTACTCTGGGGAGCCGATTTGGGGAGCCTCAGAGGGGAGAGATTCGGATGAGGGGTGTGCCTCCTGGGGGAGGGCTTTCTTGAGTGAATGGGGCAGAGCTTCGGAAACTTCTCATCATGGGGACTGTTTGGTTTTTGCCAGGCCACATTGCCCACCACTGCCCGGACTAAACCAATCTAGCTGAGATTAATAGGGAGGCCTTCCCGCTTTTGTGGAGACACCTATAAGGTGTTTGTTTTCATGAAATGGCACGAGTTTCGTTCGTGCCCCAAAACAGAAGTGCGTATAAGGCCCTAGTAAAAGCATTTCTGCTACAGAAGGCCGAATGAGTTTTTTTCCAGGTGGTCTGGATCTGTCACACATGGAGGACCCCTGGAGAACAGCTATCGGAGGCGTGAAGGGGAAGGAAGCAGGGATGATTGGGACAAGTCACCCTCCAGCCTGGCATGTTGGGGCCATGTGCTGCAGGGACTCCCATTTTTCTTTGGGGTGGGTGGTTTTTACTGTAGTGGATATATCTTGGAAAGGGAAGAAGAGGACTTGGGAGTTCTAGAGGAGAGAGGGAGGGCAATGGAGAGTGTCCTGTGGAGCTCAGAAAGCTGTAGAATGGGGAAAAAGAAGAGGGTATTTAGTCATTGTGGGGGAAGGGAGATAAAAGGGTTGCTGAGGGGAGGGGGCCCGTGTCTAGTCTAGAGAAAACTTGGGATGTTTCAAAGAGGGAGCCAGGGGCTTGAAAGGAGTCTGTTAGAGGTGGATGGTATCTTACAAGGTTGAGTAATAGGTACTGGTCTGCAATCACTTCATTTTCTTCCAGTAAAGACATTTGTAGTACTTTTATATAAATGTTTTGGCTTTTGCGCTCCCCACCCGCATTCTCTTTCCTGGTCTGAGGCTGCCGGCCCATAGTATTGTCTTGGAAGTAAGGCTTGACAAAAGAGGGAAGGGGAAGACTAATTAGCAAATGCATTAATTAGGGCCCTTTGTCCGAAATGATTCCTTGTTTAAGTCAGCCGATTTCTTGCTGCCCTCCTGCACTTCGGCTTTCCAACTGTGGTGGGTGTTTGGGGGATGGGGACGTGCTCTGGAAGAACTGCCCTGATTTAGACAAGATGAATTTTTCTTAAAAAATTGAGACATATATTTGACAAATATGTATAAAAGCATGAACATTTACTGGTCAAAGATTTTAATTAGTGAAATGCAAATTGAAACAATAAGGAGGTGCTGTTTCACACCCATCAGAGTGGCAAAAATTAAATGCTGTGGTAATCAAGTGTTAGTGAGGTTGTGGGGAAGTCAACTTTTATTTACTGCTAGTGGGAATGTAAATGGATACAACTACCTTGGTCAGTAGTGTAGTTATGTCTTTTTGGAGGGCTAACATACTTATTTACCCAAAATGTCTGTTTCTGCGTCTAGGAAGTAATACAGTCGTCCAAGAAAATAAGTAAGAAAAAGTATAAGCATGCTCATTGCAGCTCAAATGTCCACCAACAAGGGGAATGCATAAATTGTTAGGTAGTCCCACACAATTGAGTCTTACAGCTCTGTGAAAAATAAACCACAGCCTCATGCTTTAAAATGAATGAATCTCACAAACATAATATGGGGTGGGGGAACAAGTTACAGATTTCTTACAAAATGTTTGCACTTGTATAAAATGTGAAAACATGCAAAATAATATGGTTTGGGGGCTATGTACCTATGTCGTAAAAATATAAAAACATGCATGGTAACAACTAACACCAAATTCAGAGTAGAAATTATCTCTGGGAAGAAAAGATGAAGAATGGGATTGGACAGGGGTACACCAAGGGCTTTAATTATATCTAATATTCTATTACCAAGAAACCTGAATCAGATAATTGCAAATTAGGATTTGCTTATTTTGGGTGTTGGGTCAGAGATATTCAATATATTATTTTAAATATTTTTCAGATGTTTGAAATATTTCTCACATGCAGAACATTTTCTTATTTATCGAGTGCAGGATTTTTGTCCCATAAAAATGAAACTTCTGCCACAGACTCCAGTCCAGCACAGCCTGTTAGACTTGCAGGCTGGTGATCCTTTTCTCACCCCTTTCTGACCTGCAAAGCCTGGTATTGCGATGGGTGACTTTTATTTTGGAACTGCTGATAGGCATGGAGGATTTCCCAGTGTTTCTAAACTTTCTGGTGGACCTAGGTCAGCAGTTTGAGCTTTGTCAAAATATAAGTGCTCCAGGACGTTCTAACTTATCTGTTGCAGGGAGGGACCCAGACATCTGATTCTGACAAAGTTCCCCAGTAGATTCTGATGACCACTAAAATTTGAGAACCACTGCCTTAGGCTCCTGACTCTGGGCTGTACTCCATTTTAGCTTTGCCCTAGGCTGCCTTCTCTTGCCTCTCCTGCCTAACTGGGACTAATTTGGACCCATGTGATACTTAGCTCTTTTATAGGGCATAAAAGAGTGATGGGGTTGGAAGCTGTTGAATGTGAAGGCATTCATAATCTGGTCATCTCTTCCTCTTATTTTCATGCAGGTAGCTAAGGGGCCCATTATCCATCAGGGCTATTTATCAGGTTTTACAAACTTTAACCACTTGTGTCGCTCACTATATGGGGTTTTATAGTTAAGATAGGAGCAAAAAAACCCCAAACAAACAAAAAACAAAAACAAAGGGGGGGGGTGCACTAACAGAAGGAAAACCAGCAGATTTGGAGAAAGGAAATCCCCAATAGTAAATGTATGTGATCCAACCTTTCTCTACAGATGGTAGAGATTCTTTTAGTGCCTTAGCTTATGACATGCATTTGAATTTCAGCTATTTGAACCTATAGTCAAAGATTAGGGTCTTAAATAACAACTGATTATCACCTCAAGATGGAAGTTTCCTTTCTCCCAAATTTGCTAGTTTTACTTCTCTGCCAGACCCTTTTTGCTCTAGTCCTAATAGGTTTAGGAATTAATTTATATTAACAAATATGAGGATTTCTGGTAATGAAATGTGTAAAATGCTTGTTTGTCTTTGGTAAGGTTCTTCTTTCTGGAAACCTACCTTGAAAGGGCAGTGTGTCCCCAGGTTTTGGGGACCCCATATTTTTGCAGGGCTGCTGTGTGAGGTTGTATAGATTGTGCCCAACCCGAAGTCACCTGTTTTGGGTGACAAGTGGGAGTGCAAATTCATTTGTGCTCCACTTCTCAAAATGAGCAATTCGCGTGGACGTGTGTCCTCTCAGAAGAGGGGGCACCCTTTTCAGATTCTCACCAAGGTGCTTCGTGAAGTAGCTGCCTTGCAGCTTTGTTGGTCTGTGTATAACTGTGCCGTCTATAGTTGTGGACCCTGTGAAGAGGGCATGTCAGTTTTGGGCCTTGAGTTCAAGCGTTTTCCCCACGTGAACTTTTCAAGGGAAGGGACCCGCCCCTGGCTTTTCATCACCATGCTCAGTTGTACCAGGCTTTCAGCTTAAAATTGTAAAAATTTGTTATGGAGCTAGAGAAATATGCCCCTTTTTGAAAGTACCATTATTTATGAAAAGACGGAATGAGAGAGAAATATTAAAAAGACAACAGCATCCGGTACTTGAAGAAGAGAAAGTAGCTATGCACCCCACCCCATTTGCTCTTGCATTCTTGCAGTGCTCACTTTGAGGGGGAAATACAATGGTATTTTTCTCTTCCTATTTCCCCCTACGCTAGTATTCCTGAATTTCTGAAGACCTGAGGCTTTTTAGCCAATTTTGAAAATATTTACCCATTTGTATTTCCCATTAAGTGGTTGTTTACGCTTCCTGCTGTTTTATTTTTTCTTGGAGAGAGGGGAGGGGGTAGTGCTCAACCAAGGACAAGACTGGACTTCCTACTGCTTTTGCAAATAATGGCAGTGTGTTTTTCAGAACAGTTGTCATGGAAGAGTGCTGTTCTGTGGGCTCAAGGGAGAGGTACATTTGAAGTGGTTTCTCTTGTCTTTATTATTATTTTTAAACATGATTGAGGGTGATGGTTACAGAGTTCCATTGTGCTTTTGCTGCTGTTTTGGAGGAGGTTTGTGAAGAAAATATACTTAAAGCTAAAAATGTTTAACAAAAATAGTCTTAGGCTCACACGAGAAAAACAAACAGTTCTCACCTTTAGGCCTTACCCAAAGCAGTTTGAATTTTTTCCAGTTCTGTTTAAATGGATATTGGTACTATTTTAGGGACTGCTTAGAACACTTAACTGGAGTGACGTAGGGCAGGTGGAGGAGGAGAATGATCGGATTATACTGGGGTTTATCAGTAGTTCCTCCAATCGTGATATGGAAAGCTATCACTGTATTGTCTGCTTTTTGGGTTAAAGTATGTGTAGAAATAAGGGCGAGATTGTGAGTTTTGATATGTATAATAATTTGACCCTGTTGAAAGAAAAAGCAGAGGGAAGAAGTGGTAAGAGGAAGAAATACATGCTTGGAAGACAGTAGCAAGCAATTAAATAGCAGTACATTTCATAGTACTTTTGGGATGTTCCTTGAGTTGAAAGGTACCTGTCTGTATCCGTTCTGCTTCAGCACCTTTGATTTCAGTGTCTGAAGATGGTGCTTACTGATCTTTGGTTGAAATCTGTTTTACCGTCATGAAACTGGAAAGTGAGTAGTTTTGAAGACTAGACTGAGGTAGTAGGGTAGGCTGAAAGTAAAAACAAGTATATCCGTTTTGTAACTCCTTTGTCAATAGGAGTTGGGAGTCTCATAATTAACAAAAGTATTTTTCATTTGGCTTTTAGGCTATCTTATTTAAAAATTCTTTTAATGAATTTGTCTTCCTATCTGTGCCTCAGTACATATTTGAGTACCTACTGGGTGTCATAAGACCACTACCCATACTTTGGGGTATAGATAACCTTGGGGTGATAGCCTTCATTGTCAGAGACTTCATTACCTGAGGTACTGAGAACGGCACAAAGGCTGTGGGCTTCAGCTAGTTCTTTCTTTCTTTTGTCATGCTTCCTTCTGCTCCCTGGTCTTCTGGGTTTGGTGGTGATCTACCCATCTGTCAGGTCAGCCCTGCCCCTCCTCTCCCCATGTGAGGGGCACAGAGGCTTTACAGAACCATTCGGCCGGGCACCTTCAAGTAAAACCCCTCCAACAATATTGAGCCAGACCCGAGGGCCATCATAGTGGCTCCAGTTCCTCTTCCTTCTCTGTTGCCTGTGTTGACACCACCCACCCTTTGCTGTGGAGCCTGGAAGTCGCCCCCCTCACCCCCAATCATACAAAGAGGCTTTGTGCTCTGAGGATGTTCTAAAGGCAGGATCACTGTAATTATAATTCCCCAAGCACAACCAAGTAATGGGGGCAGGCAGGGTAAAGATGGTATCCAAGTTCTTGTTGGTAGGGAGAAGTCAGCCGGGATTAAAAATCATCTGGAGTCAGTACCAAAATGGATAATGGAACGTTGTTGGTAATGCTGATGGGAATGTATTTAAGTGAATGCATTTCAGATTTTTACATTCTAATACTTGCGAGATACTTGAAGCTTTAAAAAGCATAAGACAGCCGGAACTTTTTTTTAGGTCTTTTTTTTTTTTTTTTTTAAGTCTAAAATTGTAACCGAAAACTACTTTAGAAGAAGGTATGTAGAAATCCCAGTCTACTTTGCTTTATGTTTCTGTTGCCAGAATGATTGATTGCCCAAGAAAGCCAAATACATAACTTATTACTAGGGGTGCTCCAAATACATAAATTATTACTTTTTTTGCTTGTTTCTAAAAGTAAGCTCTGACTGACGTTTTTGGGAAGGTAATTTCCCCCTACCACCATGAGAAAAAAAAAATCAGTGTGGGGATATGTGCTTAATAAACTTTTATATCAACCATCTATGTCGTGTGCTTCCAAGCTGTGTTGGCAATCTTTTAATGAAAACTTTCTTCTTAGTATGTTAACTATTCATATATTACTCTGACTAGTGTCTCAAACAAACTTTTTTGTGTTTTTAAAATGAAGTGCACCAGGGGCGCCTGGGTGGCTCAGTCAGTTGAGTGTCCGACTTCGGCTCAGGTCATGATCTCATGGTCTGTGAGTTCAAGTCCCGCTCAGGCTCTGTGCTGACAGCTCCGAGCCTGGAGCCTGCTTCAGATTCTGTGTCTCCATCTCGCAGCCCCTCCCCTGCTCATGCTCTGTGTCTGTCTCTCAATAGTAAATAAACATTAAAAAAAAAAAAAAATTAAAAAAAAAAGGCACATGGCTTCTTTAAAACGAAGTGCACCAAACAATTGCAGAGGTCAGTAGACTTTAGGATAGTGGATTCCAGTTGTCCTTTATGCAAGGTGAAGGGAAAAGACCCTTTTTGTTGTTAAGCTTAGCACTGACTTCTGTGGTGAGTGAAGCAATCAGGGTGATCACGTGTACTATATATGGAAACCTTTAGCTACTGTCAGCTGGCCCTTCCTCTAAAAGCATGGCCCCTGACAAAAGTGTGCAATGTGATGATTTGACATATGAATACATTTTGAAATGATAATCACAATCAGGTTTATTAATACATCCATCACCTCACATAGTTATCTGTGTGTGTGAGAGAGAATGTTTCAGATCTATTCTCTTAGCAAATTTCAAGTATACAATACAGTATTATTAACTGTAGTCACCATGATAAATCCATAGATTTTCAGAACTTATCTTATAATTGAAGGCTTGTGCCCTTTGACCAACATCTCCCCATTTTCCCTAATTTCCAGACTCGGGTAACCATATTCTACTCTGTTTCTATGAGTTTGACTTTTTAAATTAAAAACAATTTTATTTATTTATTTATTTATTTATTTATTTATTTATTTATTTATTTATTATTTTAGAGCCCACATGTGAGATTGTATAGTATTTGTCTTTCTCTGTTTGGCGTGTTTCACTTAACATTATGTCCTCCACGTTCATCCATTTGTTGGATGTTGCAAATGGCAGGATTTCCTTCTTTCTAATGGCTGAATAATATTCCATTGTACATATATACCACATCTTCCTTCATCCAATCATCAGACACATAGGTCCCTATCTTAGCTGTTTTGAATAATGCTGCAAGGAACGTGGGAATGCAGATATCTTGAAGAAATCTACCTTAAATTTATCTTCCTATAAGACTACGGGGTAGTCTGTTACAAAGATATTGCCCATATAATCCTTAGAAAGGACTACCAATTTGACAGCTAAAGGTTATGAGATTTAAAAGTACACAAGGCTCCATTTTATCTGCTTTTAATGAGAAGTAAGGTTGATTCCCGCCCCCTGCCCCCAGCCAACCTCGCCAATGTTTAGGCAAATATAGTGCTTATCAGTGACTTTATTTTAGGTTAATTGTAAACTGTTATTTGTCTACTTCGTGTCATTTATAATATACATTTCCTTTGGAGATTAACCTCTGACTCTTACTTTACTGCTCTCTGGTGGCCACTAAGTGATAAAACATTTATTGAATGCCTACTTTGTACCAGGCACAGTGAGGATTTCGGGTAAAATTCAGATATGCAACAGTTCACTGATAGATTCTGACAGTATGGTAGCAGAACAAATGCATTTTTGGGTCTGCAAATTGTTAATAAGAGGGCAGAGAACATCAAAATTTCATTAATAGTGGTGATATATAACCATGATAATTAATGTTGCTAAAGCACAGACCTAACCAGATAAAAAATTTGAGTGGTTATTTTCTAAGTTAAAAGAAATATTTTTTCAGGACACCTGGGTGGCTCAGTCGGTTAAGCATCCAACTCTTGATTTTGGCTCATGTCATAATCCCACACAGTTTTTGAGATTGAACCCTACATCAGGCTCTGTGCTGATAGTGTGGAGACTACTTGGAATTCTTTCTCTCTCTCTCTCTCTCTCTCTCTCTCTCTTTCTCGCTCAAAATAAATAGACATTAAAAAAATTTTTAGGGGCTCCTGGGTGGTTCAGTCGGTTGAGCGTCCGACTTCGGCTTAGGTCATGATCTCGCAGTTGTGAGTTTGAGCCCCGCGTCGGGCTCTGTGCTGACAGCTCAGAACCTGGAGTCGACTTTGGATTCTGTGTCTCCCTCTCTCTCTGCCCCTTCCCCGCTCGTGTTCTGTCTCTTTCTGTCTCTCAAAAATGAATAAACGTTAAAAAATTAAAAAAAATTATTTTGGTCTGGTATTCAAGACCAGCATAATTAGGTCTTCATTATTTCAATCTCTATTCTTCCTCATGAATATTATTCTCCAAGGAAATAGGATACCCTGTTGTCTATATGTCCATCACTTTTTCATCTTTTTTTCTTTGATTTTTTAGCTTTAAGGGCTTTTAGATTTTCCAGAGCCCACTTTTTAAACGTCTAGATGGTAATTGTCACTTATTGTGTGCAAAGCTCTGTTCCAAGTGCTTTACGTGGATTAATTCATTTAATTTGCACTATAGACCTCTAAGGTTGATGCTATTATTATCCTTAATGTGCAGATGAAGAAACTGGAACAGAGAGAGGTTAAATAACTTGCTAGAGAGGATGCAGCTATTAAGAGTGTTATCTGGGATATGAACTGAAGCTGTCTAGTTCCAGAGTCTATATTTTTAGCCATCATGCTTTACTACATCTCTCTCTTTCTCTCTCTCTCTCTCTCTTTTTTTTTTTTTCCAGCAGACTTAGGAGTTAGTTTTGGTAACAAAAGGTTGAATGTAAGCAAAGGTGATCACTGCTTTAGCCACTGAAAGGAATTTGCAGTCTTTAGTTTTACCTTTGCTCTTGAGAAATCTCTTTTCTTAAAGTTCTGAATTACTGCATTAAGATTATTTAATTGATATTTAAAAGTCATTCATTACTTTTTTACATAAAGAGTAGGAGTACCTGCACTGGGGTGGGTGGATTTACATTAGAACAGGCATATTTAAATTACTTCTTAGAAAATCTCTCATATTCTGTAATCCTGAACACTAGGGTCTTAACTGAGGGCTTGTTTGGGCACTTACGCAGATAAAAAAAATTATCGGAAAAATTTGACCCTACTCAGAGGAACTTCTGAATTTCATCTTTTTTGTGGATATGGGTACCCTTCCCCCAAATATCATCCATCCAAGAATGGATGTTAGACTTCATTTTAGCCTTTTCTTTTTAGCCTACTTAATTTCCATAATAAATTGGTTTGTCACAAGCTAAAGTATAAGCATATCTCTTAATCCAGTAGCATAGAATATGAACATTTCAGGTGTTAGTTGCAGAGCCTGGTGTGGGGTTGATGCTGTCTGAGACAGTGGATTATTTGAGGAAAATAATACAGCATTGTGGTTACCAAGTGAGCTACTTCAAAACTGCTAAGTTGGAATCTGAGATTGAGTAAATTTTCTCATAAACAGTTATGGATGGTGTTTCTAATATTTCATCTATATTGTAGGCTTAATAGGCATTGGTGAGCCATCCTTTTAGAAGATGTGCTGTGAGAAAATGAGATTCTAAGGTCAAAACCAGGTACAGTACTTACAGACTTTTGGAACATGGCCTGTTTTTGAGTGGAGCACTGCCAACAATCTTTTTCTCCTACTTTGCTTACGGATACCTAGAAAGGAAAAATGAATTGTTTGCTTTTCAGTTTCCTAAGTGATATGGAATTAGTTCATCGGAGGAAGATATTCTTTCTATTCAGCCAGGGCAAAGACTGATTAATTCAGATAATTGAGGCATTTCCACCTATTTACTTTTTGGAGTTTAAGAATCTTATCTTCAGAACAACTCTAGAGTTATGTTTGGGGGCTCTAATGGAAATCATTGTTGACTGCCTTTGCTGTATGTCAAGAATGAGTCATGAACTCTTGTGATCTAATTATCCAATGTTTCTATTTAAAAATTGTACATATATTGTTGAAAACAAATTATTACTATTCTATGATATTTTTGAACTTTAAATAAAAGCTACCATTGTGTGCTAAAAAAACAAAAAACAAAACCAAAAAACCAACAAAGGCAACAAGTAAAAGATCTGCCTTCTTAAAATGAATTTGTGTGCAACTCATGACGTTATTAAATTGTATGTTAAGGTCAAAACAAGAGTCAGAATTTGATTCTAGAATGTTTAGATAATACTGTATATACTTTGAGTCTAATTTTTGGTAGAACAAAATCTTCAAAAAAAATGAACTCTGTTTCAATTGACGTAAGTGATTTTAATTTAACATAAATAGTTGGAAATAGTAGAAATATAGTTTTGCCATAGCAAAATCTTTCTTTAGAACATTGGAGATGTACATGTTTCCTTTTGAAGTATAGTTGTTTGATAGAATATTATTTATTTTTCCTGGTGCTGTGTAATTAAAACTGCCTAAATTTATTTTAAGGTTTGCTTCAAACTTTGTTTCTGTGGAAGAAAAATTACCAAATTGCAAAGGGGCTTTAGAAATACTGATTCCAAGATTGCTTTTAAGAAGGGAGAGGCAAAAAAAAAAAAAAAAAAAAAGAAGGGAGAGGCAAGTCAAATTGGGTATGAGCTCCACAGAATTGTCTGTGCTACTTCCTGTGTCAGAAAAGCTTAGAGAGGGGGGCTGTGTTGTAGGAGGGCGGGGCATTAACCTGGTAGGAACTAGAAGTGAAACTGGAAGTGCCTTTTTTAAAAAAGAAAAAAAAAAAAGCATATTGTTGTATTAGTCTGAGTCAGGCTGGGTTGAGCGTGAGTGTTTCTCAAGCGCAAATGTGTATGTAGTGCCCTCGCAGATTTCCTGATTAAGTCAACATGTTTGCAGTTGACTCAGGACCGACCTTAGACCCAATGGCGGAAGATGAGAGAAGGGCCAAAGGAGAGGCCGAGGCAGGGGTCTTAGGGTGCAGTTTTTGAAAGAAAATTTCTGAGCCTTTGAGAGACAGCAGGAAGTTAAAGGTGGAATTCTGGGAACATATCCACCCCCTCCTCTCCAGCCCAAGCTGTCTGGAGGTGGAGCCTGAGCCGAGGCAGTGGAGGATAAGTAGACTAATGGATGTTGGTAAAGGTATCCTTGTTAGAACAGAAAAGGTATATCACTGTGGTTTGTCTTCTCATTACAGTCTTAGCCATACAAAGGTTAGCACGTCTTACATAATTTTATTTTGCCTAGGGTTAAAAGTGAAATTCACTTATTTTAAAAGAAAAATGAGAATTTAGGATATAACATTGACACTTAAGAGAGCATTAAATTTCCAGTGTGGTTAAATGGTAGTTATATGCTATCTGTCATGCATAAAAGATGACAGTGCTAACATGCTCTGCCTAACTAGGGCATGCAGTGCTAATGTTTTTCCCACAGGAGTGATAGGTTCAAATTCAGAGATTAAAAACCTGTGCTCTTTCTGCTGGTCTCCCTTCTTCTATCCCCAGAAACCATTCACAGATGCTCTGTGTGTGGATGGGTGTGAGTAATATGGATGAGGATTGGGTTTATGGCTCTGAGGTAGGCCAACACCTCTCACACTTGATTTATGCATCACCTGGGAATCTTATGAAAATGAAGATTTCTAGCAAGGTTACTGATGATAGTGAAGTGGTTTGAGTAGCCAAGGAGTGGAGTAGTGTCTCTCAAACTGTGTAATAGTCATCTGCAGGGCTGGTTAAAAGGAAGAGTACTAGGTGACACCACCTTCCAAGCTTTTGAATCACTTTACCAGGGGGTAGGGCCTAATATTTTGCACACACACAAAAAATTTCTAGGTGATGGTATTGTGGGGTGTGTGTGTGTGTGTATTTTGAGATCCACTGAGGTAGAATATAAAGACTATAGAGGAGAATCAAACCATCTGTCTTGGCTTCTTGAGCATTATTTTGTAACTGAAAATGGTGAAGGAAAGGTTGCTGAAAGTCATAATTAATACTGTTCATGGTTAAATAGGTGATGGGAATTAAGGAGTGCACTTGTGATGACCACCAGGTGTTCTATGGAAGTGTTGAATCATTGTATTGTACACCTGAAACTAATATTATGCTGCAAGTTAACTAACTGGAATCTAAATGAAAACTTAAAAAAATTACTGTTTAGGTTTGGCAAATAACACGTCATTAAACAATTTTGTGTGTTTTATTGTATGGTGAGTATATGTCTGTGTCTAGAAAACATCAACAACAGACTCACACCATACTGGTGGTAATAAAGATTATTCTTTCTGGAGAAGGATCCAGGATTATGGAGGGTGGGGTTTTAGCTTTCTTTTGTAAGGTTTTAATTTTTACTGAAGAGATTGTACTTCTATTTATGTAATTAATTTTATAAAAAGGCATACGAAAACTGGGCTAGATTGCCTCCCGTTTACTTCTCTAGATCTGTCCTCCACCCTGTTCCACCTGGCTCTCTGCCCTAAGGAAAGAGCTCCCAGATCCTCTGGCTTCTTACTGTAATGGTTTAGCCTTAAGAAGAAATTGAAGGGAAGGAGGATGAAGTCAGAATATTTATTCTCCTCTCACGGTAGCCTGCATTTTATTACCTGGGTTCTGGGAAACTCTGTCTCTTGTCTTTTTTGGGGACCAGAGCAATAATTGTTCAGTTATTGCTAGTTCTGGTTCCTGTTCCATCCCCTGTGATTTCTGTAGGCCTCAACTAATTTAGTAATTATTCCTTTTACAGATAGACCCCTTTCAGATTATTCTGAGTTTGTCATTCCTTTACTGTTGGGACCCTGACTGATGGACCCTCTAGTCTTGTTCTTCTCTCTACTATAATCCCATCTCAGAGGTAGTGACAGTACTATTTTGGTATGTGTAACTTCCAGACATTTCTATACATAACATGGCCCTAAAATAAATGTACATATTTAACACAAAAGGAATCCTATTGTACTTCCAATTGTATGAGTTTTTCTCACATCATACTACATTGTGACCATTTTTTACATCAGTATAATCTACCTCTTTTTAAAAAATTTTATAAGCTTATTTATTTTGAGAGGAGCACATGTGTGGGGAGGGGTGGAGAGAGAGAGAGAATCCCAAGCAGGCTCTGCATGGCCAGTGTGGAGCCCACTGGGGGGGCTTGAACTCATGAACCCATGAGACCATGACCCACGCTGAGATCAAGAGTCAGACGCCCAACCAACTGAGCTACCCAGGCACCCCAAATCTGCCTCATTCTTAATAGCTACAGCTAAATAAACTATCCATTGTATTTGATATGGACATACCACAACTTAACCAGTTCCTTATATATTTAACATGATAATTTTGTAAAAAAATTTTTAATGTTTTTATTTATTTTTGAGAGAGAGAGAGAGACCGAGCATGAACAGGGGAAGTGCAGAGAGAGAGGGAGACACAGAATCCCAAGCAGGCTCCAGGCTCCAAGCTGACAGCACAAAGCCAGACACGAGGCTTGAACTCCTGAACCACGAGATCATGACCTGAACTGAAGTTGGGTGCTCAACCTACTGAGCCACCCAAAGCTCCTCCAATTTAACATGATAATTTTAATCATATACTGAATTTTCATTAATAATTAGATCTGTTTCTGCATTCTGTTCTATTGTTCTGTCTCTATTCTGGCACCAATATTACACATTTTGCTTATTGTAGTTTTATACAGATAAATTCTTGGCAGGGCAAATCCTGGTAGTTATTTTTATTTTGGAGAAGACTTTGGGCTTTCATCATGTACTTTTTTCCCTTCCAGATATATCTTTTAAAAGTATTTGTTAGGATTCCTACAGTAGTCATTGATACATTGATTGGAAAGGCATTAGTGAAGTTTTATAGTTTAATTCACATTTGTCAATGTATTTTACACAGTAGGGCATTTCATCATGTTTCTTGAGTTTTGCTGATGTTAGGAAAAGCGGTGGATTTTTGGATATTTATTTAAAAACCTGCCTATTTCTGGGGCACCTGGGTGGCTCAGTTGGTTAAGTGTCCAGCTTCAGCTCAGGTCATGATCTCATGGTTCATGAGTTCGAGCCCTGCATCTGGCTCTGCAGTGACAGCTCAGAGCCAGATTCTGTGTCTCCCTCTCTCTCTCTGCCCCTCCCCTGCTCATGTTCTCTCTCTCTCTCTCAAAAATAAGCAAACATTAGAAAAACATTTTTTAAACCTGCCTATTTCCTGAGGTTTTTTTAGTTATTTTAATAGTTTTTTCATAGATTTTTCTTGGATATTCCAGTTGGATGACTTTACTGGTAAATATTGCTAATTTAGACTCCTTTTCAGTATTCCCCCCCTTTATTCTTATTTTATTGGCTAGACTATAACATCCAGAAAAATGTCATATATGTGACTTAATGAGGCTGCCTCAGGTATGCTTCACTGTTCATTGTGGAGCTGACTGTGGGACTGAAACCTGACAAGTTAAAGGAGTATTTTTATTTGTTAAGTGTTTTTTTTCTCAGAAAGGATAAATTTGTCAGATGCTGTTCAACTCAGTTATCTACCCTTGGAGATTGTTTCTTTCAACCTGTGCTGAGTTAATCAATTTTCAGTATGGAATTATTACTAAATTTCTGGAACAAATCTCATAGTACTAGGTTGAGTTTAGTATTTAGGGTTTTGGTATATATGCACAAGGGGAATGGCCTGTAATTTTCCTTCCTTGTGCCATTCTTGACATGAAGATTTTGATAGCATGGAAAAATAGTGTTTGGGTTGAAAGAGCAGTAACCATTTCTATTTTGTTTTTTAGTTTATTCCATTCAGTTTTCTTATTTTTTGTGTGTTGGGAGTGAGGTGGGGGGCAAGTAGTCAATTTTGGTAAGTTAGATATTATTTTTAGAAAATTAAATTCCTTTTCCAGCTTTAAAAAAAAATACGAGTGAGTTCATATATGTTCTCTTACCTTTCAAAATTTCCTCTGTATGGGGCACCTGGGTGGCTTAGTCAGTTGAGTGTCCAACTTCGGCTCAATGGCTTGTGAGTTCCAGCCCCTCATGGAGCTTGCTGCTGTCAGTGCAGAGCCCGCTTTGGATCTTCTGTCCCCCTCTCTGTCTTTGCCCCTTCCCCACTTGCACTCTCTCTTGCAAAAATAAATAAATCTTAAAATAAAATTTGCTCTGTAAATATGATTTTATCAGCTTTCTTAATCTTAATTTGTATTTTGTTCTTTTTGATTAGATTAAAATCTGTCTCTGCCTATTTATCCCTCTGTAAAATAGGTATAATGAAAATGAGCTAATGTATGTATCTTACTACATAGTAAGCAATCAACTGATGGTTGCTACTAAAAAAAATGATTGCCTTTTATTATTTTTGTACTTTTAATTTATTGTTTCTATATTTTTGTATTCTGATTCAGGAATTTCGGTTCTCATCTTTATTAAAACTTTCTGTATGCCTTACAAGTTTTTAAAAAATTTATACATTTATCGTCTTCTGATTACAAAAATGCACATGGCAAAAAATTCAAACATTACAGAAATAGATATCAGAGAAAATAAGTCTCTTCAAATTCTTGAGAGATCAAGGTTGGTGTCTATATACATATGTGTTTTTGTTTTTATTATACACTTACATGTAAGTGTATCTGTATAAAGTTATAAAAAATGGGATGATACATACTGTTTTGCAACTTGCTTTTTCCTACTTTATATCTTGGATCTCTTTCCAAGTTAGAATTTATAGATCTGGTTTTTGTTTTTTTTAATTTTTTTTTTTAACATTTATTTTTGAGACAGAGAGAGAGAGGAGAGCATGAACAGGGGAGGGTCAGAGGAAGAGGGAGACACAGAATCTGAAACAGGCTCCAGGCTCTGAGCTGTCAGCACAGAGCCTGAGCGGGGCTCGAACCTTGCGGACCATGAGATCATGACCTGAGCTGAAGTCGGACGCTTAACCAACTGAGCCACCCAGGCGCCCCTGGTTTTTGTTTTTTAAAACCTTTATTTGACAGGGATGCCTGTGCAGCTCAGTCAGTCAGGTGTCTGATTTGATCAGCTCAGGTCATGATCTCACAGTTCCTGGAATCGATCCCCGTGTTGGGCTCTGTGCTGACAGCTCAGAGCCCAAAGCCTGCTTCAGATTCTGTGTCTCCCTCTCTCTCTGCCCCTCTACTGTGTGTTTGCGCACACTATTTCAAAATGAATAACTAAAAAAATAAATAAATAAAACTTTTATTTGACGAACAATATAGGTCTGGCAACATTGACATCTTCTGAGTTTGCTCCTCAGTGAATCCTCACAATGTGAACACACTTGTGACCAATAGTCAGGTCAAGAAGTAAAATATGACAAGTACTCCAGAAGCTTCCCTGTGTGTTCCCTATCTTGTTATTTTTTAAGATTTAACAGCTTCATTAAGATATAACTCACATATCATACAATTCGCCCATATGAAGTGTAAAATTCATTGCATTTGGTATTTTGGTATATTCACAATTGTGCAACCATTACCACTATCTAATTCTAGAATCTTTTCATCACCCCAGAAAGAAACCCTGTACCCATTGGCAGTCACTCTCCATTTCTTTCTATCTCATTGGTAGGCAACAACTGAACTATTTTCTGTCTCTATAGATTTTTTCCATACTAGACCTTTTATATCAGTGGAATCATGCATTGTATCGTCTTTTATGACCGGCTTCTTTCTCTTATCATAATGTTTTCAGGTTCATCCATATTGTAACATATGTCAGCATTTCATTCCTTTTAATGGCCAAATAATCATTGTATGGATATACTATGTTTTATTTATCCATTCCTCAATCAATGGACATTTGGGTTGAACCACTTTTGAACTATTATGAATAAAGCTGCTATGAGCATTTGTGTGCTAGATTTTGTGTGGACATAATATTTACATTTCTCTTAGATACATAGGCACACCCCTAAGAGTGGAAATCCTGGGTTTTTAAAGGTTTTAAAATTTTCCCTAATTGTCAGAGGCAAAGCTAAATAGTATCTTTTGTGTCTTTATAACTTTTATTTATTCTTTAAAGGTTATTTTGAGAGAGAGGGAGAGAGAGTAGCAGGGGATGGGCAGAGAGAGGAGAGAGACAATCCCAAGCAGGCTTTGTGCTGTCAGCACAGAGCCTGAGCTCACAATCGTGAGACCATGACCTGAGCCGAAATCAAGAGTCAGATGCTTAACCCACTGGGCTACCCAGGAGCCCCTGTGTCTTTATAATTTCAAGCATTTCAGTACATTTGTGCTTTTCGACTCGGCTTTTTTTTTTGTAGATATAATCTGGCATTTATGTTATTTTTATATATTACATATTTTCTTTTGAGAATGATTTTTTAAAATGTTTTCATGCAATTATATAGTGAGATTTACAACAGTTATTTAGATTTATCTGTATTTTAAGTTGTTTGCTGTTGCCTTCCATTCTTAGCTATGTAAATCTGTTCATTTGTTGGGCGAGGACTACAGTTTCCAGGATCCATGCTTACACACTCTTTATTTATTTATTTATTTATTTATTTATTTATTTATTTAAGAGTGTGTGCAAGTGGGGTCTAGAAGAAAAGGGGGAGAGAGAGAATCCTAAGCAGCCTTCACACTTTGTGGAATCCAACATGGGGCTCGATCCCATGACCCTGGGATCATGGCCTGAGCTGAAATAAGAGTGCAACACTCAACAGACTGAGCCACCCAGATGCCCCCCTCCCCGCCTCCAGCCATACTTTTTATAGTATGTGAGTAGATCTGTGTGGACATTTCAAAGGTATGATTAAGGTTTGATTTTCATTGACCTAATCCAGAGCTTTGTTTGCTCTCAACTCATCAGGAGTTTCAAGGTAATATTTTTCAGTTAGTTACCCTTCCAGGAAGAACCGCCTGAGGTTGGGAGTTTGTAGAGAGAAATGATGTAGTCTTTCTTGGTGATCAGAGAGGGGAATAAGGAAACTAGATGGACAGACTGGAGTGCATAGTTCTATTATTTGGAAGAATCACCTAATCCTGGGGCATTGTGCCTACTGCCTTTTTCAAATCTAATGTGTACATATCTTCATATTTGTGTGATTTATCAATACCACTGGTTTTCCTATGAGCCTTTGCGCTATTACAGATAATTTTTGTAGTGTCTTTGCTTTACCCAAAAGGTAAACAGGTCATATTGAAATCTGAATGAAAATACTTTTTTTTTCTTGTTACATTTGTTTATTTTTGAAGGAGAGAGAGAGAGACAGAGCATAAGCAAGGGAGGGACAGAGAGAGAGGGAGATACAGAATCTGAAGCAGGCTCCAGGCTCTGAGCTGTCAGCACAGAGCCCGATGCGGGGCTTTAACCCACGAACCATGAGATCATGACCTGAGCCGAAGTCAGACACTTAACCAACTGAGCCATCCACGTGCCCCTGAATGGAAATATTTCTTAAGGAGTCTGTAGGAGATGAACCACAGTGTGATATTAATATGAATTTTCCAAGGCCTAGGAGCTAGTATTCAATTGCATGGGCCCAGAAACTGGGCTTTTCCTGCATGTCTACAGGTGATCAGGCTCACACTGTCTATACAACAGAAGACTTTTATCCAGGGCGCCTGGGTAGCCCAGTTGGTTGAGCGTCTGACTTCGGCTTGGATCATGATCTCATGGTTTGTGGGTTCAAGCCCCACATTGGGCTCTGTGCTGACAGTGCAGAGCCTGTTTGGGATTCTTTGTCTGCACCTTCCCCACTCACACTCTCTCAAAATAAATAAAAAAAATTTTTTATCCAAACTGAAAATACCAGTTTATTTATAATGTGAAATGATCTTTCAAATGATTTAAATTCAACAACTAAATATGTGTCTACTTTGTACTAGGCCTACTCACTGTGTATGCAGTAGTGAAGAAAAACAGGTAAAACCTCTGCTCTTACGAAGATTATATTCTGATGATGTGAGACAGACCATAACTAATAAATACATAATATGTTGTGAAGATGGTGAGTGCTAAGAAGATAAATAGAGTAGGGTAAAGAAAGATGAGCAAAGTGTGAAAGAGAGGGTATTATTTAAATTTGTTGGCCAAAGTAGACCTCTGTGGTATGATCCTTGAGCTGAGACCCAAAGGAAGTGAGGAGTCAAACAATGCCAGTGCAAAAGCCCTGAAGCAGAAGTGTGCTTACTGTCTTCAAGGAGCAGGAGGGAATTCTGAGTGGCTAGACAGGAGGAGCAGAGTGGCAGGAAGTAGAGTGGTAACCTCCTAGACCATTAAAAAGACTTTCTGACTTTTGTTCTGAGATGAGATTACTGAGCAGGGAAGTGATGTTAGGACATGACTTCCCTTTTAGCACCATCACTCTGGCTGCAGTGCTTAAGGATGGGCTCTGGGGAAGGGGAGGGGTTGGAGTTGGAAAAGCCATTAGGAGGCAGTTTTGGTAGAACAGGAGATGAAGTGATTTACCAGCTTCTTGGTTGTGGCCAGGAAGTGTGGGCTAAGTCAGAAACAGGCTGCCTGGTGTACAGTCCGTCACCTGTCAGCCCTTGTCAACTTGACCCTTTCTTCTCCTTTCTGAAACTGACTGCCCTTGCCAAGATCATCGATGATGGTGAGTTACAAACCAATGGACACTCAGGCCACATCTCACTCGTACATCTTCCCGGAATCCATAGAAGTCACTCTTTCTTGAATCCCTGTGTCTTGGCTTCTGTAAGCTCACAGTGCTAATTTCGTCTCACATGTGTGTGTACTTTTTTTGTTAGCTACCTCCCCCCAATCACTACAGGCTTGAGTTGTTCACAGCTTGGCCTCGTACCCTTTTTTTTTTTTTTCCTGTGTTCTCTTTCTTGATACTGTTTGTTCCCAAGGATTTAAATATCATTTATATGCTGAGAATTCCCAAATTTACATTTTATAGGGAGCTCATATTTTACCTGTCAAAAACTAAAATTATTACCTAGCCCAAACTGGGGGGACCTGCCTTTCCACCTTCGCGGGGTTTTTTTCCCATCAATCATGGTACCATCATTTGCTTAAACTGGGAACCAAGGAGTGATTTTTGGCATTTTTGTTTTTCCTGTCATGCCCCTTTACCCCATCCTTCACCAAGTCCTTTTCAGCTTCTCTCCAAAATGTATCTTGTATCCTTTCATTTCTTTCCATTGAAACCATCTTGTCTCTCCCTTGGAACTGTCGCTTACAGAGTTTTAGTTGGTCTTCACGCTTCTCTGGCTTCCCCTCCCATTTTCTCTGTGCAGCAATCGGAGAGTTTTTGTTTTTCTTCTTTTAATTTTTTTTTAACGTTTATTTATTTTTGAGAGACAGCGTGAGCGGGGGAGGGGCAGAGAGAGGGAGGCACAGAATCTGAAGCCAGCTCCAGGCACCGAGCTGTCGGACTCGCAAACCACAATATTATGACCTGAGTCAAAGTTGGATGCTTAACCAACTGAGCCACCCAGGCGCCCTGCTTTTATTTATTTTTTTTTAGTTTTTATTATTTTTTTAAGTTTTATTTATGTAAGTAAGCTCTGCACCCAACGTGGGGCTCAAACTCACAACCCCGAGATCGAGAGTCACATACTCCTCCGACTGAGCTGGCCAGGCGCCCCCAGAGAGCTTTTAAAACAAGGGGTCATGTAGCTACTTAAAATCATTCATTGGCTTGCTGCTGCACTTGAACTTACCCAATATTTCCTTAGCTCTCAGCTTTCCTGTGAGGTTTTTCTTGACTGCCCTGTCTGAAAGGAGGTTCTGACCCTCTGCTCTCTCATTGCACCCTGTTTTTTTTCACCCCTTTGAAGCACTTGACACAGTCTATAATTACTCATTAATGGAGTTACATATGTGGCCGAGACACTTCTCCCTCTAGGTCTGGCAAAGATAGACGAATTGTACTTTAGCAGAAGAGTTTGGTCTTAATTGTAACTGATACCAAAGAAAGTGAATTCAGAAGAGGCTGCAAATAATTTTTTACTTTGTCTTGGGTCAATTCCCAGAAGCCCATTCTCTTTTGATGTTCCTTCTTCTTTGCTTTTCTTTACCCCTTCCCTTTCTATTCTCATAACCTTCCTTTTGTCAGGGTAGTCAGGGTAGGTCTTTGACAGCTTGTGTTGAAGCCTGAGGTGACTTGTTCATGGCTCTATCCAGTAAGGTGGTTTTGGGTCTCATGTTCTTCACACCCAAACATTTATATGACAGACCAGACCTCTCTTATGTAGCCATCTCTCCTAATCAACTTTGATATGTCAACCTAATGTACCTCCTGTTGACCAGGAGTTTGGCATTGGGAAAAATAGAGGGAATGAAGGGAACTGGGGTTCCCTTGTCCTGCTTGCTCCCACTTTATATTGTCTTCCCTACTAGACTGCCACTGGCATGAGGAGACAAATCTGTCTCTGATGTTCACTATCACGATGTACCCAGTGTTTATATGGTGCTTGGCACTTAGTGGCTGCTCTGTACACATCCACAGAATGGAAGTGGAACAAAAGCAGGGAGCTCATCTTGTGAGAATTTCATCTAAGTGCCATGAGGGGAGAGTTGAAAAATCTCTTCCTCTCAGCAGTTGATGCCTCTAGTATCCAGAATATTTATGTGTTCCCTCCTGCTCCCCTCCACTGTCTCTCCAGAGCTAGACATGACCAGAGTTTGGTTTCAGAACCTGTTTTTTTTTGGTTGCTGTTTGCCACCTTCAGGGGCCCCTTTGTTTCTCTGTATGTGTAGATGTCACTGATTTAAGTTGGTTGCTTCTCCTAGTCCATGAAGTGTTTGTGGGCCTAGTAAAAGCTCATTTCCTACCACTGTGTTTTGATTTGCTTCACTTTCCTAATCAACCCTGTTATTGGGGGGTTGGGCAGTTGTAGTTTTTTTTTTTTTGTCACTTATACTAGAGAAGTAAACCATAAGTTTTGCAAACTGAGAATCTCTTTTTATAATACTCCCCACTACCTTCTTTGCTAGACAGCCATATGGAGTTCTGAGGAAGGTGTGTGAATAATTAACTCTTTGTGCTTATATGAAACAATTATGCTGGAAGAATTGGAATTTCTAGTATAGTTATTGATCATTACTGTTTGTTTTTTTTTTAACATTTATTTATTTTTGAGACAGAGAGAGACAGAGCATGAATGGGGGAGGGTCAGAGAGAGGGAGACACAGAATCCGAAACAGGCTCCAGGCTCTGAGCGGTCAGCACAGAGCCCGATGCGGGGCATGAACTCACGGACCAGACCGTGAGATCATGACCTGAGCTGAAGTCAGACGCTTAACGGACTGAGCCACCCAGACGCCCCAGTCATTACTTCTAGGCAGTTGATCATCATCGTAAGGAACCACAAGAAAAAAGTTTTAAAATTACATTTGTGGTCTCTAATTGGAAGCACTTATTTTGGCCCTGAGTATAGTTTTCAGATATTAAGAGATATGGTTTTGGTGAAAGGACTTAAGTTTTTTTCCTTTCCTTTTATTTTATCTTTAATATTTTTATTTATATTTGAGAGACAGGTAGAGCACGAGCGGGGGAGGGGCAGAGAGAGGGAGACAGAATCTGAATCAGGCTCCAGGCTCTGAGCTATCAGCACAGAGCCCGGTGCAAAAACCCCAAGTTTTTGCCTTTTAAGTTAAAAACAATTTTTTTTTCCTTTTTTTGCCTGGAGTTAAAATATTTCCCCCTAAAATGTTAGGTAGCAATAGCCTAAAAATACGTAGGTATAAAACAGCATTTGTGCGAATGTTTCCAAGTACTATGTAGAGTCTTGTGTTCAAAGACTTCCTGACTAATCCTTCCTTCATTTTCTTTTGGAAGAACACTGCAATCAGGTAAAACTCATTCTTAGCTTTGTATGTGGTAGTAAAAGATAAATATGAAGATAAATTTTTTAAAACCACAAACCTCTGAAGTGAACAATTAATAGTATTTAGTGGTGGTGGGAAGAAAGAAAAATCTCTGTGTAAGCAGCATACAGTATTTAGAGTTAATATTTTACGTGGTCTGTATGTGATGGAGTGGAGTATGAAGTAAGTTCTGTCTCTCTCTCCTGCATCCAGGGTGTCAAATTTAAATGAATTCTTGGGCTCCTGGGTGGCTCAGTTAAACGTCCAACTTTAGCTCAGGTCATGAGCTCACGGCTCATGAGTTCGAGCCCCATGTGGGGCTGTGTACTGATAGCTCATAACCTGGAGCCTGTGACTCCCTCTCTCTCTGCCCCTCCCCCGCTTGCGTTCTGTCTCTCTCTAAAATATAAACAAACATTTAAAAAAAAATGAATTCTTCAGTCTTAGAAAACACTAGGGGGATTTGTAGTCAAAGGTTATAAAACCATGATAATGGATTTATTCTCAAAATATTAAATAAATACTCAACAAAATGAGGGCAGTATTCCATTCCTGATTTTGACAGAGATGTTTTCTTTTTGGACAAATAAAAGGAGTTAATACTTTAACATAGACTAAGAGTAATTTCATGGCTCCCAGTCAGAATGGCTAGTATCAAAAAGACAAGAAGAAGGGGCTCCTGGGTGGGGTGGCACAGTCAGTTAAGCATCTGACTTTGGCTCAGGTCATGATCTCATGGTTCATGGGTTCGAGCCCTGTGTTGGGCTCTGTGCTGGCAGCTCAGAGCATGGAGCCTGCATTGGATTCTGTGTCTCCCTCTCTCTCTGCCCCACCCTTGCTCACACTCTGTCTCTCTCAAGAATCAATAAACATCAAAAAAAAAAAAAAAAAAGACAAGAAATAACAAGTGTTGGTAAGAATGTGGGGTAAGGGAACCCACATGCACTGTTGGAAGGAATGTAAATTGATGCATACTGAAGACAGTACAAAGGTTCCTCCAAAAATTAAAAATAGAATTACCATGTGGTCCTCTAATTCCACTATTGGGTATTACCCAAAGAATAGGAAAATACTAATTTGAAAGATATATGCACCCTTAATGTTTATTGCAGCATTATTTACAATAGCCAAGATGTGGAAGGAACCCAAATGTCCATCCATAGCCGAATGGATTAAGAAGAGGTAGTAAATACACAATGGAATATACTCAGCTGTGGAAAAAAAAAAAAAATCTTGCCATTGTGACAACATGGAAAGACCTAGGGGCTATTATGCTAAGTGAAATAAGCTAGACAGAGGAAGACAGATACCATATGATTTCACTTACATGTGGAATCTAAAAACCAAAGCAGCCCCTCCTCCCCCTCCCCTTTTTAAACATTTATTTATTTTTGAGAGAGACAGAGACAGTACAAGCTGGGGAGGAACAGAGGGGGAGACACAGAATCTGAAGCAGGCTCCAGGCTCAGAGCTGTCAGCACAGAGCCCGAGGAAGGGCTTGAACTCACAAACTGTGAGATCATAACCTGCGCCGAAGTTGGACGTTTAACCGACTGAGCCACCCAGGCGCCCCTAAACAGACTCTTAAATATGGAGAACAAACTAAACTGGTGGTTGCTAGAGGGGAGGGTTGTGGGGGGATGAGCAGAATAGGTGAAGGAGGTTAAGAGGTACAAACCTCCGGTTACAAAATAAGTAAGTTGAAAAGTACAGCATAGGGAATATAGTCAATAATACTGTGATAAAGTTGTATGGTGACAGATGGTAACCATACTTACTGTGGTGAGTGTTAACTAATGTACAGAATTGTCAAATCACTATACTGTACACCTGAAACTAAACATTGTATGTCAACTATACTTCCAATAATAATTTTAAAAAAGTCCCCCAAACTTAAAAAAGTTATTTTCACGGAGGGTTAGATCATGTATGCTAGAAGGCCCTTTACCTAAGGGACTCCCCTCTCACATCTCACATTTTCACCCCTTCCCCTATCTTTTCATTGTGTGGCCATGGAGGGCGATCTTACTTTCTTATAGAATACTTTTTTTTTTTTTTTTAAGAGAGAGAGCGAGCGCGCGCATGAGCATGGGAGAGGGGCAGAAGGAGAGAGACAGAGAATCCCAGCAGGCTCCATGTTCAGTGTGGAGTCTAACGTGGGGCTTGATCCTGCAACCCTGGGACCATGACCTGAGACGAAGTCAAGGGTCAGACATTCAACTGACTAAACCACCCAGGCGCCCCTCTTTTTTTTTTTTTAAAGACTTTATTTTTGAGTAATCTCTACACCCAACATGGGGCTCAAATCTACAGCCCTGAGATCAAGAGTCACATGCTGCACCTACTGAGCCAGCCAGGAGCCCCTAATGTCTTTTGAGGCTCTGTGGCTAAGAGACCAAATGTGCTAATATGCCACCTGGAAGATCTAGTGGACTTAGTATATATGCTAGACTCGTCTCCTAGTCTTGCCACCAGGAAGTTACCTCCTGGTCTCTCAGGAGTTACCACTATATTGAGTTTCTGCATTCCAGAATGGTTGGTACCTATGAAGAGAGCAGACCTGTGTGTGACCTTTGGTGTTGAGGATTCTGCAGCCAGCAGAGAGCTGTCTTGCCTCCACAGCCTGAACACTTTGTTTTACTGAAAGCAGTGATTCTGAACGGATAAAGCTATAGATCTTCTCTCCTAACACATGCATGTATGCACATCTATGAAGAATTTTATGTACAGTTTTAGGGAATTCATGAACCTCCTGAACTCCACTGATACACTTTTTAAGGGCCCATGGACTCCATTTTTTTTTTAATTTTTTTAATGTTTATTTATTTATTTTTTTTTAAAGTTTTTTTTTCAACTTTTTTATTTATTTTTTGGGGGGACAGAGAGAGACAGAGCATGAATGGGGGAGGGGCAGAGAGAGAGGGAGACACAGAATCGGAAACAGGCTCCAGGCTCTGAGCCATCAGCCCAGAGCCTGACGCGGGGCTCGAACTCCCGGACCGCGAGATCGTGACCTGGCTGAAGTCGGACGCTTAACCGACTGCGCCACCCAGGCGCCCCTAATGTTTATTTTTTGTTGAGAGAGAAAGATAGAATGTGGATGGAGGAGGGGCGAGAGAGAGGGAGACACAGAATCTGAAGCAGGCTCCAAACTCCGAGCTGTCAGCACAGAGCTGGATGCAGGGCTCGAACCCACGAACTGCGAGATCATGACTTTAGTTGAAATCGGTCGCTGAACCACCCCGACTGAGCCACCCTGGTGCCCCTTGTGGACTCCATTTTGAGAATCTGTGCCTTGGGGGAGCTTGGCTGGCTCAGTTAGAAGAGCATGTGTCTCTTGATTTTGGGGGTCATGAGTTTGAGCCCCATGTCGGGTGTAGTGATTATGTAAAAAATTAAAAATTAGAAACAAAAAAACTAATATATAATTGATACTTCTATTAGACATAACATTTATTCAGATTTAAAATGATACCTGAAGAGGGGCATGTGGGTAGCTCAGTCGGCTAAGCATCTGACTCTTGATTTTGGCTCAGGTCATGATCTCACAGTTCATGAGATTGAGCCCCCGTCGGATTCTCTCTCCTCTCTCTCTGCCCTCCCTCCCCCCACCTCCTGTGCGCATGCTTGCTCCCTCTTTCTCTCTCTCTCTCAAAATCAATAAACATTAAAAATGGGGCGCCTGGGTGGCTCAGTCGGGTAAGTGTCCGACTTCGGCTCAGGTCATGATCTCACGGTCTGTGAGTTCGAGCCCCGCATCGGGCTCTGTGCTGACAGCTCGGAGCCTGGAGCCTGCTTCCGATTCTGTGTCTCCCTCTCTCTCTGACCCTCCCCTGTTCATGCTCTGTCTCAAAAATAAATAAGCATTAAAAAAAAAATTTAAAAAAAACATTAAAAATACCTGATAAATACAGTATTTTGCAATATTGATCTATGAAATTGAGGTATATTTTGTTTTCTAGGTTTTTAAAATGTATGAAATCTGTGTATTTGTAATAATCGTAGGCACACAGTATTTGTTATAGAAATATGGTTTTGATAGAATATTTGTTATAGAAAATCACACACATACACATGTTCAGAGATTAGTACAATCAGCCCCTGTGTACCTTTCAGACAGGTTCAACAGTTACTGGATTATGACAGTTTCCCCTATGTCTGTCTATCTTGAATTATTTTGAAACAAGTTCCAATCTTGGGCAGCCATTACAGTCTCTAGCCACCTGATGGCAGTATACCATAATTTGAAAATAAGTCTTTTGGGACTATAATTCTAAAGCGTAAAGGACAGGGGATGGGGAGTTCTTGCTTAATGGTTGCAAGGTTTCTGTTAGGGGTAACGAAAAAGTTTTGGAAAAAGATTAGTGGCTATGGTTGCACAACATTGAATATAATTAATGCCATCGAATTACACACTTAAAAATGGTTAGGATGGTAAGTTTTATGTTGCATAATGTGTCACAGTAAAAAAAAAAAAGACGGGGGGACAACTTCATGACAGTATTTGATAGCACGAGGAGATTTAGTAGTTTGGTTCTTGTGAAAAGAACTAATACATTTTTATTTTACTGTTGCCTTTTTGGGGAGAAAGACCTAGACCAGCCTTTAAATCAGTGAGCTTCCAAAATTACTTTGGGCAGCAAAACCGAGATAAAGAAAACATTAATTGGAGCTCCTCAGATAGAGGTCTGGAAAGCTTCCATCTAGTTGAGCAACCCTCCTACTCCCACATTGTAGGGCCCCTAAGTGTTTTAAACCATGGGAGATCCCTGAGCAGTTCCTCATAAACCAAAAAGCCAGTATTCGTCAGAGTTATGAGTATTTGTAGAGGAGACCTAGGTATCAGTGGGTGTTATAACTGGTTTATTGTTAGGTCTGTTTCAACCTGAGAAACGGGTTGAGCTTTTTTTGTAGGGGGGAAATGTAGGTACTTCTGGAGAACATTGTAAATTGTAAGAAAGCATGCTTAGTGTTCTAGATGTTCTGAGTTTCAGAGTTGGAAGTGGTCTTGCATTATTTAGTTCATCCTGTTCTTTTTAAAGATGTGAAAACTGAGTTTGAGAGAGACTGGCTTGAACAATGCTGCACAGCTAGTCAGCAGTAGGGCTTTGTGTTGTACCACCACTACTTTATAGCAAAAGTATATCAGAAAGAAAATAGCTCTCTTCATATGTCTGGAGATAGGACTAGTATACATTTCGATTTTTCCCTTTTCTCATGTTCTTTTTCCTGATAATTGTGAGGTTCAGTTAACAAAACCAACCTATGGTAACCAGAAAATTAAGTCAACTAGAATATGCAGTTCTTCTGGGAAGTCTGCTTAGGAAGGTTTTGCTCTATTAGATCATTTCAGTTTGCATTTGTACTTGCATAATACTTTGATATAGTTTATCACAATGAACACAAGTCTAGTAGCTGCAGGGAGATGGTTTGGGGTAGCAGATCACTGGCCACAACATTAAGATCTTCTGCCCTGTTCTGTCATTAATTTTTTGTAAGCCTGGGGCAAGTCACTTCCCCACAGACGGTGTTAGTTTTATCCTTAGTGTAAACTGGTAGAGGTAGATTTGATGAGCTTTAAAGGCTCTTTCCAGCCATTCAGAGCTGTTGAGCTGTATGTAGGTTTCAGTATTGCAATGAAGAATCATCCTCTTCCATGCTTTTAGTTAGAATTCACAGGGTACTTGGTTGCCCATGACAGTAGTTATGCACATAAGTGAAAACAAACTCAATTGCAGAGTTCATGAGTGAATTTTTATTTAGATCTCTTAATGCAGTTAATAAATTTTTGGAGTGTTGAAATCTCAAGCTTCCTCTGGGCCTGGTCCGGAGGTCATTGGGTTTGAAAAGAAAATAGAAAGCAAATGATAGTTGGCAAGACCATTTATTTCCTTTTTGTGTTTACGTTTCTGTTACTTATTCAATAGTTATTTTGAACACTAAGTATGCTAAGAGGGCTCAAGAATTCAGAGTCTGTTGAAAACGTGTGTTTTCTTTGTTTCTTTCGGGACTTATTCCTCTCCTCGGTTATCTATATTATCTATCTTTAGCAGCATCACATTACCAAATGCCTACACATCTAGAGCTCGAGGTAGGTAGCTATTTAATGCTAATTTGAATCCTTCAGAGATAGCAGAATTTTAGTTAGAAATGGGTCTCCTGGATTCATAAAGAGTATCACGTCTTTCCGTTCAGAAGTATTTATTTAATACCTACTATGTGCCCAGCGATATGCTGGGCTCACTATATCAAAACATGTAAGGTATGGCTTCTGCTGTCAAGCAGCACATGTCTAGAAGGAGAAGCAAAGCATTGTGATGTTTTGTGATGTGTTATGTAAAGGTCTGTGGCAGCACAGAGGAGTTTGTAAATCATGCTATTCAGTCACAGTGATGAGACTCTGGAGTCAGAATTTCTAGCCACCCTCAATCACAGGAGCTTAACCTATCTAACTTGACATGTATTTAAACTTAGTGAGTAGGTTTTAGATTATGTTTTTATTTTAATACAAGGAAAAATAGTTGCTTTCAAACCATGTCCTTATTCTAAAAATTTTCTTAAGAAACATGGGGGAGAAAAAAAACATTTCATGTAAACTTGTACTGAGTTCATATTGTCATCAGTTCTTAGAGATTGTCAGGAAAATCCTCACTGTGTATATGAGCTCTGTGTATTAACTCCTTGCCCTCAAACTCTAAGAACAGAAAATTACTTTCCATGTGGTTAAAAATCAACGTAACATTGCCAGGGTCTGTACTTGAAGGGCCAGAAGTCCAGCCTGGAGGCTTTTAACATAGTTAGGACTTTGGCAGGGCTAACTCACAAAGAAACCCCCTAACATGAGTAGAAGGTCTAGTTGTGCATGTGGACCTCACAGAGCAGTATGAGAGTTTTTAGCACATCACAAAGCTCGGTGGGATTTTCTGTGCAAGAGCCAAAACTTTGGCGGAAGGGGCAGAAGGAAGATGAGGACTAGATTAGAGCAGAGTGAGTGTGGGAGAACCAGACAATTCAATTCCTAAATATTGCAGTAAGTAGGACTGGCTCTCATGTTCCATCTCAGGATGAAGTGTTCAAGCCTGGATGAGAGTTGAAAGGGAGAAGAATTTCAATACATCTTTTCCTGGGCTGTCATTTCAGGTGACATGTTGAAGCTGTGAGTTGCTTTTGTAAAGGAAAGTATTCACTGCTGGTGTTTTGCTGTTTTGTGACACTCTTTGAGATCAGCTGACACTCTGAAGTACTAAATTGAAAACCTGGATTAAGGAGTTGTAGCCTGGCTTTCAGAGAGACATGTGCCTCCTTGCTTAAGGAGAATCTTTCACTAGCTGGTTACCTCCCTCCCCCTCCCCCAGATCTTCCTGGTTTATGGTTTGGCTCTCTTGTCTTAGCAGGGGCTGTCTGCTTACACTGCGTCTTATACCAACTCCTTATTCTCAAGCATCTTTGTACAGTGTTGTAGGTTCCATTGCTTAGATATATATGGCAACTGGTTATCCAATCTCAAGTTGGTGTATAAAGTCTGACAAAGGAAAAGAATGGAGCAAATGATAATTGAGTCTATTTAATTATGCAGTTAACAAATAGCCATTATTTTTTTATTAAAAAAATTTTTTTTTAAATGTTTGTTTATTTTCGAGAGAGAGACAGTGTGAGTGGGTAAGGGGGAGAAAGAGGGAGACACAGAATCCAAAGCAGGATCCAGGCTCTGAGCTGTCAGCATAGAGCCTGACCTGGGGCTCGAACTCACAAACCGTGAGATCATGACCTGAGCCGAAGTCGGATGCTTAACTGACTGAGCCACCCAGGTGCCCCAACAAATAACCATTATTAAAAAGGAAAAAATATTATATGAAATCATATTCTCTCAAAATTTGGGACACATGGCCATGCAATCTACTTCCTGCGTTTATTTTTCTGTTTCCCTGACCATGTTCAGTTTCTCTCCATGTTCAGATTTTCTCAGAAAGCATTTCATGATTAACTTCATTCCACCTGGATTTTTTTCTGTTCTTTATTTCTAATACTTGATGTTTCTTATTGATAAGTTGTCTTTAAGTGTTCCTAAATCACATTATTTGTGTATACTCTGCCTGTCATTCTAGGGTGGAAGCATCATGTCATATTGTGCTTGATCTCCCATGGTAACAGAAAGAGTGAGGTGGTCCACTCTTGTGGATGATGAACCCTAGTGGGGCACTGTGTGCCCTGGGTCAGGTAGTGTAGCCTAGGAGATTTGAGCCTTTATGGGCTATGCAGAATTTGTTGGGGGTGGAGGTGGGGTGGGGATAATGGATTAACTAAAGTGTATCATAAATGATTTCCAGAGATGGCTTTAAAGAGGAAGGAGAATGGCTCTTAAAGCTGTAGTATGAAATTACGCTAAATTTTCAGATTAATAAAAGAGTACCAACAGCATTTTGGGTGAGAGTATTTCTTTATTCTAATTTTATTCTTTATTTTTCTTCTGAAGAGCTAACCTATGGTTGTAGTATTTGTAAAGCCAGGGTCTGTTTGATTTTAACCAGGGATATATAGATAATTTTGTTAGTTTAGCAAGATTTTCTGGACTGTAGGCCCCTTGAGTTCTCAAAAATGGCAGTTAACTGAAGTATTTTGCTACAAAGTAGCTGCCTGCTTACTGTCCCTTTAGGCCTTTTATTCCATCAGTGGATTTCTAGTGAATCAGATTCTTTGGACACTTTTCAGTCTTGATTTCTAGTTGAACTTCCTGTTTATCACTGTTCTTGAAATCCTTCTCCATTGGCTGCAGTGAACTGTTCTGCACTGAGCATTTGCTGTCCCTTTTTAGTATTCCTTTTCAGGTGCTTTGGTTGCTTTGCTGTTTTCATGTATCAAATCAGCAATGGCACATTGGCAATCTGTGTGTCAGATCTGGTTTGTGGACATGTTTTATTTGATCCTCAAAGTGCTTTGAAAATTTTTATAGTAGTTGCCATTAATATATTGTTCAAAATCTGAATGTATGGCTTTTTTGAGAGGGAAGGGAACTGGCTGCACTGGGTGGCCGTTTCCCTGTGGCAGTGATCTTCAGAGCTGCTAGTCTGGGGGAGGTGCATCCTCGCTCTGGTTGACTTGGCACTACCCAGAACACTTCACTCATTTATTAATCACCTATTTGAGTTTGCAACTTTTGTCTTCCCTGTTATATTCACCAGGTTCTTACCTGGGATCTCTTTTTTTCTCTCCACATGCTCTCCCTGAGTGCCTCTGCCCCCATCAGTCACAAAAACCAGATGGATGAGTCTGTTTGCCATCTTAAGTCATTTCTTTTTTTTTTTTTTCAGTTCAGTGGTTATCTCGCCTTTAATGTTTGAATTCATTTCTTCTTTGCATTTTAATTATTTTTGTGGCTTTCTGGTCTATAAGGTTTGAGAGTTTGAAATAATTTTCCAGGAATGTATGTTAATTAAGACTTTTTATCTGCTTCTAGTGACTCCTAATTTTCATTTGAGTCTTCTGTGCCCCACCAAGTGTTGTATTGTGCAAAATAAAAAATATAAAGATTGAATTGCTTTGTGTTTATTTTTTTATGTAAATATATGGTGGCAGTTTCCTCACTCTTGAATCTTTCACACTTTTGCTTTAACACCTTTATGTAGAAACCTGTCTTTGACGTTTACACCCGACTGCCTTTTATATCCATAGCCTCTTTGTTTGTGTTTATCTACTAAAACTTGGCACAGACATTTCTGGCATCCTGCTCATCTCAGTTCATGAGAGATTTGATCATCTGGTTCATAGTGTTTCTGTCCTCACTTACCACTCAGTCTTAACCACCGCTATACCTGTGGACAGTCCATTTAACGTGCCACCCTCTAGGAGTTTAAAATCTACTTGGAGATAACAAACAACAGTAAAAACAGTTAAAGACTTTAAAAAGTAACATTTTAAGGCATCTATAGAGGAAGTGCCATACATAGGCCTATGTTTGATAAATTCTTAATCACATTATACAAGCAGTTATTTAAAGGGTGGGACCCTTGGACCTTCTTTTAGCCTAGATTCATGTTTCTATGTGGAGGCAACATTACTTCGTGTAATTTCCTTGGCTTCTCTTTGTCCCAGGGGAGGAGTGACTGATCTTAGGAGAATTTGGGTAAGGAATTAGTTAGGCCTAGCTCTCAGTCCCTCTCCTCTTTCCCTTACCTGAGGAGGCAGCCACCTATAGCCTGTTTTCTAGAAATAGGCTCTAAGCTGCATGTTTTCTTTAGAAACAGACCTCTGTGTGTGGAAACCTGTGGTTTTCCAACTGTGACTGTGATTGGGTGAATGAAATGGCTCATTTCTGGGGTGCAGTTTTAGGAAGGACACTGTTGCTATGCCTTTAAGTTACATTTAAAAAATGTGGGCTGGGGGCATCTGGGTGACACAGTCGGTTGAGCAACTGACTTCCACTTGGGTCATGATCTCGTGGTTCGTGGGTTTGAGCCCCACATCGGGCTCTGTGCTAACAGCTCAGAGCCTGGAGCCTGCTCTAGATTCGGTGTCTCCCTCTCTCTCTGCCCCTCCCCTCTGCTCATACTCTGTCTCTCTCTCTCAAAAGTAAACATAAATTTTTTTTAAATATGGGCTTAATCTATAACAAAGCCAACAGTTTCATCTTCATCCATTTGCCTTTTTAATTTTATTTCTCAATTATTCCAAAAGTGGGTAGAAGGGATTTTCATTTAATGATCCCCTAAATTCCAGTAGTAATATTGCTAAAATGTTCATAAGGGAGATGATCTTTTCTAGTTTTTTTGACGTTTGAGTTTTTGACTTGAGAAAATGCAGGCAAATAAAGGTGAGTCTTGTCTTTTCTTTCTTTCTCTCTTTTTCTTTCTTTCTTTCTTTTTCTTTCTTTCCTTCCTCCCTCCCTCCCACCCTCCCTCCCTCTCCCTCCCTTTCTTTCTTTCTTTCTTTCTTTCTTTCTTTCTTTCTTTCTTTCTTTCTTTCTTTCTTTCCTTTGTCTAATTTACATCCAAGGTAGCATATAGTGCAATAATGATTTCAAGAGTAGATTCCAGTGATTCATCCCCTTTGTGTAACACCCAGTGCTCATTCCAACAAGTGTCTTCCTTAATGCCCCTTACCCATTTAGCCCACCCTCTGACCCACAGCCCCTCCAGTAACCCTCAGCTTGTTCTTTGTATATGAGTCTCTTATGCTTTGTCCCACTCCCTGTTTTTATATTATTTTTGTTTCTCTTATGTTCATCTGTTTTGTATCTTAAGTTCCTCATATGAGTGAAGTCATATGATACTTGTTTTTCTCTAATTTTGCTTAGCATAATATCCTCTAGTTCCATCCATGTAGTTGTAAATGGCAAGATTTCTTTTTTTTTGATTGCCGAGTAATACTCCATTGTATATGTATACCACATATTCTTTATCCATTCATCCATCGATGGACATTTGGACTCTTTTCATACTTTGTTGTTAACGCTGCTATAAACATTGGGGTGCATGTGCCCCCTTGAAACAGCTCACCTGTATCCCTTGGATATATACCTAGTAGTGCAATTGCTGGGTTGTAGGGTAGTTCTATTTTTAATTTTTTGAGGAACCTCCATACTGTTTTCCAGAGTGGCTGCACCAGCTTGCATTCCCACTAACAATGCAAAAGAGATCCTCTTTCTCCGCATCCTTGCCAACATCTGTTGTTGCCTGAGTTGTTAATGTTAGCCATTCTGACAGGTGTGAGGTGGTATCTCATGGTGGTTTTGATTTGTATTTCCCTGATGATGAGTGATGTTGAACATTTTTTCATGTGTCTATTAGCCATCAGAATGTCTTCAAAGGTGAGTTCCAAGAAATAGAAGTTGATAGCTGGCTTGAGCAAAGCCTTTTGCATGATGTTGGTAGTCGTGAGACTGGGAAGATTGGCCAGAGCAATTGTATAGAACTTTGAATGCCTGATAGACAAATTTGGCTTTTTTAATCTTTTTTTTTTTTTAACGTTTATTCATTTTTGATAGAGAGAAACAGAGCATGAGCGGGGAAGGGGCAGAGAGAGCGAGACACAGAATCTGAAGCAGGCTCCAGGCTCTGAGCTGTCAGCACAGAGCCCAATGCAGGGCTCGAACTCATGAACTGCGAGATCATGACCTGATCTGAAGTTGGACGCTCAACCGACTGAGCCACCCAGGCACCCCTGGCTTTTTTAATCTTAAAAGTAGCAGAAAACAAATTGACATTTCCTGTGTAGGGAAATGATAATGCTAAAGGAATGTATTAAAAAGGAGTTTTATGAATTGAGTTTTAATATAATATGTAAAAGAGTATGTTCTCATTACTATCTAAGAACAGGCTACTATCCAGTGGTAACAGCTAATAGGCTACAATCTAATGTTCTCTGTAAATCAGTTTGGAAATACAAATGATTTGATATACTAGGAAATGATTTTTCTTAAAAGTGGTCATTCCTTAAGTAGCTGTGATTTTTTTTTTTTTTTTTAATAGAAGGCTGCTTTGCAGGCTAATTTAGATGGACTTGAAGTCATCCTTGAGCATTAATTTCCCAGAGCAAGCCTTTCTGAAGGAGGTGTACGAGTTTTTATTGAAGAATGTGTTTATGAATGTATGTTAGACTTTTGTGCTGTCTGGTAAAATAAAATAAGAGAAGCAGCTTTGGAATCCATCCTTGTGATGTAATTCAATATTAAGAAATATTTGGCAGAGCAATTTAGTAACTCTGAACAGGTAAAAAGCCTGAAAAATGAAATTATATAAATTATATCTTTGCTTATCAGCTTACATTCATGGAGAGATTGGCTGTGTTACACACAGATGTCCCAACAGGTGCCCCCCAGCATGGGCAAAGACCATTTTGTAACATCAGCACTCCAGTATAGAATAGAGAAGACTGATTTTTTTCCATTTAGTTTTTCCTTTTTCATCATTTCTTCTACCATCTTTGTCTCTGTCCATACCAACATGCCATTCCCTGACCCCCTAGAGTTACCATCATGGTTAAAGGAGCCACATCCAGCTTTGCCCTGATATGTTAGATTGGCTGGCAGGTGGAACCCAAAATATGTCAGCTTGTGGGATTTACAACTGTCAGACCATGAGCTACTTCAGGAAAAATAAAGTTGTAGATAAAAAAGATTAAATCAGTGCCCGAGGTTATATAAGTGCTTGTATGAGTAATTGTCACTTTAATTACACAAATAATACTTTTTTCTCTTTGTTATTAGTTTTTAATTGTACAAGTAGTGCTTGTAATTGTAGAGGATGCAAACAATAAAAAATATATAACGTACCCCCAGTCCCATTATCCTTTTGTATATATTTTCAGATAAACTACACCTTATTATATTTATTTATTGGTCTGCAGCTTGCTTTTTTTCACTTAATAGATCTTGGTGGCCTTTCCATGTTAGTAACTTTTAGGAGAGCTGTATGTTAAATAGATCATAGGAAGAAATAATAATAATTTATTTAACCACTTTCCTATGGATGGATACTGATAAGATTTTCCTAGTTATAGACTGTGCCAGACAAGTTTTGGAAGTCTGGAGAAAGAAGGAGTTCGGTGCTGTTAACTTTGTCTATTGATCTGTTATAAGAATAGCTGCTTATTAACCCTTTTTGTGCCGGGGCACCTTACTAAGTTCTTTATATATATCGTATAAACTTTGCATCAGCCTGTGTCATAGATGTTACATGCTTTTCCAGGTGAGGAAAAAAATCAAAGTTCACTTGCCCAAAGTCTCACAGCTTAAGAATGGCAGAACAAGGATTAAAATCCAAGCTGGTCTCATTACAAAATCTTGTTTCTTTTTCACTTCTCATTTTTAGATCTAAATATGTTATTAGCAAGTACAATGGGTTTTTTTGGCAGTGATGTTAGAATTGGCTTGAATATAATTTTAATGTTTTATGTATAAAAATTGGCTTCTGTGTATTTGTAGTTCTGTAGACAACCCCCCCCCCCCCCGCCTGCGCCCTTGTTGGTCTTCATGCATAGTTCTCTCTGCACACAGATGTGAACTGGGAAGTGGCCTCAGTGGCTCATTTTACCTCCTGTTTCTTCTAGTTTTTGTTGCAGAATCTAACAGTAATTCTTTGCTTTTAATGTCTGTGTTGTGAAACTTTACCTGCGTGTTGCTTTGCCCTCCCCCAGGCCAATGGCCCTCTAAGGTAGTGAGAGCAGGAGAGAGGGCATTTCTGCCCAAGCAAAGGAAGATGCCAGTCCTCTTACCTAGCAGGCTAGGTTTGAGGGAGGTTTTTTTTTTTGTTTTCTTCCAGTGAGGAATGGCCTTGACACTTCCCCCATCCCGTACCTCTTTGGTTTTTGTGGAAGTAATTGTTTTGGAGAATGAGTGAGCTTTCCAACCTTTAGGACTTTTGCTCAGCTCCGTGAAAGCTCTACTCTGGACTGAAGCTCTTCCTGTTTGTGTGTATTGGAGTGAGGGATGGAGGGAGGAATCTGGAACACTTTGTTTTAGAGTAGTGAATTCTGACTATTTGAGAATCCTGGACTACTGTGAGGATCTGTTAAAAACCACTCACCTGGATTGTTTTTGTATTTACAGTCTGAAGTAAACCATCTTGACAAGGTATTTTAGGGTTCTCTGATGATAATTTAGGACGTGTTTCCCTTCTGAGATTGAAAGCTGCCTGAAGATGGAGCCAGGTTTCTGCTGCCTTTTTCCTTCCGGTGCCCAAGTTCAGGCTATCAACGAGTAGCATTGATTGGCTTATCACTCATCAGATGATGAGTGAACACCGTTTTTTAGAGTGTTGCCCTTAGAATGCTGTGAGCTCAGGTGAAAAGGATTAGTTCCCCAGATGGGGGATAAACATTTCACAACCCAAGGGTGTGTGGATAATGTTAAAGATACCAGTAACAGTATAACTGGCTAGGCTTGGGGAGATTTTCCTGTGTGTTGGTTTTATTTACTGGGATTTATATTTGGACTCACTTGCATCACCACAGATAACCAAGAGTTGATATAAGAAGATATTTTAATTGCAAGATTTGTTGAAGGAAAAAAGCATATAGTGTACATGTGACTCAACTGATGATGAGTGAGAAGTAGCATCTTTGATAGTAAGATTGACACATGAATTCTCTCACTATACCTGCCCTGCTCTGCTCAAATGCCAGGAGAGGGAATGCAGGGCTGGCTGCCTGCCACTGTAGCCTGTGTGACCTTGTCAAGTGGTCACTGGTATCCTACTTATTTCCTCCGTGTTTATCTGCATAGGGGCAGCAAAGAGGGACCTTTTGCTTCTCTGCGGGCAGAAAACTGCTTTTTCTCAGAACCAGCAAGTCAGGATGCACACTTCAGAGATTAATGGCTCAGGTTGCCATGGCAAGGCTAGAAGATGGATGATTATCCATTTTGTATTATTTATTTTATTTTCCTTTTTTTAAAAAATTGACATCAAAATTAGTTAGCATGTAGTGCAACAATGATTTCAGGAGTAATTTCCTTAAGTCCCTTACCCATTTAGCCCATCCCACCTCCCACGGCCCCTCCAGCAACCTTCTCTTTGTTCTGTATATTTGAGAGTCTCTTATGTTTTGTCTCTCTCCCTGTTTTTATATTATTTTTGCTAGCCTTCCCTTATGTTCATCTGTTTTGTATCTTAAATTCCTCATATGAGTGAAGTCATATGATTATTTGTCTTTCTCTGACTAATTTCACTTAGCATGATACCATCTAGTTCTATCCATGTAGTTGCAAATGGCAAGATTTCATTCTTTTTGATTGCCGAGTAATAAATCGTTGTGTGTGTGTGTGTGCGCGCACACACACACACACACACACACACACACCCCGCATCTTTATCCATTCATCTGTTGATAGACATTTGGGCTCTTTCCATACTTTGGCTATTGTTGATAGTGCTGCTATAAACATTGGGGTGCGTGTGCCCCTTTGAAACCGCTCACCTGTATCCCTTGGATATATACCTAGTAGTGCAATTGCTGGGTTGTAGGGTAGTTCTATTTTTAATTTTTTGAGGAACCTCCATACTGTTTTCCAGAGTGGCTGCCCAAGTTTGCATTCCCACTAACAGTGCAAAAGAGATCCTCTTTCTCCTCATCCTCACCAACATCCGTTGTTGCCTGAGTTGTTAATGTTAGCCATTCTGACAGGTGTGAGGTGGTATCTCATTGTGGTTTTGATTTATACTTCCCTGATGATGAGTAATGTTGAGGATTTTTCATGTGTCTGTTGGCCATCTGGATGTCTTTGGAGAGTGTTTATTCATGTCTTTTGCCCATTTCTTCACTGGATTATTCATTTTTTGGGTGTTGAGTTTGATAAGTTCTTTATAGATTTTGGATGCTAACCCTTTATCTGATATGTCACTTGCAAATATCTTCTCCCATTCCGACAGTTGCCTTTTAGTTTTGCTGATTGTTTCCTTCGCTGTGCAGAAGCTTTTTATCTTGATGAAGTCCCAATAGTTCATTTTTGCTTTTGTTTTCCCTGCCTCCGGAGACATGTTGAATAAGAAGTTGCTGTGGCCAAGGTCAAAGAGGTTTTTGCCTGCTTTCTCCTCTAGGATTTTGATAGTTTCCTGTCTTATGTTTAAGTATTTCATCTATTTTGAGTTTATTTTTGTGTATGGTGTAAGAAAGTGGTCCAGGTTCATTTTTATGCATGTCACTGTCCAATTTTTCCAGCACCATTTGTTGAAGAAACAGTCTTTATTCCATTGGATATTCTTTCCTGCTTTGTCAAAGATTAGTTGGTCATATGTTTGTGGGTCCGTTTCTGGGTTCTCTTGATTCTGGGTTCCACTGATTTGAGTGAGTGTTTTTGTGCCAGTACCATAGTGTCTTGATGATTACAGCTTTGTAATACAGCTTGAAGATTGGGATTGTGGTGACTCCAGCTTCGGTTTTCTTTTTCAAGATTGCTTTGGCTATTTGGGGTCTTTTCTGGTTCCATACAAATTTTAGGATTGTTTGTTCTAGCTCTGTGAAGAATGCTGGTGTTATTTTCCTAGGTATGGCTTATTTTCTTATTTTTTATGTTCCTATTCTTCAATTAAAAATTTTTTTTAAGTTTGTTTATTTTTGAAGAGACAGATACAGTGTGAGTGGGGGAGGGGCAGAGAGCAAGAGAGAGAGAGAGAGAGAATGAAAGAGAGAATGAATCCCAAGCAGGCTCCCCACTGCCAGTACAGAGCCCATTGTGCGGCTCGAATCCATGAAGCCGTGAGATCTTGACCTGAGTCTAAATCAGGAGTCGAATGCTGAATCAACTGAACCACCCAGGTGCCCCTATGTGCCTGTTCTTTAATGCTAATCTTATTGTGACTGTTTCCTGCTGTTGATTATGCTTCTATAAGTTAAAATATTTTCCGCATATAATAGAAGTAAAAAATGGATGTAAATGAATCTAATACGATAATTTAGAATATGCTATATGTCTGTCATTGCTATTTTCTTTAATGTATATTAAGACAGAGGGAGAGGGTGTGTGCGCATGCACATGAGGGGGTGTCGGAGGGAAGAGGCAGAGAGAGAGGGAGAGAATCCCAAGCAGGCTTCATACTGCCATCACAGAGCCTGACTCGGAGGCTTGATCTTCTGATCATGAGATCACTCACTACCTGAGCTGAAATCAGGAGTCAGATGCTTAATCAACTGAGCCACCCAGTTACCCCATCATTACTATTGTAGTAATAAGGGACATCTTTCAGAAAAGGAACTGAGTGAGATCTAAATTCCAAACTGAATTTAGGTCTCTTTTCATTTGGATTATCAGTTAATATCAACCTTCCCATTGAGGTGATTTGGCTTCCCCAGGTACTTTATGATGCCCTTTATTTATTTATTTATTTTTAAATTTTTTTCATGTTTTTATTTATTTTTGAGACAGAGAGAGAGCGTGAGTGGGGGAGGGGCAGAGAGAGAGGGAGACGCAGAATCTGAAGCAGGCTCCAGGCTTTGAGCTGTCAGCACAGAGCCCCATGTGGGGCTCAAAACTCACGAACTGCTAGATCATGACCTGAGCTGAAGTCAGATGCCTAACCTGCTGAGCTACCCAGGCGCCCCTAAAATAAACATTTAAATGAAGTGTTTTGCCATTTTGAAACTGGTGATATTGGTATTTAGGAAATAAAAACCTACAAGTTTTGGTAAATAAGAAAACACAGAATTGCAAAGCACTAGATTATATTTGCTATTTATTAAACCACTCAAGAAGGCCACAGCATCAACAGTGGTCTCTGAACATTTAAGAATCAGAACTGAATATTAACTATTGCTTATTTTTCAAATTCAGTTTCTCCCTCTAAATGATGGTCTGTTACCCAAATAGCAACTATGTAGATTTCACAGAATAATATAAATTATTAATGTAATTTCATTCCACCTACTTTCTACTTTGGTTTTGGAAGGTAAATAATCCTTAGGTACAAGTCTTGTCTCTGAAAAATTATGACTGTGGTGTTTGCCTCACATTTTCAACTTGCTAACCTCAAGTGTGTTTAAGAATCTGCTTTATTTTAGGGGTGCCTGGGTGGCTCAGTCGATTAACGGCCTGACTTTTGGTTTTTGCCTCAGGTCGTAATCTCACGGTTTGTGCACTGGCAGTGGGGAGCCTGCTTGGGATTCTCTGTCTCCTGCTCTGTCTCTCCGTGCCCCTCCCTCCCTCACTGTCTCTCTCTCTCAAAAAATAAATAAACTTAAAAAAAAAAATCTGCTTCATTTTACAACCAGTGTAATTTAGAGTAGGGCTGATCTCTTCTCTAAAATTTATTTATTTATTTATTTATAGTTTATTTATTAATTTAGAGAAAGAATGTGAGCAGGGAAGGGGCAGAGAGAGGGAGAGAAGAGAGAGAACCCCAGGCAGGTTCTGCACTGTCAGCCCAAAGCCCAATGTGGGGATTGATCTCACGAACTGAGAGATCATGACGTGAGCCAAAATCAGGAGTTGGATGCTTAACTGACTGAGCACCCAGGTGCCCCTAAAATTTATTCTTTAGAACAGGCACTGTGTTCACATGGGTCAAAAATTCAAAAAATAGAGAAAAGCATACAGTGAATAGACTTTCTTTGACACCTGTTTTCCAACCTCCTAGTTCTTCCTAGACTTAGAGACAGTTGGTGTCATCACTGTCTATACATCTGTACTGCCCCATCTTTTTTACACAGCAGTGGCCTACTGTGATGTTCCACACATTGCTTTTTTTTCTCTTTAACAGTATATAGTGGAGCTCATTCTTATCAGTACATAAAGAACTTTCTCCCTTCGCTTCCTTACAGTTTTAGAGTGTTCCTTTATTAATGGGCATTTAGATTTTTAAAATCTTGGCTTTTACTATTTCCACTGACCAAATACTTATTGAGCACCTGCTGTGCTCTCGGCACTCTTCTTTGCGCTTAGGATGGCAATGTAAAAAGCAGAGGGAATTTCCTGCCCCCATGTAGCCAGTTCTAATCTTGGGAGACATGTAATAAACTATGAGGCATAATTTGTAAATACATATCAATTTGCCTGAGTGTCAGTATATTTGTAAAATGAACTCTTAGAATTGGAATATGTGGTTTAAAGGATATGTGTTTTGGGGTACCTGGGTGGTTCAGTCAGTTAAACATCCGACTTCAGCTCAGGTCATGATCTCACTAGTCATGGGTTTGAGCCCCGCGTCAGGCTCTGTGCTGACAACTCAGAGCCTGGAGCCTGCTTCAGATTCTGTGTCGCCTGCTCTCTCTGCACCTCCCCAGCTTGCACTCGGTCTCTCTCTCTCAAAAATAAATAAACATTAAAAAAAATAATAAAGCATACATGCTTTTTCCATTGGAGGTAGTTAACTGCCAAATTGCTCTTTTTAGAAGATGTACTGGTTTACATCTGTCCTACAAGCCGTGTTTGAATGCCTGTTTTTTCATGTCTTTTCAAGCACAGTGTGTTATCAAACTTTTTGATCTTTATCAATCTGATGAGTAAGAAAGATATGTCTGTACAATGCTCATTTGCATGTTTCTTTTGAGAAAAGCTTACTATTTGTATATTCTCATTTTTAGAGGTTCTTTGTAAGTTCCTGCTCTTTATTTATGCCTTATTTTACTGCTCTTTATAAGTTACTGCATACTTTATTTATGACCCTGGAAAAGTGAGGAGTTTTTCTCATCAAGCCCTTTCATATTGTTGAATATAATGTTATATGTGAATATGAACGTTGTGCCTGTGCTAAAAACCATAGTAGTAATTTAACTTTTCATTTAGGAAAGGTGTTAGAGGGTTAAAGGTTTCGACTTTAGGCTGAAGATTTGAATTTATAAGAACTGAAGTATAAAAGAAGTATATTATGTTATTATATTTGCTCATCATAAATAGTAGTTAGGTGATCATCCATGCTTAACATATGCGTACGTGGCATTTTCTACTCAGTGTCTGATACGATTTGTTGAAGTTCACCTTTATCCCTGGTAAAATGGAAGGTAATGAATAGATAAGAAAGTCAAGAGTTGGATTAATTAATTCATTAATTTTAATATTTTTATTTTTTACTTTTAAGTATTCTCTACACCCAATGTGAGACTCAAACTTGCAACCCCAAGGTCAAGAGTAGCATGTTCCACCAACTGAGCCAGCCGGGCTCCCCAATACTTGGATTAATTTAAAGCTCAGTGAGAATGCCTAGAAACACCAGTGAGATTACTTATTTTAAATTTTTTTTTTCAACGTTTATTTATTTTTGGGACAGAGAGAGACAGAGCATGAACAGGGGAGGGGCAGAGAGAGAGAGAGGGAGACACAGAATCGGAAACAGGCTCCAGGCTCTGAGCCATCAGCCCAGAGCCCGACGCGGGGCTCGAACTCACGGACCGCGAGATCGTGACCTGGCTGAAGTCGGACGCTTAACCGACTGCGCCACCCAGGCGCCCCGCGATTACTTATTTTATAGTGTGAGAAATGGATTGCATTCAGGCCATATTTTTGTTTGGATTCACAATTTCTGCATTCTCTCTATGTCCCCTTACAAAGAATAAAGAGATGCTCTGGAAATTGAATTTTACTCCCTCCTATCTAAAGTCCTCATATTTCCATTCAAATAAAGAAAAGTAAAAAGTGGAGCCATTCCCTTTACCACTTACCCTCTTGTTAAAACTTAAGAAAACTGATCAAATCAGTCTCCTTCTCTTTGCTCCTGCCACAGTCCCCAACACTATTGCCTTGTTTTTATTTTCTTCTGTCTCCTTCTCTTCCTTTGTCTCCTTTCTTAACTACTATTCCTCACCGCTTCCTATACATTTCACTATTCAAAACCTTTTACCTCTCGGCTCTTTGCTTTTCTCTGGCTACAACTTCTCAAGAGATCTTACCCCTTTCTGAAATTTCACCAGTCATTTTGATATAGATACAAAATGTTCTATAATTCTGTTGGAGGACTAGATGAGAGGGGAAGTAGAATAGGAGGGATGGAAGCATTTAATCTTCTAATAATTGCATGGCAGAAATCTGATAAATTCATAAAATTGATAGCTAGGAAATAGTCATAAACATATTATTTAGAAAAGTTGAGATCAGTGCTAGTGGAAATGCCTAGAAGATTTGAGGATACTTGCCTCTGGGAAGGAATGATGTGAACTAGAGTAATGGAGTTCTTTTTTCATCATAAACCATTTCATTCTGTTTTACTTTTTAAACTTATGTCTATGTGTTATCGTTACATGCTGGTATTTCACAGAGTTATTGACTGAGAAATGCATCTTCATAGAATAGGTTAAAATATAAGATAAATGAAAGGGCAGAGATTTTGTCTTATTTATTTTCATGTCCCTGGTGCTTGGGATAGACCTGACACATAATGGGGGTTTGATAAATATTAAGTGAATGAAGCCATTGCACTGATGAAATTTCTGGAGTAGGAATGAGATTAGAACCTTCAGGATAGAAGGCAAGTACTCTCTACTGAGCTGTAAGTGCCAAAGAGCAAGGAGCTTGCTTGCTTTTTGCATTGTCTTGCACACACGTGTCTGGTACAGCGTGGGTACTTAGAAATGCTCAGGGCTCTCTTTAGAATGGACCATTCAAGCATTACAGCCCTAAGTGTAAGAAGAAAGTGTACTCCCCCTAACTGTGTCTTGTAGGTCCTATTCAGTTGTAGTATACTCCTTGCATCCCAAGGTTGATTCCTTTTTGTTAGGCATAAAATCAGAGTTCCTCAACTGCACAAAGTCTTTATGTATTCAGTAAAACTTGTTAGTAGGGCCTGCTGTGAACAAGACTGGCATTAGGCTCTACAAAGGTAATAAAGATGAATAAGGGTAAATCTCCAATTCCACGGAAAATGTAGTCCAGCAGGGGAGATTGAATTTATCTGTATTTAACTGTTATATACAAGACATGTTATGAGGTGTAAGCAGCTTGTGTGGGAGAAAGGAGGAAGACGTAATTAAATCTCACTGAGGCTGGGAGGGTAGAGGAACTGATGGAAGTATAGACCAGAGAAGAGAGAGGAAAGCTTTTTTTGCCTTTCTTCCCCCCCCCCCTTTTTTTCTCCCCTTTTCTTTTTCATTGTTGTAGTTCCTTTCAGCTTTCCTTTGTCTCTGCATTTATTTAGTGGCTGTCATGAGCTAGAAAATGTACTTCATGCTAGAATATGAAAAGATAAGCTTATGGTCTGGTTGGAGAGACAGACATGTAACCAAAAAATTACAGTATGATGAGTGTGATGAGAGTTCTAGAAAAAAGTTAAGGAGTTAGGCAGTGTCTCACAGGCAAATCAGCAGTCTTGTTTGAACAGAAGTGTTAATTATAATACCATTTATTGAATTGCTATGTGCCAGGCACTGTGCTGTGAGCATTTTCATACATTTATTGTTAGTAATAACCCTCAGAAGAGCACATGGGTAACTCACTCGGTTAAGCATCTGACTTTGGCTCAGGTCATGATCTCACGGTTGGTGATTTTGAGGCCTGCTCTGGGCTCCGCACTCTCTCTCCTTCTCTCTCTGCCCTTTGCTCACTTGCGTGCGCGCTGTGAGCAAATAAATAAATAATAAATTAAAAATAAATAATTAATTAATTTAAAAAAATAACCCTCAGAACAACTCTGAAGTAGATGTAAGTAAACATTATTATTCCCATTTTATAGAGGAGAAAAGACGTATGATTTGTTCAGTGACTTGCTTAAGATGACATATTCAGTAAATGACTGAACTGTATCTAGGTCTGGCTTCAAGGTTCATTCTACTCCGAAAACAACCAGAGGAATCCTTATATACTGCTGGTAGAATTGTAAAGTGATCTGGCCACTTTGGAATACACTTTGGCAGTTCCTTAATAGGTTCAATAGAGGTACCATATGATCCAGCAGTTCTATTCCAGAGAAATGAAAAACAAGCATCCACACAAAAACTTACTATGAATGTCTTAATAGCATTATTCCTAATATTACTGAAGTGGAAACAACTCATATGTCCATCAGTTGATAAATGGATAAACAAAATGTGGTTATCCATACACAGGAATATTATTTAGTCATAAAAAGGAATGAATCGATGCATTCTATAACATGGATGAACCTTGCAAACATTGTGCTAGGTGAAAGTCAGTTACAAAGATCACATATTTTTATGATTCCATTTATAAGAAATGTCCAGACTGGACATATACAGGAATTAGATGAGTGGTTGTCAGGTGTGTGTAGAAGGGGAAAATGAGCTAATGGTCTTGGGTTGCTTTTTAGAGTGAGAAAATTGTTCTAAAATTGATTGTGATAATAGTTGCACAGCTTTGTAAATATACTAAAAATATTAATTTTATACTTTAAATGGATGAATTCTATGGTATATGAATTGTATCTCCATAAAGTTGTTTAAAACAACCCAAGATTGAAATTTACTTTTCTGCTGTACTTAGCTAGAAGCAGCAATAAGATCTTATTGTCACAGTGAATAGGCAGCTGATCCTCACAGAGTAAGATTTTCCCTTGCACATTATTTACCTAACATCAATAATGTCTTAAAGTATATTATCTGATAGAGCCAGTAGTCTGTCTTATAAACCTTAAGATTTCTAAAAACGGTGTAGTCTGTTTTATTGTTAAGTTCATTTGGAGAAAGTGTAGAACATTGAGAATTGATAAATAAAGTTGGGTTTAACCACTTGGATAATACTTCAATCTTTGGAGCAGAAATACAGACCTTGTTTGTTGGTTGTTAAGACTCTGAACCCTCTAGGTGCGTTTCTCTGCAACCGCGCCATAGACTCTGGTATCCTGGTAGCAGTTGTGAAGGCTATTGCAAGTGATGTGATTAAAACCCAGAGAGATCATATTCTAGAATTTACCAGCCTCTCGGCCAAGTATTGGATATGGCTCAGTATGTTTTCATGTCCTGCTATAAAATCAGGCACTTAAAAAAAAAAAAAAATCCTGTTAGAGTGAAAAGGAAAAGAGCCCTGAAAGAACAGTAAGTGGGAGCAGAACCAAAAAATTAGACTTAAGTGCTGAATGTCTCTTTCAGACAGTAATTGTAGTGACAGTTATATAAGAAGTACAAGCAGGAGGGGTGCCTGGCTGGCTCAGTCAACAGAGCATGCAAGTCTTGATCTTGAGCTCGTGAGTTTGAGTTCCACGTTGGTGTAGAGATTACTATAAATAGATAAGTGAGTAAATAAATAAATAAATAAAACTTAAAACAGTACAAGCAGGATTCTTGGGACTGGATTTTTTTAAAAGTCTAACTGTTGCATTTAGTGTAGAATGGACAAAAATGTAACTGTATAGTTTGCTTTTTTTTATTTTGTTTTTAATGTTTATTGAGAGAGACAGCATGAGCAGGGCAGGAGCAGAGAGAGAGGGAGACACAGAATCTGAAGCAGGCTCCAGGCTCTGAGCTGTCAGCACAGAGCCCGACACGGGCCTCGAGCCCATGAATCGCAAGATCACGACCTGAGCCAAAGTCTGATGCTTAATGTGACTGAGCCACCCAGGTACCCCTAGTTTCTTTTTTTATTTTGCTGACTGAGGTCAGATGCTTTTTAGCATCTATTTCAATTCCTTGAATTGCGGTGGCTGGTAGGCTAATTAAGTTTTCAGAAGACTGATTTGGAAGGGTTGTTCATGCCTTTAGAAAACAGGACTAGATTTCAGAACAATCCATTAAGTACATGTAGAATATCTACTTTGTGCAGGGTCCTATTCTAGCATCCTAAAGGATCTAAAAGCCATGTAAGACTGCTTAGAGGTTGGTCTCGGCTGCTTTCTCCAAGGTACATTTCTCAGAAGCCGTTATAGATTTGGATTGGAACTTTATAACAGAAGGAATGGAGTCAAAATATTTGTCCCTACACTTAAGCTAACAGCTGTATCTTAGCAGAGCAGGCCATCTTAACAGTTGTCACCAAGATCATTCTCTGGACAGGGTCTCAGGAGAAAGAAGAAAATGGATAGTTCCTTTCAAGAATGCTGTTCATGGTCATGAGGGTGCTATTGGAGTCCTCTGTTTATGTCTCTTGAGGCTGTTGTCCCATCTGGTCCAATATTCCTAGGGATACTGGGAGCTAGCCTTGGAGCTAGGCCCTTTTTTTTTCATAAGAGTCATGGAAAATCAAATATAGATGAGCAAAAATAAGAAAAATATTTCCTCCTATCACTCAGGGATTACCATTTTTAGTATCATAATATATTATTCTGAATTTTTATTATGCATATCTGTGTACATGTATATGTAACCAGCATGAAATCGTGCTATTTGTATTCTTTAAAAATTTTTTTTTCATATTTTTCTTTACCCTGCTTTTTAATTTTAATTTAATTTTATTATTTTTTTTAAAGTAGGCTCCATGCCAAACATGGGGTTTGAACTCACAACCCTGAGATCAAGAGTCATGTGCTCAGCTGACTGAGCCACCCAGGCACGCCAATACCCTGCTTTTTAAGTTGTTTCATTTTGGTAAATTTTCATCTCATCTAATTTTATAATATTCACATTTATCCAGTTCTTTCCCAAATATTTTTTTCATCTGGTTTATTGAAACTTGTATACAACCTGTTATGCATATCTGGTTATTTTCCTTAAGCCTTTAAAATTTTTTTAAATTATTTTTTTAATTAAAAAAATTTTTTTTCAGGGGCACCTGAGTGGCTGAGTCAGTTAAGCCTCCAACTCTTGGTTTCGACTCAAGTCACAATCTCACAATTCGTGAGTTTGAGTTCCGCATTGGGCTCTGTGCTGACAGTGCAGAGCCTGCTTGGGATTCTCTCTCTTTCCCTCTCTCTCTGCCCCTCCCCTGCTTCTGCTGTCTCTCTCAAAATAAATAAACTTAAACACTTTTTTTTTTTTTTTTTAATTAAGTAGGCGCTATGCCCAACACGGGGCTTGAACTCACCACCCCAAGATCAAGAGTCTCCTGCTCTACTGACTGAGCCAGCCAGGCACCCCCAGGTCTTTTTTTTAATCTAGCATAGTTCCTATCTTAAAATTTTCTTTTTAAAATAGTAATAACACTGACTTATTAAAAACCTGAGCCATCTGTTCTGCACAACGACTTTGGGTAAGCTGATTGCTTTTTTGCGATGTCATTTGTTCTTCTGTATTTCCTGTAAGCTGGAAATCATATTCAGTAGTGTGGTGGATGTAAGGGAAGTATTTTTTTGCTCAAATGCCAAACAGACATCATGTCTGAATCTCATATTGTATCACCTCAGAATATATTATCTGGTTGGCCCACTGCTAATGATGCTGATTGGCCACTGGATTAAGATGATAGGAGTTGATCTCCTTACTGTGTAGTTCTCTCTGCAACTACCCGTAACCTGTGTAGTGTTACTTGGGCACTTATAAATTTCCATCCGCTTTTCATCTAATGATTTTAACCTAATTGATGACCCTTGCCGGAATCAACAGTTTTGTGGGGTTTGCAAAACCATGTTTCCTAATTCTGAAAAAATACCTTCAACATGTATTAGCTGGCATTCTTCTGTAATATAGAACTCGATAGAACTAAGGCTGTTTGATTACTCTAGAAGGTAGGGTAAATGCATGTTTTCTTCATTTTAATTACCAGTTTTTGAAGTAAGCTGTTTTAATAGACACTTCCGGAAGTGATAAGAGAAGTCTTTTCTCCCTTTTTTTTGAGTACTATTAGAGACTCACAGGTTTTCATTGATGTGAATGTGTTTTGGCCAGCTATAGTCTTTTTTTGTTGTTCTGAATGCTCAAATTGGTAAAATTTTGGCCAGTATTTGCTGCTGCTTTTTGTCTCCTAGAATAGGTCACAGAAAGCATGTGGTGCTTATGTGGATGCTATTGCTCTTCCTGTTGTCCAGTTTTGTCGTTCAAATCTTCATTTTTATTTTATTTATTTTTTGGTTCCATTTTGAAAGTGTATTTTACTTATTTATTAAAAGAGAAATATCTTGGGGCACCTGGATGGTTCAGTCGGTTAAGTGTCCGACCCTTGATTTTGGCTCAGGTTGTGATCTAAGGATTGGTGAGATTGAGCCCCATGCCAGGCTCTGCACTGTGAGCATGGAGCCTGCTTGAGAGTCTTTTCTTTCTCCCTCTCCCTCTGCCCCTCTCCTGCTTGCACACGTGCACACTTCTCTCTCAAAATAATTAAGTAAACATAAAAAATATATATTTTTATTTTAAACTATTAGGGTTTGACCACAGGTCAGTTCCTTGTTGTTAAATGAATACATTAGTAAATTCAGGAGTGTAGTTTTTTTTTAATTTTTTTTTTTTTGCATTTATTTATTTTTGAGAGACACAGAGAGACAGAGTGTGAGCAGGGGAGGGGCAGAGAGAGAGGGAGACACAGAATCTGAAGCAGGCTCCAGGCTCTGAGCTGTCAGCACAGAGCCCGATGTGGGGCTCGAACCCACAAACTGTGAGATCATGACCTGAGCCAAAGTCGGATGCTTAACCGACTGAGCCACTCAGGCACCTCAAGAGTGTAGTTTTAAAAAATACTCCTTTCAACCTAAAGTGCTAGATCTGGAAAATACTTTTGAATAAAAATCTAAACAGGTACACATTTTACTAATATTTTTATTGAAGTGTAGTTGACATACAATGTTAAGTTAGGTTCAGGCATGCAACATAGTGATTCAAGAAGTCTGTAAGCTATGCTGTGCTCATAAGTCGAGCTACCATCTGGTACCATACAATGCTATTACAATACTACCAACTACATTCTTTATGCTCTATCTTTCATCCCTGTGACATCAAAATCTTCATTTTAAAACCCTCAAATCTTTGTTTCTGAGGTGATAGGCAAATAGCTGTTGAGTCCAGAAGGTGCTTAAGAGGGGCCCACTTCATATTCTAGATTAAATAATGCAACCCCTGTCTCAGATGTGCACAATATAGAATAATCCTCACAGCGCTCAGAATGCCATGTTTTTATCACACACCGTCAAGAGTTAACCACCTTTAAAGATATGTGCACACTTTACCCAGGTCTTTAGTTTGGTATTGTGGTTTAATGCCTCTTGTTTTTTTATATCCAGATTTCAAGGAATATACATATGTCTCAACAATGTTTTTCTGCAGATGTTTATATAAGAAGATTGTATGTTTGTATTTTATAAACACAGTACTTTTATTTTTTCAAAGCAATGTGCAGAAGAGTCTCAGTTACATTCCAACTATCCTTGTTAGAACATGTCATTTGGAAAATCATCCTGCGTGTCAACAGGGGAATATGAGTTCTGAATGGGCCTGGGACTAAGAGGCATACATAGAACAGTGTTCTGTTTTAAGTATATCACATACTAGCATGACAATTTGCTATGTGTATTTACTGTGTTTTAATTTCCTTTTAGGAAAGGAGAAGTGGCAGGAGATAAGATCAGAAAGGTCTAGGATAGCCAGGTCATGTGAAAGACCTTGTAGACCAAGGTGTAAGGACTTAGGATTTTATTATGAGTGAGAGAAGGAACCTAGGTTTTCAGAGGAGGAGTGACGTGATCTGTCCGAACAGTTTAAAGGGTCCTCCATGCTACAGTATGGAAAATAGACTAGGGGGGAAGATAAGGAAAGTTCACAGGGAAAGAGTAGAACTAAGGAGATCGGTTAAGAAGCTACTGCATTAGTCCAGGCTTTGACATGGGTAGCGGCAATGGAGAACATATGAAGTCATTGTATTTCAGGCATATTTTGAAAGTAGAACCAACAGGATTTGCTAATTGATCAAATGTGGGATGTGAGTGAAAGAGAGGAGTTGAGGATGATGCCAAGGGTTTTGGCCGGTGGTGGTGAACAGCTGGTGAATAGTTTTGTCATTTACTGAAACTGGAAGAGGGGTGGTTTTGGAGGGGAAGATCACGAGCTCGGTTTTGGGTACGTAATGTGTGAGATGCTAGTTGGACATCTAAGTGATACTGAGTAGGTAGCAGTATATAGAAATGTGAATTTTCTTGTGGTGGGAGGTGAGGACGTCAGGGTTTGGAGATACCGATTTTGGAGTTATCAGCCATGGGACTAGTCAGGATCACTAAAGGAGTAAATATAGACAGAAAAGAGAAGTCGGAGGATTGATCTTTGGAACATTTCAGCCTTTAGAAATTGGGGAGATGAAGAGACTCTACCAAATGGGACTGAGAAGTTGCAGTCAGTAATGTGGGAAGTTTCCCTGAGGCCAAGTGAAGAAAAGGGTTTCAAGAAGGAGAGTGGCATCAAGTGGGTCAGATGCTGCAAATAGATCACGAAAGATGAGGATGCAAAATTGACGGTTGGATTTTGCAGCATAGTGGCCTCTGGGAACATAGCAAATAGTGTCTCTGCTTTACATCACCACCTTGCTCCTGTTGACTAGAATCCTAGCTGATACTCTTGGCAGTTGTTCTGAATCTTCACTTCCCACCACTGTTTGACCCTTGGCCTCTTTACCTCCCTTAGTTCTAAACTTTGGGCTCCACACTCTCACTCATTTCTGTTCTCTTTCCTCAATTTTGCACATTTTTCTGAGTTTTCCCAGGATGATGCAGGTCTCTTCCCTTACAAGGCTTCTGATGTGATTTGTTCCTCCGGGCCCAGCATCCTTTGCTAGCTAATGTAGGATTTGTAACCATTTTTGGTGTGTCTCATGGATTCTTGGTAATCAGGTGAAGTTCATTAGGCCTCTTTCCAGGAGAACATTTTTAATTGCATAAAGTAAAATACATGAGGTTACAAAGGAAATCAATTAGACTGGGATGTAGTTATAAAAATAGTAAAAACTAATTTGTAATAGAAATACATTTGCATCTTATAAATGCATTAAATAATATATTTTAGCATTGTGCCTAATAGCTATCATAAATTCAAACTAGTGATAAGTGTAAATAACATTTCAGTATACCTGTAACAACTATTGTATGAAAATATTTATGGTTTTTAATAGTGACAGTGTCACATACTGTCCATACTAATGTGGTTTGTTGCTATATTCACAAGAGAATGAATGTTTATATTTTATTTTCAAGTTAATGATAGCAAAGATAAAATTTTGTCTCCATGGAAGTCTTGGGTCCCAAGTTAAGAACGCCAAGTGAGAAGTGTAATGCTGGTGTGAGCAGACCATGGAATGGGCCACCAGGTGGGAGGACCAGCCTTGTCTGCATGGAAGCATGCTGTCACTTTGGCCCCCTGGCCCCTTCTCTGCCTGTGAGTGCCAGGGCACGCTCTTTCTTATTTATTTTTATTTTTTTTAATGTTTATTTTTAAGAGAGAGAGAGAGACAGAGGGCAAGTAGGGGAGGTGCAGAGAGAGAGTAAAGAGACCCAGAATCTGAAAGCAGGCTCAGCCCTGAGTTGTCAGCACAGAGCCCCATGTAGGGCTCTAACCATGAGCTGAGATCATGACCTGAGCTGAAGGCAGACCCTTAACCAAGGGAGCCACCCAGGCGCCCCCAGGGCACGTTGAGCAGGAATGATAACTTCATAAAATGTATTTGAAGAAAGAACACTCATGGTGAACACCGTCTAATGTGCATTTATTTAGCTTGTTCTCTACTAGATTCTTTCACATTTCAAAAATTGGCCCTCTTGTTTCTAATGTTGCTGCTGTGTACTTCTTTTCTGATTAGCTTACCCAAAGCTACCTTAAGACATGTATTTTATTCTTCAGGATTCAGCTTTAGTCTGTCAACATCCTTTGTCTTATGGGACAGGGATAGAGAGGGAAGCTGGTGGTTTTGTGTATTCTTTCATCTCTAGGGTGCTTCTGCATTGTTTTCTATCCAAAGGCCCTTCCCTTAATGGCAAAAGAGTGAGCTCTGATATTCAGGGCAAAAGGTCACAGAGAAACCCAGCCCATTTTAACATTGGGTTGTATGTTTTCTTACTGTTGAGTTTTGAGTTCTTAGAATATTTTTGGATACCAGTCCTTTATCAGATATGTGTTTTGCAAATATTTTCAGCCGTTTGTGGCTTTGGTTTTTTATTCTCAAAATGTCTTTCACAGAGCAGACATTTTTAATTTAAAAGAAGTCTATCTTAGCACGTTTTTCTTTCACGGATTAAGCTTTTGGTGTTGTATCTAAAAACTCATTGTCAAACCCAAGGTCTCTTAGATTTTCTCCTTTGTTATCTTTTGTAAGTTTTATAGTTTTATGTTTTACATTTAGGTCCATGATCCATTTTGAGTAATTTTTGTGAAAAGGTGTAAAGTCAGTGTCTAGGTGGTTTTTGTTTTTTGTTTTTTGTTTCTGTTTTATTTGTGGATGTCTGTTCATTTGTGGGACTTTTCTTTTGTTTCTTTGTTTTTAAAGTGTTTTATTTTGAGAGAGCTGTCGAGAGAGTGGGGGGAGGGGCAGAGAGAGAGGGAGAGAAAGAATCCCCTGCAGGCTCTGCACTCATAGTGCAGATGGGGGGCTTGAACTAATGAACCATGAGATCATGACCTGAGCCAGTCAAGTGTTGGACGCTTAACTGACTGAGCTACCCAGACACCCCTGTTCATTTGTTTTTAATACTTTCTTTCATAAGAGATTTTTAAGTTGCTAAATAATGTATCTCAGTCTTTATCTCTCCAGCTTTCATGGAGTCCCAAGTTTTTGGTGATGGTCCCAAGTGGTGGTCTTTCCCACAGTCATTAAATGATATGATGTGAACTGTTTCCAGCACAATTGCATCTTTCTTAAACTGTGTTCAATAGAAACACAGATGACATGTATGATATGTTAAAATTTTTTTAATGTTTATTTTTGAGAGAGAGACAGAGAGAGAGGATGAGTAGGGGAGGGGCAGAGAGAGAGGGAGACACAGAATCCAAAGCAGGCTCCAGGCTCTGAGCTGTCACCACAGAGCCTGACGCAGGCTTGAACTCATGAACCATGAGATCATGACCTGAGCTGAAGTCAACGTTTAACCAACTGGCCACCCAGGTGCCCCTGACATGATATGTTAAATACAAGGGTTTTGTGGAAGAGTAAAATAATGTCTGTCTTGGTACCTCTTTGAAAGTATCTAATGTATACTTATAACCGTCAATTCTTAGGGTTTTCTTTCACTAGTCTAACTTTAATATTACATGGTTATATTTAATATTACTAGGTTAATAGTGGCTGGAAGTATAATTTTACTAACTCCTCTTTAAAATACATCTACCATATTTTTGACACAATAGTTGATGTCATGATTTAATTTGTCATTCTACTTTCTCAGGAGATTTTAATATTTGGGACATTATTGTATAATTCTTTCTTCCAAATCATGGATTTGGAATATGTTAAATGATGGTAACTGATAATAATACCAGAGGGCACGTTGTGGTTTATATTACTCTATCCATAAGTGTACTTTTTGGCAACTGTGTCTCTTCCCCGCATCCTCCCCGAAATTATCATCCAGTGTCAAAAACTTGTTAAGTATATTCATAAGTGTATTTCTGAAAAATAGATATTGATAATATCAAATGCTTTCCAGCATCTTTTGATGTGATCATACTTTTATTTTTTAATTTTTAATATTTATATATTTTTTAATTTTTTAACTTTTATTTATTTTGAGAGAGAGAGAGGGAGAGAGAGAGAGAGAGAGAGAGAGAGACAGCTGAGTGGGGGAGGGGTAGAGAGCAAGGGAGAGAGAGAATCCCAAGCAGGCTCTGCACTGTCAGCACAGAGCCCAACACGGGGCTCGAACCCACGAAACCATGAGATCATGACCTGAGCTGAAACTGAGAGTCAGATACTTACCAGCTGAGCCACCCAGGCACCCCATATTTTATTTATCTTTTAAAGTAAGCTCTATGCCCAACGTGAGGCTCAAACTCGTGAACCTGAGATCAAGAGTTGCATGCTTTACCAATTTGGTCAGCCAGGCATCTCAGAGCAAACTTTTTGACATTGTTTCTTGATAAATTTTATCTTAATACTTTCTTGATAAATTTTCTTTTTTTTTGAATTCATGTAAGGAATCAGGCTTCTCTTAGGTAAACATGAGTAGATTATGATGACATATTATATTACATGTGTTGTCACTACTATACATACTGTGTATGCTGCAGTTTTATTTAGTGTTTTTAGTCCTGTGTTTGAGTGAGATTAATTTGTTTTTTTAAAGTTTATTTATTTCGAGAGACAGAGATAGTGCACATGAATATGTGAGAGCACCAGTGGGGGAGGGGCGGAGAGAGAATTCCCCCCGCCCTCAGCCCCCATGCTCAGTGCTGTGAGGGTGGAGCCCGCTTGGGTTCATAAACTGAACCATGAGATCATGATCTGGGCCAAAGTCAAGAGTCAGGCACTTAACTACTTGAGCCACCCAGGCATCCTTCTGGTAAGTTTTTTTTATTCTTTGTAGTTTTTAAAAATTTTCTCTGCTATTGCCAATGTAATTATTTTCCCTTTCTTCCTTCCTTCCTCCCTTCCTTCCTCCCTCCCTCCCTCCCTCCCTTCCTTCCTTCCTTCCAAGTATAATTGACATACAGTGTTAGTTTCAGATGTACAGTATATTTCAACAATTCTATACATTTCTCAGTGCTCATCACAGTAAGTGTACTCTTAGTCCCCTTTATGTGTTTCACCCCCACCCACCTCCCCTCTGGCAACCACCTGTTCTCTGTATTTAGGACTCTAGGGTTTTTGTTGGTCTCTTTTTCATTGTTTTGTTTTGTTTCTTAAATTTTTTTTTTTTCAACGTTTATTTATTTTTGGGACAGAGAGAGACAGAGCATGAACGGGGGAGGGGTAGAGAGAGAAGGAGACACAGAATTGGAAACAGGCTCCAGGCTCTGAGCCATCAGCCCAGAGCCCGACGCGGGGCTCGAACCCACGGACCGCGAGATCGTGACCTGGCTGAAGTCGGATGCTTAACCGACTGCGCCACCCAGGCGCCCCTTGTTTCTTAAATTCTACACGAGTGAAATCATATGGTATTTGTCTCTGACTGATTTCACTTCGCATTATATGCTCAAGGTTCATCCGTGTCATTGCAAAATGGCAAAATTGCATTCTTTTTTATGGCTCAGGAATATTTGAACACACACACACCCCACATCTTTATCCATTTGTCTGTTGATAGACACTTGGGTTTCTGCCATATCTTAGCTATTATAAATAACACTGCAATAAACATAGGGGTACATATATGTTTTTGAATTAGTGACTTCTCTGGGTAAATACCCATTAGTGGAATTACTAGGTCATATGGTAATTCTATTTTTAGTTTTTTGAGAAGCCCCCACACTCTCTTCTACAGTGGCTGCACCAATTTGCATTCCTACCAGCAGTGCGTGAGGGTTCCTTTTTTTCCCACATCCTCACCAACACTTGTTATTTCTTGAGTTTTTTGTTTTTTTTTTTTTAATGTTTATTTATTTTTGAGACAGAGAGAGACAGAGCATGAACGGGAGAGGGTCAGAGAGAGAGGGAGACACAGAATCTGAAGCAGGCTCCAGGCTCTGAGCTGTCAGCACAGAGCCAGACGCGGGGCTCGAACTCACTGACTGTGAGATCATGACCTGAGCCGAAGTCGGACGCTTAACCGACTGAGGCACCCAGGCGCCCCATTCTTGAGTTTTTTATCTTAGCCATTCTGACAGTATTTTCTCTTTATCAATGCATAAGAGTAACATAGGATAAAAATCTACCTTTAAACAAGTCTAAAAGAGTTATTTCAATATGTATGAAATTAAAAAGTTTAATATTAAGAAAATGTGTCAAAATAGGCAGCATTCTTTCTCAGTTGCATGTGGAATAATTGGACATCTGAATTGATGGTGTGGTGAATATTACAAAATACAATGTAATGTCTGCAGGGGTGGCAGATGTCTTAGGTTCAACTAAGCATTTATGTATTCAGAATGATAAAAAGACCATAGGTCTCACTTGGCAACACTTTATTCAGAAGGATATAGGATGATAACTATAACTTGTCTATAAGATAGTGGGAGTCCTGGGGCACCTGCCTGGCTCAATTGGTAGAACATGTGACTCTTAATCGTGAATTCAAACCCCACATTGGGTGTAGAGATTACTTAAAAATAAAATCTTAGGGGCGCCTGTTAGCTCAGTCGATTGAGCGTCCGACTTCAGCTAAGGTCATGATCTTGCGGGGTTTGAGTCCCTCATCGGGCTCTGTGCTGACAGCTCAGAACCTGGAGCCTACTTCGGATTCTGTGTCTTCCTCTCTCTGCCCCTCCCCACTCGCGCTGTCTGTGTCTCTCTCAAAAATAAATAAACATTAAAAAAAATAATAAAATCTTAAAAAAAAAAAAGATAATGGGAGTCCTTGTGGAAGTTCATGTAACAGTTCATACTTTCCAAAGTGTTCTTTTGACAACTCAGGTTCAGAGATGATAACCACTTTGGGTGCCACAGAAAAATCCATAGGCATAGTTTCAAGGATCCTCTGCAAGGGACATGCCTAATTACGTGTCACTAGACTCAGAGAAGCTCAAAAACATGGCTTGCTACTAAGTGTTCGTTGTACTTCTAGATGCTGATGTAATTTACTAGTTTGGCAACTTTATATAATAAGCAGTGTTGCCAAGCGACATATAGGTAGCATGTTGTTTTAATCAGTTTAAGAGGGATTAACCCAAGGTCAAATTCTCATACATAAGAAGGGGTTTGCTCATCTTTGGTAGGCAGTCATGCCTGCTGACTTTTTGTTTATGCCTTTTGTTTTAGCTATCTTTCAGAAAGTTTCTCTTATCCCAAGATTATTTTTTAAGTCTACATTTCCTTTAAAACTGATTTCATTGTTTTTACATTTATATAGATCTTTGAGCCACCATTTTCTGTATGGTGTGATGTAGGAACCAAACTTTTTCAAATGGCTCATCAGTTGTTGAATCATTTATTGAATAATCATTTGTTTTCCTAGTGGTTAGAAATGTCACTATTATAAAGCAGTCATTAGGAGATAGTTCTTCAAATTAACAAAGAGGTGTAGTAAAAAAGTATACTTTCAAAGTAACAACTGATTTATAATCTTATGTGATTGTGTATTAAACATTAAAAAAATAAATATAAATGCTTTAATTTTGTAAATTTTAAACTTAAAATTTTAACATTAAAAATTTTTATTTTAAAAATAAGTGTTTAAAAAAAATTTTTTTTTAACGTTTATTTATTTTTGAGACAGAGAGAGACAGAGCATGAACGGGGGAGGGTCAGAGAGAGAGGGAGACACAGAATCTGAAACAGGCTCCAGGCTCTGAGCCATCAGCACAGAGCCTGATGCGGGGCTCGAACTCACAGACCGCGAGATCATGACCTGAGCCGAAGTCGGACTCTTAACCGACTGAGCCACCCAGGTGCCCCGAGTGTTTTTTATTTTGAGAGAAAGAGAGCGTGCATGAGTGCGCTCACACACAAAGTGGGGGGAGGCACAGAGAGATTGGGAGAGAGAGAATCCCAAGCAGGCTCTGCACTGCTAGCACAGAACTCAACTCAAGAGCTCAATCCCACAAACCATGAGATCACGACCCGAGCCAAAACCAAGAGTTAGATGCTCAGCCACCTGAGCCACCCAGGTGCCCCTTAAACATTTTTTAAGATTTTATTTTTTTAAAGTTTATTTATTGAGAGAGAGGGGCATGTGCAAATGGGGCAGGGCAGAAAGAGGAGAGAGAGAATCCCAAGCAGGCTTGCGCTGTCAGCACAGAGCCTGATGCAGGGCTCAAACTCATGAACCATGAGATCATGACCTGAGTTGAAATCAAGAGACAGATGCTTAACCAACTGAGTCACCCAGGTGCCCCTTAGGTTTTATTAAGTAATCTCTACACCCAGCTTGGGGCTCAAACTCACAATCCTGAAATCAAGAGTTGGATGCTTAACTGACTGAGCCAACCAGGTGCCCCTAAACATTTTATTTTTAAGTAATCTCTCTATACCCAACATGGAGCTCAAACCTACAGCCCCAAGATCAAGAGTTGCGTGCTCCACCAGCTGAGTGCCAGCCAGGTGCCCCATAATTGTGTATTAGATGGTATTATCTATATGCTAAGAGTTTATAGTGTCAGGTTTTTTCTCAAAGGAAGTATATATACTCTGAAGAGGGTATGTCTATATTTTTAAATAGGTTTGCCTTATTGAAGGCTGTTGTGCTTACTTAGATGGCCATACTTTGAAAGCTGACTGCTCAGTATAGTAGAAAGTGGTGAATAAGGGGTTTGAGCAAGATTCTAGTTTCAGATACACCACTTCACTGACTGCTACTTTGTGCAAGACAGCCTCTCCCTGTTTTGTTTTGTTTAAGCTGCATGAATAATACAATCTCTATCCTGCCTACTTCTGAGTATTGTTGAGGATAAGATGGGATGATAGAAAAGCACTTTTAATTGGAAAAACAGCTTAAATGTAAGGACTTACTGCATCTTAACTTTTCCTCCCTTTCTCTTGTAGGTAGTGTTGGTGCTTCTTTTCAGTGCCAGTCCATCCATCACGACCACATTTGTCATGATGACAGTGACAAGGTGAGGTCTGTGTTGATGTCTATCATGGTGAAAATGCATGCTGCCCTTACATTGTTGGATTCACTTGCATAACTCTGGACATGGGGCCAGGAGAGTTTGCCTGGGGAGGCACGATTTTGAGATACAGAAGGCCTTGCTGCTGTATGTGTCAGATTATTAGACCACTCCAGAACACTTGAGGATAATTTTCAGAAAGTGGGCTGTCTCTTAATAAAACCTCCATTTTTTTTTGTTTTTTTAATGCTCATCCTTGTCCCTGTCACTTTGCTTCCTCGTTTCTTGCACAGACTGGGTGGATTATCTTAATATATGAACAGGTGCTCCCAAAGCTGCTAATTGTCTCAGCAATTTGTGTCTGTTTCTAGTTTGAAATATCTTAGCCACTTTGATTTGTTTTTTTTTTTTTTTTTTAGTTGATTGTGTTGTATTACCATTTCTTCTCGTACTTACTTTTTTTTTTTTTTCTGTTTCCAAAGCCAATCGAAATGTTGAGGATTAAGAATGAAACCTGTCTAATTCATGCAAAAGAAACCTGCTTAGGGCCTGAGGTTTTTTTTTTGTTTGTTTCATTTTTTGTTTGGTTTTTAAATCAGGTCCGAACTGTTGGCGGTTTTGTTTCATTTTGGTGTTTTGCTTCTTCTCTCAAGCAGCCTGGTCTTGGGGACTTTCCAGTACTCATCAGCACAGTTGATGGCCCAGCCCTTGCAAGTAGATAACTAATGTGGGCTTGGTGCTTGGAACATCTGGCTGCTGATGTTGGATGGACTTAAATTTAGTCTTTTCCATCATCAGTTTCCAGTGGCTTCCCTCCCATTTCCTGTGTCTTACATGGAGCAATGTATCACTCCCTTGGTAGTTTTCCCAGGCAAACCAATCCAAGTGATCCTTTTCTCTGCTGTTTTAATCAAGATCCTCCTCCCTCATCCTGTTGGAGCTAGATCAAGAAGTTTGGTTGGTCATTGGGATTTTCCAAATGGTTTTCTTTGTTCTGTGTGTTGATCTCCCTGTCTTTGTGAGCTTTGCTGAGACAGATTTCAGCCTGTTTACAGAGAGAGTGGTATGCTTTTAGCATTCCAGAGTCTCTTTTATTATTATAGTAATCCAGAGGCATGGATTTAACTTCTAACTTTTTAGTAGCAAACCACTGAAAGATACTGCTAGACTATATATAGTTAGCTCTGTAAAATTCAGTATACCAGAGATTTTAGAAATGAGCATTTGGGAAAAAAAAAAGTGATGATAGAGGGAAAGGCAGAATCACTTTAGGCCAGTAATATTGCTTACAACTGTGCTTTGTAATTGTGAAGATGTTTTGGGGTTAAGTTTTTCTTCCCTCTGCTAAGTATAATATGCTTTTCTCCATTTGTTCATTCGTAGTGGTGATGCCAAACTGTGCTCTGTTCTGTCTCCAGATAGAGTCTGGAGATGAGATTTCTCTCTACCTCCACAAGATGCTTGCCATCTACTTGGAAATATTTTTGCTCCTAATTTCTGCATCTTTCTATGACCGATTTTGTGCTTTTAGGAGATGGCACTTTTTTCTTCAAATACACGGGGAGAAGGGAAGAGAACTTTAAGGGATTTTGTCATTTGACCAACAGATCAAAGAATTGTGAGAAACTGCTCTCCCCTTTGTCCTGCCTGCTGTGTGTTGTATACTTATGATTGTTTCCCAGAGGGAAATGGAAAGAACGGATTAGAGCCTCTTGACTGTGTATTTATAATTTATTCAACTGATTCAGTCAGATTTATTGACTGGCAGCTATGTGTCTAGGCACTTACGAAATATATCAGGATACAAAACAAAGATTGCTGTTTTTTCATGAGTGTACAGTCTTGCTGGGGGGAGGCAGCCAATAAAAATAAACACCATACATAAATAATATGTTACAATAAGTGCAGTGAATTAAAGAAAATGTAGAGCAGAATAAGTGGGATGAGAACCACCAAGAGTTGGATAGCAGTTTTGAATAGGATCATCAGGCATTATTCTAGGGAGGAAGGCTGTGGATAGCATGTCTAAAAATTAAGATCTTTATGTTTGCAACAGCTTCTGACTTCTTTAAGAAATGGATATTGGTTTTGTAAAAGCAGAAACAAATTGAGCCTGCTACCTGACACATAGCACTTGGATGTGTTTGCATACACATACATACTCACACAAATACACAACACTCAAAGTATTCTCTCACTTTGAGAATTGAAGGGATTATAGGACTCAGATAATTCAACTCTCTTTTTATTTTTTTTTTCACATTTATTTATTTTTGAGAGAGACAGAGTGTGAGCAGGGGAGGGACAGAGAGAGGAGGAGACACAGAATCCGAAGTAGGCTCTAGGCTTTGAGCAAGCTGTCAGCACAGAGCCCAATACGGGGCTCGAACCCACGAACCATGAGATCATGACCTGAGGCGAAGTCGGACGCTCAACAGACTGAGCCACCCAGGCACCCCTCCAACCCTCTTTTTAAAATAAACTTGGAAGGGGTGCCTGGGTAGCTCAGTCGGTTGACCGTCTGACTTTGGCTCAGGTCATGATCTCATGGTTCGTGGGTTCCAGCCCCGTGTCGGGCTCTGTGCTGACAGCTCGGAGCCTGGAGCCTGCTTCGGATTCTGTATCTCCTTCTCTCTCTGCTCCTCCCCTGCTCATGCTCTGTCTCTCTCTCTCAAAAAATAAACATTTGAAAAAAAAAAAAAAAACACCAAACTTGGAAGCTGTGACCCCACTGGGAGAAATGACTTGTTCAGGAGTCACCCTACAGTGCTGGAGCTAGACCAGATCTTCTGTCCCTTATACAAGTCATGCAAAATAATTGCTTAGCTATTCTGATTGTGAAAACATTGTCCCAACACATGTTGATGCCTCGCTTATTGTCCTCACTTAACTTTCAGGCATGGTCCATTTCTCAGATTTGGGAACAAAACAGGATTTTTCTTAAAAGTTGCCTCAATTTTAACTCATCTGTATGTGACTGGGGATGGAACGAGGGGGTGAGATGAATTAATTTGTAGCCTCAATGGTACACTTTCCTAGAGTGGCCTGGAACAGTTCCCAGAATGCTGGTCACTTGAGAGAAGGAAATGGGAGAATTCTTTCTAAACTGGCATGTATGTGAATGGCTACTCAGGGCAGAAGTCTTTTCTGGACAAAACTTCCATTTGTCACAGAAGAAGGTACCAATCTGGTTTGTGTAATGCCATGCAGACCACTTTCAGGGAAGGTAGGAAATGTGTGACTGTTTTTTCTTTCAGGACTGTATACTTTATTGTAACCTTGATATTTTAATTTTTTTAGGTTTTTTAAAAAATCACACTTTGATTCTAAAAAGATATGTAGAACTAATTTTAACCCTTCTACCCAGAAGTAATAATTGGAATTTAGTATTAACAAGATTAACTAGTTATATTTGTATGATTGCAAATAGTGGTTATTAGTATATCCAGAGTTGTACGACTATCTCCGCCATCTAATTTTGGAAAATCTTCACATTCCTCACTGAAAAACCCACAACCATTAGCAGTCACTCTTCATTATCCCTTGCCCCAGCTCCTGACAATCACTAATCATTGTCTTTATGGATTTGTCTGTTCTGTACATTTTGTATAGACAGAATCATAGAATATGTGGCTTTTGTGTGTGGCTTCTCTCACTTAGCATGATTATCTCAAGGTTTGTCTATTTTGAAGCATGAATTCCATTCCTTTTTATGGGTGAATAATATTCCACGGTGTGCATCTAATGCTTTTTGTCTACGCATTCACCAGTTGATGGGTATGTTTCCATATTTTGGTTATTATGAATAATACTGCTGGGAACATTTTTATGTAAGTATGTTTTTGTTTAATTGGTCACATGATATATTTTTAACATTTTGAGAAATTACTAAACTGTTTTGCAAAGTGGCTGCACCATTTTACATTCTAGCAAATGCATGAGGGACCCGGTTTCTTCACATCCACATGTTTACGTCCCACACTTCGGTCGTCTTTTAAATTATAGCAGCTGTAGTGGGATATCTCAGTTGTTGTTTTAATTTGCATTTCTCCCATACTTCCTAAGTATGCTGAGCATTTTTTTTACATGCTTATAAGCCATTCCTAAATCTTCTATGGTCCTTTAAAAAAAAGTCAGTTAAAACTCTTAAATATGGAGAACAAACAGAGGGTTACTGGAGGGATTGTGGGAGGGGGTATGGGCTAAATGGATAAGGGGTATTAAGGAATCTACTCTTGAAATCATGGTTGCACTATATGCTAACTAATTTGGATGTAAATTAAAAAAAATAAAATTAAAAAAAGTCAGTTAAATATCCCTTTAATTGTTCTGGCTCCCGTGCTTTAAAAAAAAAAAAAATCGAATCTCAGGCGCCTGGGTGGCTCATTCGGTTAAGCAACGAACTCTTTTTTTTTTTTTTTTTTTTTTTTAATTTTTAAAAAATGTTTATTTTTGAGAGAGAGCATGAGCAGAGGAGGGCAGAGAGAGAGAGGGAGACACAGAATCCGAAGCAGCTCCAGGCTCTGAGCTGTCAGCACAGAGCCCAATTTGGGGCTCGAACTCATGGCCCATGAGGTCATGACCTGAACCAAAGCTGGATGCTTAACCGACTGAGCACCCAGGCACCCCAAACATCTGACTCTTGATTTAGGCTCAGGTCATGATCTCATGGTTCATGAGACTGAGTCCTGCGTTGGGCTCTGTGCAGACAGTGTGGAGCCTGCTTGGGATTTTCTTCCCCTCTCTCTCTGCCCTCACCTACCTATCTCTCTCTCTCTCTCTCTCTCTCTCTCTCTCTCTCTCTCTCTCTCAAAAAAAAAAAAATCTCACCATGCACCCAGTTACATAGTTACATGTGCTCATTATGGAAAATTGGGGAAGTACACAGCAACAGACTGTCACAAAAAAACTCCATCACTTTGCATTATCTGCATGGTTAAAATAAAACTAAATTGCTCTGGTTATCTATGGCTGTGTATGTAATTAATTACCCTAAAATTCATTTGGTGCAGAGCACTTGTATCTTTCTTGGTTCTGAGGTTTCCTGTGTTCAGCTAGGTGGTTCTTGCTTGGAGTTTTCTCATGCAGTTATAGTCAAATGGTGGCTGAGGCTGGAGTCATCTTGAAGTCCTCACTCACATGTTTAATGGTTAATCCTGGTTATCAGCTGGGACTTCAACTGAGCCCCTTGGTTTGAGTGCCTAAAATGTAGTGTGGGCTTCCTCATAGCATTGTACCTTGATTTCCCCCCCAAGAGGGGAAGATGCGTATGGCCTTTTATGACCTAACTTCAGAAGTCACAAGCATCACTTCCCAGCATAGTCACGGGCCTGCCCAAATTCAAGAGGAGGGAGCCTCAATCTCCCCACTAGGGAGTAATGTCAACGTAAGAAGAAGAGAATGAAGGATGGGAGAACTTACTATGTATGGTCATCTTTTCTGCACTGTATATACATGAAACATCAGTTAAAATGGCTGCATAATGTTCTACCATAAGGATACATGGTAATTTATTTAATCTGTCTTTAATTTTGGAGGCTTAGGTCATTTTTAAAAACTATTATGCATTTATTCATACAGCAAATATTTATTAAGTGCCTACTATGTCCCAGGCACTGTTGAGTCACCAGGGTAGAGTGGTGAAAAGGCTACCAAGGAAGGTCCTTGTTCTTCTGGTGCTTATTTTTTGTGAAAGGGGCAGAAAATTAAGTGTACATGTAAACCAACAAATAATCAGATGCTCATAAGCACTCTACAAGTAATTGGGCAGTTAGCTACTCTAGATTAGGTGTTAGGGAAGGCCTTTAAGATGGTGACACTTAAGCTAAGATCTGAATGAGAGGAAGGAATAAATTGTGAAAATCTGGGCCACAAGGAGAACATCATAGGGAGAGGGAAGGGTTAGTGCAAAGGCCCTGAGGCTAGAAAGATCATACAAACAGAAGAAAGACTGGTGTGTACAAGCCAGGTGGATGAGGATAGAAGTGGTAAGAGATGAGGTTGAAGGGGTAGGCACAGGGCAGATCGTGAACTTGGTAATAAGCCAGGGAAAGTTTAGATTTCATTCTTCCTGTTGTGGGAAGACTTTGCAAGGTTTTATGGAAAGGAATGCTATGATCTGGTTTATATTTTTAAACATCTCTTTTGCTGCTGTGATGAAATATTTTTCTAACTGTGGTAAAATACACCTAAGCATATAATTTACCTTCTTAATCATTAAAAATATATATTTTTTAACATTTGAGAGAGAGGGAGAGAGAACACAAACAGGAGAGGGGCAAAGAGAGAGGGAGACACAGAATTGGAAGCAGGCTCCAGGCTTTGAGCTGTCAGCAGAGAGCCCGATGTGGGGCTCAAATTCACATGCCTTTGAGCTGTGAGATCATGACCTGAGCCAAAGTCAGCCGCCTAACTGGCTGAGCCACCCAGGCGCTCCCTTCTTAATCATTTTTAAGTGTACAGTACAGTAGTGTTGAGTGTGAATATACTTTTCACATTATTGTACAACCAATCTCCAGGGCTCTTTTATCTTGCAAAACTCTGTATCCATTAAACAGTAACTCCTCATCTCTCCCCAGAGCCCCTGGCAGCTTCCATTCTACTTTCTGTCTCTGTGATTGAGTGTTCTATGTACCTCATATAAATGGAATCATAATATATTTGTCTTTTTGTGCCTGGCTTATTTCACTTAATATAACGTTGTCAAGGTATGTTCATGTTGTAGCATAAATGTTGGAATTTCCATTTTTTTAAAGGCTGAATAACATTCTGTTGTATGTATATATAACACATTTTGTCGTTTCATTCATCCATGGATGGGACACTTGGGTTGTTTCCATGTCTTGGCTATTGTGAATAATGCTGTTAGGAACATGGGTGTACAAATATCTCTTAGCGACTCTGCTTTCGGTTCTTTTGGGTATACACCCAGAAGTGAAATTGCCGGTTCATTTATACTTGTAGAGTTTTGAGGAACCGCTATACTGTTTTCCAAAGTGGCTGCACCATTTTACATTCCAAATCCTTGCCAGCTCTTGTTATTTTCTGTTATTGTTCTTAATGGTAACCATCCTGTTGCATATGAGGTAGTATCTCATTGTGGTTTTGATTTTCATTGCCCTACTCATTAGTGATATTGAACATCTTTTCATGTGCTTGTTGGTCATTTGTTTATCTACTTTGGAGAAATGTCTATTCAAGACCTTTGCCCATTTTTTAATCAGGTTTGGTTTTTGTTTGGTTGTAGGAGTTCTTTATGTAGTGTCAGTATTAACCCCTTATCAGACAGATGATTTGCAAATATTTTATCCCATTCTGGAGGCTGCCTTTTTACTCTGTTGGTTGTGACCTTTGCACAGAAATTCTTACTTTGAAGGAATTCCAATTAATTTTTCTCTCGTCTGCCTTTTGGTGTCATATCCAAGAAATTGCTGCAATCCAATCTCATGAAGGTTTTCCCCTGTGTTTTTTCCTAAAATTTCTAGTTTTAGTTCTTAAGTTCAGATCTTTGACTCATTTGAGTTAATTTTTGTATATAGGGTAAGGTAAGGGTCTCTCTTCATTGTTTTGTATATGGATATCGAGTTCCCAGCACTGTTGTTGAAGAGTGTTCTTTTCCCATTGAATTGTCTTGGAACTCTTTGACCCTTTTGGGGTCACTTGAACCATATATGTAAGGGTTTATTCTTGGGCTCTCTATCCTGTTCAGTTGGTCTATGTATCTGTCCTTATACCAGTACTACAGTGTTTTGATTATTGTAGCTGTGTAATAAGTTTTGAATGATGTATTTCTTTTTTTTTTAATTCAAAAAAATTTTTTTTAATGTTTATTTATTTTTGAGACAGAGAGAGACAGAGCATTAACAGGGGAGGGGCAGAGAGAGAGGGAGACACAGTATCCGAAACAGGCTCCAGGCTCTGAGCTGTCAGCCCAGAGCCCGAGGCGGGGCTCGAACTCACGGACCGAGAGATCATGACCTGAGCCGAAGTCAGATGCTTAACCGACCAAGCCACCCAGGTGCCTCCAAATGATGTATTTCTTTAACATAGATTATTAGAATAGAATTGAATCAAAGGATATGAACTTTTTTCAGCCTTTGTCTCTTTTTGTATATTTTTTGCACATTCATATGCATCAGTTTATGCTTCCGTATGAGAATGCCTGTCTCACTTCCTTTTCACATTGAATAGCATTCATAATACCAGTTACTTTCTGAATGATTGATGAGAAATGGTTTCTAATTGTTTCAATGAATATTTCTGTGATTACTACCAAGGTTGTATAGATTTCATATGTTCATTTGTTACTTAGTCACTGCTTTTTTAAGATTTGTCTTTTGCATAATTTTCTTTTCTTTTTTTTTTTTTTTAACATTTATTTATTTTTGAGACAGAGACAGAGAGAGACAGAGAGAGACAGAGCATGAACGGGGGAGGGTCAGAGAGAGAGGGAGACACAGAATCTGAAACAGGCTCCAGGCTCTGACTGCTCAGAGCCTGACCCGGGGCTCAAACTCACGGACCTTGAGATCGTGACCTGAGCCGAAGTTGGACGCTTAACCGACTGAGCCACCCAGGCGCCCCCATAATTTTCTTTTCTTTTGGGATATTCCCCTTTTCCCATCCCTTTGCATAGGAACATTAATCATCTATTATACTTGAAAAAAGTTTCCCAGCTTTTAATTTTTTAGAAAATTGTTTTTAATGTTTAAAGAGAGAGTGGGGGAGGGCCAGAGAGAGAGAATTTCAAGCAGGCTCCTCAGTGTCAGTGCAGAGCCCCATGTGAGGCTCAAACTCACAAACCGTGAGATCATGACCTGAGCCGAAATCAAGAGTCGGATGCTTAACCAACAGTGCCACCCAGCCCACCCCCCCCCCCCAGCTTTTAATTTTTAATGAATTTTTTCCCATTCAGAAATTTAAAATTATTTTGGGAGCAAATCTGTCAGTGTAGTCGTTTCTGAAATGTATTTCATTGCTCTTATTTTTAGGAAATCTGTTTCCATTCAGATGGTTCCCTACATTTTCTTTCTCAGCTCAGGGCTTGATCTCAGAGTAGTGAGTTCGGCTCTGTGTTGGGCTCTGTGCTGGACGTGAAGCCTACTTGGAAAAAACCACATTGTAATGATAGATATTTTGAGATTATTGTTTTGTGGCATTCTGTTTTGTTTTGTTTTTTTTTAATTTATTTTGGGGAGGGCAGAGATGTAGAGGGAGAGAGAGAGAATCTTAATGCAGGCTTTGATCCCATGACCCTGGGATCATGACTTGAGCCAAAATCAAGAGTCAGATGCTTAACCAACTGAGCCACCAAGGTGCCCTGTTATGTGGCATTCTTCTTTTGGCCTTTGGAAGGTCATTGCCTTCTAAATTTAATTTGTTTTTATTTATAAGATACTTTTGTAACAGTAAAAAGTAAGGAGAGAGGAGATCAATAAATTTACTGTGGGAGCTTAAATTTGATACTTGTATAGAGTTGTCCTGCCTTAAAGATTTTTATTTAAGGTGATCATGTCTGTTTTGTGTGAATCTGGTCAGGTTACACAGTTTTTTATTTAAGGTTTGGGAAAGGCCTGTTGAATGTGATTTGGGCAGGAGGGTGCAGGGTTTGTAGCAAAGTGCCATCTATCACAACATCTGTGCAAAACCACCCAGGTTAGTCAGTGTCTAAAATGCATATCATCAGTGGAAGTGACCACGAGGACATTGGCATTTTCAGTGAGCTGGCCACATCTCCTGAACGCGGGGTGTTAGAAGTCTACAGCCATGGGCATGATCCAGAGCAGGGTATCAACTATGCAGTCACATGAGACTCACCAGGAATTCCCTACAGGAAATTCTGTTTTCCATCAAATATGGTGGAAATTACAAGATATTCCTGTGTTCTGATCTGTGTAGAAAACATTCTCATGTTTCTTGCATCTCAATCATCCTCATGTCCCTTTTCAGCAACTACTTTTTCATTGTCTTCCTCAAAGTGAAGGAGCTAGTTGTCTGTCTGTGCTTTTCTGTTTCTTAACCAGTGCTTATACTATAATTCATTTATTTTCTTGAAGCATTTATATAAGTGTAGCCCATGCTCACTGGCTTTTTGGGTCATATTTTATGTTAGTGTCTAATTTTTTTTTTATGTTTACTTTTGAGAGAGAGAGAGAGAGAGAGACAGCATGAGTGGGGGAGGGGCAGAGAGAGAGGGAGACACAGAATCTGAAGCAGGCTCCAGGCTCTGAGCTGTCAGCACAGAACCTGACACAGGGCTCAAGCCCATAAACTATGAGATCATGACCTGAGCCAAAGTCGGACGTCTAACAAATTGAGCCACCCAGGCTCCCTTAAGGAGATATTTTCAAATGCAGCCCAAACTATATGTATGTATGAGAGAATTCATTTTATCTTTATAATATCAAAACAATGAAAAAAAAACCTAAGTGTAGTATTTAATGTTACAAATAAGAGATGGTTCATCCCTGGGGTGCCTGGGTGGCTCAGTCAGTTACGTGTCCAACTCTTGATTGTGGCTCATGTCATGATCTCACCATTAGTGAGTTCAGTTCCGAGTCAGAATCCACACTGACAGCACTGAGTCTGCTTGGGATCCTCTTTCTCCCTCTTTCTCTGCCCCTGCCCTGCTTGTGCTTATTCCCCCTCTCCCTACCTCCACCTCTCTTTCTCTCAAACTTTAAAAAAGAGGAAAAAAAAGAAGAGATGGTTTATCCTTAACAGTAAAATTAACAGGCTTTGTTGAACAACCTAGATCTGTATGTGGTTAAGTCTCTTCATTGCCTGTCCAGTGGATATTTTAAAAGTATTGTATTGGCATATGATTTGCCCTGAGATTGAGCCACTGGAGCGGTTTAGAATGAGAGTCATAGCAATTAGAATTGCTCCCAAGATGCTCCCTGTTTACCAGATCAGAATGAGCAAGGTACCTTTAAGATCTCTGCTTCAAAGGGTGTGCGTTAAGGCACGTCATGCCTCAGAGTCCGCTCTTTCTCATTTGTCCTGCTCCAGAGATTAAATATGCCATGATGTGCAGTGTGTGCTTTATTTGCACCCTTGCCTCTCCATTTCTGATTTGATGTGGGTCTCTATTTTTTCCACTTTCTGACTAGCTTGGGTTTCTTTTTTTTTTATTAAAAAATTTTTTTTTCAACGTTTATTTTTGGGACAGAGAGAGACAGAGCATGAATGGGCGAGGGGCAGAGAGAGAGGGAGACACAGAATCGGAAACAGGCTCCAGGCTCTGAGCCATCAGCCCAGAGCCCGACGCGGGGCTCGAACTCACAGACCGCGAGATGGTGACCTGGCTGAAGTCGGACGCTTAACCGACTGCGCCACCCAGGTGCCCCTAGCTTGGGTTTCTTTATTCAACCCACTCGGGTTTTTTTATTCAACCATCTTGAACTCCTTTCTGGCTGATGGCCTTTCACCTGGTTCTGCTTTAGCACTTCTCATCTTCACTGCCTTAAGAACTGTCATGGTTTAGTCCCTGGCATCTCACACCTGTACCGTGGGAACAGCATTCTGCCTACTCTTCCATCCTAAAGCTGGCTACATTATGGGAGGCTTTCAGTAGAATTGGGGTTGGGTGTGCATTTGCTGCCCCTTTCTGGTCTTTAGCAACTATAGCTGGCAGCTGCTGATAAATAACCTTTCCACTCTGATAGGTGGTAACACTTGTGGGTGAAAGTGCTTATTCTGATGTTTTGCATTAGATCACATCTTGTCATGGTTATAGATAATGTATAGCCTGAATAGTGCTAGGCCAATACACCTTTCCACTATGTAGCTTCATCTTATTAGGTCCTTTCAGCTGGTTTTGGTGGAGGGAGGGAAACGTTTAGGGAGGAGGGTGAGCAGAGCTAACTTGAGGAAAGTTTGAAATTCTTTTTGGTCTCCTTGTTCTTCTCTTTTATTATCTACTCTGCTTTTGTGTCTCATTTCTTCTTGGGAATTTGCCTATTGAGAAACACATTGGAATTACCACTGCTATGAAATATCACATATCATTAATTTGGAACCTACTGAGTGCATGCCATATGCTAGAACCCTTGCCAGAGCAGTGAGACTTAGTCCTTGGCTTCAAGGAGTTCTCTGTCGAATGCCCAGAAGACTCAAGTGAATACATATTTGCATAGCCAAATGATTAATCCTATGTTAGAGCACAGAATAGAGGCCACTAATTCAGCAGTAGTGGTTGGGATTGGAGTGAGGTTACAATCAGGAGACTTGGCAGTGGATGTGATGACAGCACAACCCGATTCCTGACAGTGTTAACAGTGGGAAACTGCCTCTTCATTATAAAGGTCATGGACTCCCAACAGGAAGGCCATTCTCTACCCAACACCTTCTTTGGCAGGTCCCAAAAGTGTATACCATTTTTTTTTCCTCTGATATTTTTTGTTTACGTGAGTGGTTCTTCAGCATCTGGACAAGTGATTTTTAATCTGCAGCTCTTGAATCATGTGTTTGAACACCTTAAAATAAGAGATGCCTCTCCTTTTTTGTGTGTTCTCTACTAGCCAACATTCTCCAAATATGGACATCAGTGACAACAAACAAAAGAGAAATGGGACCTGCTCTTGAGGAGTTTACAGTTTCATGGGGGAAACAGACATTTAGTAAATACTGGAAGGTATTGTGAAAAAAGTGTCAAAGAAAGACCATAGCCTCAGAGTCGGCTCTCCTATAAAGGTCCTTCAGATAATCATCTTGTTTAGAAAAGTCTGTGATGTCTTAGAAATGCAAAATTTAGAACCAAATGAAATTTTATATTTACTGTTTGGCAGACTGTTTGTCACATTTGTATAATTTATTCATGGTTATTGTTTATGCTGTGTGCTAGAAAGTGTATTTTCAGCCGTAGAACCCTTCATAGTCACAAGATTAGAAGTTAGTTTTCTAGAAGCAGTTTGTGAGTTTCAGTATGAGATCTTCCTTACATGTATCCTAAGATTATATTGTTCCTCCTTTGTAAAAAGTAAGGAAAAGGGAGCCTGGTTGACTTGGTTGGTTAACTGTCGGACGACTCTTGATTTCAGTTCAGGCCATGATCTCAACAGGTTGTGAGATCGAGCCTAGAGTAGGGCTCTGTGCTAACAGCACAGAGACTGCTTGGGATTCTCTCTCTCTCTCTCTCTCTCTCTCTCTCTCTCTCTCTCTCTTTCTCTTTTTCTCTCTCTCTTTCTCTCTCTCTTTCTCTCTTTCTCTCTCTCCCTCTCTCTCTCCCTCTCCCTCTCCCTCTCTCCCTCCCTCCCTCCCTCTGCCTCTCTGTCTGTGTCTCTCTCTCTCAAAATCAGTAAACTTAAAAATAAAAAATAAGGAAAAGACAGGCACCTGGCTGGCTCAGTTGGTGGAGCATGTGACTCTTGATCTCAGGGTTGTGAGTTTGAGCCCCATTTGGGTGTAGAGATTAGTTAATAAAATCTTTATTTAAAAAATTTTTTTAATGTTTATTTTTGAGAGAGAGATAGAGCACAAGCAGGGAAGCGGGAGAGAGAGAGAGAGAGAGAGAGAGAGAGAGAGAGAGAGAGAGAGAGAGAAGGAGGGAGAGGGAGAAGGAGGAAGAGAGAGGGAGAGAGACACATAATCCAAAACAGGCTCCAGGCTCTGAGCTGACAGCACAGAGCCCGACTCAGGGCTTGAAATCAGGATCAACGAGATCATGACCTGAGCCGAAGTTGAACGTCCAACTGACTGAGGCATCCAGGTGCCCCCAAAATAAAATCTTTAAAAAAATAATAAGGGAAAGACTGCAACTCTGACAGGAAATTTAATTCCAAGTTCAGTTGGCTAACCAGCAAATTCTACCAAACAATTAAAGAATTAATCTGTAACCTCAGTCTTACAGAAACTACAGAGTAGAGAAAGAGAAAACATTCCCGATTCATTTCTTTTTTTTTTTTTTTTAATGTTTTTATTTATTTGAGAGAGAGAGCGTGTGCATGCAGGGGAAGGGCAGACAGAGAGAGAGAGAGAGGGAGAGAATCTCAAGCAGGCTCCACTGCTGCTAGCAGAGTCTGACCCAGGGCTCAGTCCTGTGAACCGTGAGATCATGGCCTGAGCAAGAGACCCAGAGTTGGGGGCGCTTAACTGACTGAGTCATCCAAGCATCCCATCCCCAATTAATTTCCATCTTATCTTATCTTATCTTATCTTATCTTATCTTATCTTATCTTATCTTATCTTATC
>NW_024412401.1:21489265-21515729 GCF_014898765.1 Herpailurus yagouaroundi | reverse complement strand
TCTTATCTTATCTTATCTTATCTTATCTTATCTTATCTTATCTTATCAAGAGAACAAGCAGGAGAGGGGCAGAGAGAGAGAGACAGAGGATCTGAAATAGGCTCTGTGCTGACAGCAGAGAGCCTAGTGTGGGGCTTGAAGTCATAAACCAGGAGATTGTGACCTGAGCAAAAGTCAGACACTTAACCGGCTGAGCCACCCTGGTGCCCCCCCCCCCCCGCTTCCCCCATTAATTTCTAAGGCTAGCATAATCTTTGTAAAAAAAACTTGATGAGGGCATTATAAAAATGGAAAATAACAGCTAATTTCATTTAAGATCACAGATGTTGGGGCACCTGGGGGCTTAGTCTGTTAAGCATCTGACTCTTGATTTTGGCTCAGTTTGTGATCTCACCGTCATGGGATCAAGCTCTACACGGATCGAGGAGCCTGCTCGGGATTCTCCCTCTGCCCCTCCCCTGCTTGTGTGCTCTCTCTCTCTCTCTCTCTCTCAAAAATAAATAAACATTTAAAAAAATTTTTAAAACATTTCTCTCCCCCTCTCCCCCTCAGAACAAAACAAAACAAAACATAGATGTAAAAATCCTAATCAACATGTTAGCAAAACAAATCCAACAATATATAATAAGGGTAATAAATAAGACAGGATTTTATTAGGAATGCAAAATTGGTGTAATATCCAAAACCAGTCAGTGTCAGGGCACCTGGGTGGCTCAGTAGGTTAAGTGCCTGACTCTAGACTTTGACTCAGGTCATGATCTCGAGGTTCATGAGTTCGAGCCCTGGACTCTCCATACTGGCAGTGTGGAGCCTCTTGGGATTCTCTCTCTCTGTCTCTGTTTCTCTGCCCTCCTCAGCTCACTCTCTTTCTCAAAATAAATAAACTTCAAAAAATGTATCTTTACAACAACAACAACAAAACAAATCCAGTGAATATAATTCATATATTTAAAAAAAAAATTTTTTTTAATGTTTATTTTTGAGAGAGAGAGAGACTGTGAGCAGAGGAGGGGCAGAGAGAAAGGGAAACACAGAATCTGAAGCAGGCTCCAGGCTCTGAGCAGTCAGCACAGAGCCCGATGTGGGGCTCCATCTCACTAATCATGAGATCATGTCCTGAGCTGAAGTCGGACACTTAACCGGCTGAGCCACCCAAGTGCCCCAATGTAATTCACATATTAACAGAAAAATTATATGATTACCTCATGCAGGAAATTTTGATAAAATTAAACTTCCCTTTATAATAAACTTTTAACAATTTAGAAATAAAAGAGAACTCTTTTAATTGCTATAGGGATCTGCAAAAACCTACTGCAAACATCATACTTAGTGGTGAAATGTTGGAAGTTTTCTAGTTTGGGAATTAAATAAAAATGCCTATTCTCATTGTTTCTATTTAGCACTGTAGTAGAGGTCCTAGCCAGTGCAGTAAGACAAGACAAAAGGAAAAATGTATTTGAAAAAAAGAAATTGAATGGTCATTATTTTCTGCCAACAGGATTATATATATATAGAAAATTCAAAAAGATTATGCTAAACTATTAGAATTAATTATATGTAATTATATATTATAGCTATATAATTATATAATATACATGTATATAATTATATTTTTAGAATTAGTAATTATATACAAAACCTGGAATAAATCAAAGAACAAAAATATGTAAGACTTGTACAGAAAATATGAAGCATTATTGAAAATATTTTATTATTTAAAAAAAATGTTTATTTATTTTTGAGAGACAGGGCACGAGCAGGGGAGGGGCAGAGAGAGAGGGAGCCACAGAACTAGAAGCAGGCTCCAGGTTCTGAGCCGTCAGCACAGAGCCCTACCTAGGGCTCGAACCCATGAACCGTGAGATCATGACCTGAGCTGAAGTCAGACGCTTAACTGACTGAGCCTCGGTATAGTTTTATTTTAAAAGTGAGGGGACTTAAATTACTTGAGTACTTCAGGAAGAAGTTTTTAGCAGTCATTCAGTTTTTTCCTATGTTGTAAAAATTGATTTTAAAGAGCAATTTTGGAGTCAGAAGTCTCAAAAAGCTCTTGCTGCAATCAATTACTTTGTCTACAACTGCTGTGCTATCCCTAGCCACATGTGGCTATTTAAACTGATTCTGATTGATTCATTAGATACACTAGCCTCATTTTGAGTGCTCAGTAGCCACATGTGGCCTTCTTTTGGATGGTGCAGATATTGGCCATATCTATCACAGAAAGTTGTATTGGACACCCTTCCAAGAAGGCTTTGTATCTTTTTGAACAGACACCAAATAAAATTTTAGGAAGACTGGGGTTGAGCAATTGCTCTCTTACAATTTACCACCTGCCACATTAGTAGGTCAAAAGTGGCCCAGTTTAAAGCCTATCCCACTGATTGGGTGTTTATTAGAAAGATACTAGATTTTCTGGTGAAGAAAACTAGAGAAAAAGTTACAGTACAAATATCAAACTATCCAACCTTGAGTTGTGGGATTACTGTTTACATCTGGGCAGACTTCTTGGGTTAAGCCCTAGGAGCCCAGGTAGCTAAAATCATAACCATGAGAAGATTTCTTGTGGAGTTTGCCTCACAAAGGATTGGCTGAGGCCCAAGGTGGGGGGGAGGGGGGGGGGATTCACAGGAGCTTTAAAGGGTGGAAACCCTGGAGGACTGTAATTGATTTTTGCTGCTGGAATTTAGCACTTGAGGAATCTGGCTTTTAAGATTAGAGAGTTCTCAAATGGTAATTTCCCTTCCCTTTCCCATTTTTTTTCTTTTTTTCCTCCTATCATCACGGAACCAATATCCAAGTATACAAGAAAAGTGGTTTCAAGAGGGTCTGGATTATGTAAGGAAGCTTGTGCAGCTGAGGTTCTGCTGGAAGATCTGTAATGCTAGATGAGTCTACAGCAGTAGACTGGGAATTGTGAGTGACTCACAAGTTAGGAACAGATTGCATTGGATGCATCTAAAGGTGTGGATGGGATTTATGACTCTTGTTATGAAATGAAGAAAAAAATAAAAAACTTTACAGTTTGGATGTAATCATTTCCAAACTGCCTGCTCTGGAAGACTGACAGTATTGGGGAGGAAGAGTCAGCTAGGTAACAGGACTACATAATGGGGGTATGGGGCTGCGGGAGGGGATGTGTTTATTGGAGCCTGTTATATCCTTCTAGCTTCTCTTTGTCCAGGAATTGTAAAAGCTTGTGATTTATTGCTGGAACTTTAATTCAGAGTTGCTAAGCACTTGCTGTTGTATTTCAGGCTGTAGGTTTGGACCATGGGGTTACAGAACCAGTGCTCAGTCAGACATGGGAGATAAATGTACACAAATAATTACCATATAGTGTTAATCATAGGTAGAAATTCAGAGGATCCTGGAACATCAGTTTAGTCTGATTCCTTAATTTTCTGCTAGAGGCAGCTGAGGCCCAGAGCAGGAAGGAGACTGGTGTAAGGTAACGCTAGAAGAACTAGAACCTGAGTTTTGTTTTTTTTGGTTTTTTTTTTTTTTTTTTACTGATTGGATTACCCTAAAATGTGATCACCATCCTTGAAGGCATCATCTAATTCCTATCTGCTTAAAGACCACTTCTTGCATGATGTCCCCTTGACAGCCCTCCTCGCCTCCAATACTACTTAACTGTCCTTTTCTTGAATTTATTGTGCTTTTATGGAATATATTTCTTCTCTTTTAGATCCTGAAGGTGATCAGGACAAGCACCATGTCGGCCGTGGTCTTTGTACCTCTTCATTTCCCATCCTTAGCAGCGTCTGAATAACTGTCAGGTTTAAAGTTTCCAACCTGCTTGCTTCTTTGTGAGCTCCCTTGGTCTAATCACCTCCTTTTGCATCAATAAAAATTCCACTTCTCGGGTCACATGAATACGTATTTCGAATTGAGTGAGGTCAGTTACTGTTTGCTCAGTTCTGGAGGAGGGAGGAGGCAGGGGCCAGCAGCTATACTGTAGAGTGAGAAGATGTGTACGTTTTGAGAGACAGGGCCGACCCCAGGGTCGCGTTCGGTAGCTTGGGCCTTGCTGAGCGCGCGGCTAGAGATGCGGGCTGGGCCGAGCTGCGCAGGGACGCCGTGCGACGGGCTCTGTTGCCGGAACTAGTCCCAGTCGCGCGCCCGGACGCGCGCAGTGCCGCCCCGCCCCCTCCCCCGCGGGGTGGAAACAAAGGGGGCTCGGCGCGCGGAGTCGAGCCTTGGGGGAAAGGGGCGGAGCGTCTGGCGGTTTCGCGCTTTGGGCTCGCTAGGTTCGTTCCTATAAGGGGACTGGGTGGAGAGGAGGGCGGCGACCCAAACCAGAGAAGTGGGAGTGCCGCGTGCTCGCGCATCCTGCGGCCTGGCGGTGAGGGGCGTCGCCTGCGCGCGCAGCGGAGGGTAGTGCGCCGGCGCGCGGCACGCCGTGTTCGTGAGCACCGAGGTGGGGTGCGGCGGGCGGGACGGTGTCGCGGCCCCGGCAATTAGGGCCCGGGGGCCGAGAGGATGGAGCCCCCGAGGCGTTAGCCGACTCTGTCAGCTCCGAGCGTGCAGCTGCTTCCTGGCGCGGCCCGTGTGATGGTGCCGGGAGGAAGGAAGCGCCGTGACAGCGCCTCGGTCGGATCCCGGGTTCCGGGGGTGAGGAGGCCCGGGGACGGCGGAGCTGGCGAGCTGGCCGCTGGCTGGGCGAGCGGTCACAATAGGAGGCGGCGGCCTAGCGCGGAGCCGCGGGAGCAGCCCCGCAGGGCGGAGCTTCCCCTCGCAGGTACTGGCCGCCCGGCCGTTGGTTCCCGCGTGAGGGCGGGCCGGGCCCGAGCCGTAGGCCGTAGGGAGTCTGCGGGGCCGTTCCAGGCAACCAGGAGGAGGTGTGGTTGCCCGGTGCTTGGCGGGCGCGGCCGGGCGGCCCGGCGCTCTTTGTTCCCGTGGCGGCGGCGAGGAGGTGTGGGTGCAGCCAGCGGGAGCGCCGGCCCGCCGCCGCCTGGCAGATGGCCTCGCTCCCTCCCGTTTTGCCGAGGCGCAGGTGAAATGATGTCACCCAGGAGAACGCGGAACCCGTTCGGAAGGGTCCTTTCGCGTCCTTCTGCCGCTGCGGGTTTCTGGACAGGCTGCGTTTTGTTCTCAGGGGATGGAAGTTCTTTCAGGGCTGAAGAATGAGAGAGGTTGGTTTTGAACCAGGAATTTTCCAAATTATCGAGGGCCAAAGAAAATAAAGTTTTTGTTTGCGTTGTGTAGGACTTGTAAAAGACACAGCTTTTTCTTTGGGCCACAAAAGTTGGGTATGCTAATTCTTCCACCATAAATAGAAATGAACACTTCAACGTATGTCATTGCTGGCATCATATGAATTGCCTTCTCTTACGTGGCACACTTTGAAAATTTAAGTGTATGCAACTCAAACACAATTGGTTTGTTACTTTAAAATTGCAAGCCTTTTGGGATCTTGTTTGGCCTTGATTACAGGTACTATTGTTAATATTTCAATTCCTTTAAATAGGAAGCAGCCCTGGTAACTGGACTCCAATTAAAAAACAATCCATTCTCCGTGTTTGTATAATCAAAACTTAATAAAAATCTAAGGACAGTTGGGATGAAAGTAAAATTGTCTTCGGAAAACACTGGCCATACGAATAGATGGGATTTATATAGAAGTAACAATACAGACCAAATTTTGTATATATATATTGTATTTTTTATAAATATATATAAATGTATATAGTATATAAATAAATATATTTGTATATAATTTATATATTGGGACATACTTGCAGTCGGAATATGAAATTACTAACTGGATTTTTAAATGAGAATTGTATCTCTTCACATACTCTTCTTTCTCCAGTTCTTGCTAGTTTGTAAACTTATTGGCATAATGTGTTTCACTTTTTGAAAGCATACTAAACCTTAAATCATTTCATTACATGAGTTCAGTTTTTTTTTTTTTAATTTTTTTTTCAACGTTTTTATTTATTTTTGGGACAGAGAGAGACAGAGCATGAACGGGGGAGGGGCAGAGAGAGAGGGAGACACAGAATCGGAAACAGGCTCCAGGCTCTGAGCCATCAGCCCAGAGCCTGACGCGGGGCTCGAACTCACGGACCGCGAGATCGTGACCTGGTTGAAGTCGGACGCTTAACCGACTGCGCCACCCAGGCGCCCCACATGAGTTCAGTTTTAAGCTGATTTCTATAATTTTTCTGTAAGACTTATCTCTAAGAGATTTGGTAGACTTTAGAGGCTATAGTTAAAAAAATTTCACCACAAACTGGCCATGTGGGCCCCAGGGCCTCATCTGTAAAATATGAAAGTTGGATTTAAACGTTGGCTATGGTCCCTCCACCTCTGATATCTTCTGTGATTCTAGAAGGTTATTTCTGTTTCTGTACTTGTCGAGGTTTATATACTCATTCTGTTTTTATCGCTGAACTGAAGGTTGCAAGTATTAATCTGAGTAAATGTTCAGAATTTACTAGAGCGACCTGACTTTTGAGGAAGGTGGATATTAGATGGCATAATTAGACATAACTGAATCTGTTAGCATCATAATGTGGAGTGTAGGTCTATTGTCTCTCTGCCAGCAGCTTTGGATGAACCTTTTAGTTACATTACCAGACTATTTGTGCTCATTTTTACTTTATTTCAAGGTTGTGGTGGGAAGTATGGGTGAGAAATCCTCAAAAATCTCAAATGATTGGTCTGTATGGAAAGTTCATTGGTCAAGATTATCTTTGTCTTCTACTTCCAGTCTGTTCCATCTATTTCTCTGGGCTGTCCCAGTCCCAGCTTTGTTTAGCCACCTTCAGTTTGTAATTCACTGTGCTGGTTTGTGGGTAGTGTCAGGGTCTACTAAATAGTTTTGGTTATTTTCCTTTTAACTACATATATCAGACGTGTGTTTTCACTTCTGTTTTACTTTGGTTAACTCATAGCTTGCTTTATTTTTCTCTGGAGGGAGCATAAAGATGTAAACACATTTGAATGTAGTTTTGGTCTAGTTCATTCAGCAAATGTTAAATTCTTGAAGTGACTACCTTGTCTGGAGGAGATCAAGCAAATGCTTCAACTCTGTATAGTAAATTAACAAGTGAGAATTTGAGCAAAAAGAGGAAGAGGGGCCATCTACACAGTCTCGTTTTTCCTCACATCCTGTATCTTTTCATGTTCCTTTTTTGAGGATGTCAGCATCTTCTCACTCTATGTTAGAGGGGCCCTATTTAGTTCCTCTTGAATTGCCCCTCACTAGACTGAGTCTTGGAGGGCAAGAATAACTTTTCCCCATGTATTCACAGCATGTAGCACATAGTAGGCCTGCTATAAATATTTGAATTAATTATGAATTTTATTTAAGAATTACAGTGATCCTATACACACTTTTTTTCAAATAGTTATGTATTTACATACATAAATTTTTTGTATTGATTTGGGCTGGTCATGGTCTGGATACTTTCCAAATCTATGTAATTCTTAGAAATCTTGAAGAGGCACTTTAGAACAGTGCTCTAAGAGGTTACCAGCCTAAATAAAATTATTTTAGATGTACTTCCTTGCTGGGAGAATAATCCTTGGGCAGGCAAATCTGGATGTGCAAGGAAAAGAAAATAACTTTTTTTTTTAAGTTTATTTATTTATTTAGAGAGAGCACACACTCATGTAAGTGGGGAAGGGGAGAAAGAGAGGGAGAGAATATCCCAAGCAGGTTCTGCACTGTCATCACAGAGCTTGATACAGGGCTCGAACTCACAAACTGTGAGATCATGACCTGATAATCTAGACCAAGAGTCAGATGCTTAACCGACTGAGACACCAGACACCCCAGAAAAGAACTTTTATTTAAAATAATATGTAGCTCAAAAAAAAAATGTAACTCTTATTTTCCCTAACCTTTATGAACGCCTTCTCAAAAGATGTAATGGTTAGAGACCTCCTTAGTTGCATGTACATCCACCCTCTTCCGAGTAACTTATGGGACTGGGGGGGGGGGGGTAGGGAAAGAATGGTGGAGCCTTTCAGCTATTTTCAGTAACCCTGGTTCTGTTGTGCTCCCAGAAAGACATGAACCCAGTTTGTTGTTTGCCTTAACTCAAGAATAAAAATAATAGTTTTAAAAAATGATTGCCCCAGGGGTGCCTGGGTGCCTCAGTCAGTTAAGCATCCAACTCCGTTTCAGCTGAGGTCATGATCTCATGAGAATGTGAGAACAAGCCCAGCATGACTCTGCATTGACCCACAGTGTGGAGCCTGCTTGGGATTTTTTCTCTCCCTCTCTCTCTGCCGCTCCCCCGCTCCTGCCCTTACTCGCTCGCTGGCTCTCCCCCCCCCCCCCCATAAACAAACATTAAAAAAAAAAGAGAGATTGCTTCAGTGCTAAATAGCAGTGATCTTTCCCTCAGTAGGTAGTAGCAGTCCTTGAATGGTCTAAAGTCTGTGTAATAGACCAGCAAGCATATAGACCATTATTTTATTTAGCAAATACTTATTTGTTAAACATTTAGGTTACTTCTAGTTCCCTTTTAAATTGTTGCTGTACTGTGATGAACCTGTGTATGCATGTGGTTTTTCCCATATTTTGGGGTATTCCCATATTTTAGATTATAACCTGGGAATTTATCAGATGAAAGATTACGGATTCAAACTGTTCAAATAGTTGATAAAATCTACCTGATCACTTTCCAGGATATTAACATTTGCCATCATGGCAGCTGTGAGAATATGTGGATTTTTAGATAACTTGGATTCGACTTTTTCATTTTTAAGGTATCCAGTCTTGGACTTAGAGGAAGGAGTAAAAGACTTGGTGGGGTCAACATTAAGCACTTGACTTTTTATTGTTTGTTTTGGTTTTTTCTTCTTCTTCTATTAGGCTGTGATTTGAGTCCTTTTGACCAGGTGGTATGCTGTTAGTAACAATGAACAGTTTTTTTTTTTTTTTTTTTTTTTTCTGGAGAGTAATGTGGCTGTTTTGGAGAAGACTATTTGGGCCTTTGAGCAATTTATTTTGAAGAAAGTAGATTATTTTAATGCTGGCCTAGAAGTCCTGTACCTGCATATCCTCTACCACACCTTTATAAGAAAAATGTAAATGAATGAAGAAGGAAGCTGTCACCAGAGGTGATTTTGGAGGAAGCAAGTTATGGGACAATATCTGGACCTAAGTCCTATGTTATTTTTAGCATCATAACTGATAACAATTACACCGTTCAAGACAGATGTTAAATTGTGGGTTATATTATCCCACAGGGAAAGGCCACATTAAACAAGATGGACTAAAATAGTGTTGTATTAGTGCTTAAAAGGTTAAACTGTTTTCTGTGACTTTTCTGAAACAGGTGCTTTCTTAGTTATGCTGGGTAAATTAGTTATATAGTTACATGTAAACAAACATTAAAGATGAGAAGTATAGGGAGTTGCAAATTAATCAGGTCTCAGGGATGTTTTCTTGGCAGGACTTTTTAAACATAGGTTGCATCCTGAGAGAAGATTGAGTTACTGTATCTTTGTAATGTTCAACAGTTGCCAGACTAGAGAAAAACAGAATTGTATCTGCTTCCAGATACAGTACACTGTAAGTAATTTTGAATGAGGAAGGTATAGGGAAGTAGTGGAAGGTTACGTCAGAAACCATTTACAAGGAAACATTTACTTTTTGAATACTTAAAATAACTTTAAATAGACTTTATGAAATAGTTTTTTACTAATTAGATTATAAAGAAGATGTTACTTTTAAAATCCTTAAATTACAAGGTGTTTTAGTGGATTGAACATGAACTTTAGAGCCATATAGACTTAGCTTCAAATTATGGCTCTGCGGCTTTAAGCAAGTTGGTTAACCCTAACTTGCAGTGTGTAAAGATCAGAGAGCCCCAGTTCATTTCCTAGCACGAAGTTAGCTATTACCAGATTGAAGTTTGAAAAACTGCTATATTGCTTAGATTTTAAAAAAATGTAATTTGTATCTTTCATCAAATTAATACAGCTAAAATTCTGGAGAAGAAACTTTCTTCAGGTATACAACACTTTCGATTTGACACATATATGTCATGTTAGTTTTCTATTGTATGTAACAAATTACCTCACATTTAGTAGTTTAGAACACAAATCTGTTATCTCATGGTGTACATGGGTCAGGAATCATGGGTTAGCTGCAGGGCCCTCTGTTCAGAGTCTTACTTGGCTGGTGCCATGATGCCATCAGAGGTTTGATGTCCTCTCCGAAGCTCAGTGGCTGTTGGTTCAGTATGGCTCTTGTAATTGTAGGACTGAAGTCCTCCCATTTTCTTGTTAGCAGTCAGCTGGCGAACGATTCAGCTCCTAGAGGGTGCCCTCCTGTCTGCCACATTGCCCTCTTCATATGCCTTCTGGCAACATAGCAGTTGTCTGCAGGTTTGGAGGAGAATCTCTTTTGAAGAGTTCTTCTTTTAAGAGCTTTCTCTAACTCCGGCCTGCCTTGATTAATTTAAAATCAACTGACTTGGGATCTTAATTCACTTGAAAATCCCTTCACTTCTGTGAAGGGGTTCATATCATTAGGTTATATAATTTAACCTAACCATGGAAATGAAATCCACACTATTTACAGTCCTGCCTACACACCATGGAGTAATGGATTATACAGGAGATGTGTACCAGAGGTGGGAATCTTGGAGGCCTTCCTTCTTAAGAATTCTGCCTCACGTGGACATACAAAATAATTGTGTGTGATTTTATCTTATCCAATGGGTGCACCTCGTTTCATGCCCATCTTATTTTGTCCTGGATCTATATAAACTACAGCATTTGAATATACCTTTTCTCCATTATATTGTTTGTTCTCCCTCTTTATAGGCATGGAGCTTCTGACCAAAGGAAATTGTCATAGGTAGAAGAGGAATATGCTTGAAAATTATTAACTTATGACCACAAGGGTCAGGGTTGGCCAGTTTCTTGTTTGGTTGGTTGGTTGGTTTTATACCTCTATAGGACTGAAATCTTAAGTTTTCAAAGAAACAGAATTAAGGAGAGGAAACCTGACCCTCTGATTTCTGTTGACCAAGCTAGCTACTTGTACTAGCAGTCTATAAGAGTGCTACTCATGCAGACTGCTTTAGAGATGACAGTTGAAGGCAAGTGAGCTTATTAAAACACTCTTCAAAGGTACCTTGCAAACTATAAGCTTAAGAAGATTGCAAAAAGAATATGCAACTTAAAGGAACAGACTGTTTTGAGAAGAGAATGGCTTTAAAGTGGTGAAATCCTTAGATTGAGGAGTCAGGAATGTGAAATACACTTCTTTCTATGAAATCTTTTATATGTCTTCAGATAAACTCAAGGCTCCTACCTCTATTCTAATTTTTGCCCGTATTGCATTTAATACATTATCCTATAGTTGGCTGCTTTGCATCCTTTTTTTTTTTTTTTTAACTGCAGTAAGCTCCTTGAGGGTGGGATCCATGTTTTATCTTCTTTACTAACAACTCTTGACTTGGGGAGGCAGTCATAAATATTCCTTGATTCAGCACTTCATACCTCATCATAGTGGTAAAGAATATTGGCACATTCATGTTTGTGGTGCAGAGACAAGTTTTAGCTCATGTCAAAACATTTTAGTAGTAGTAGTAGTAGCAGCAGCAGCAGCAGCAGTAGTAGTGAATTGTAAAGTTAGTGCCTTCAAGTGATCTACTTTTACTCCTAGGAAGGTGTTTGGAAGCACTTTTAGTCTTAGGAACAGGCCTGGTTATCTGTTTACCAGGCTCATAGCAAACCAGAACAAAAAATGGGCTAAGGAAGGTTATTATAGAAGTATTATTAATACAATTAGCATGCTACTTCATGCTCTGTCTCTGCCTTCCTCTCTGGTTACTTCTGTACTGGCTAGCCATACTGAACATTCTGCAGTTTCTTGACAACACTGCTGTCTTTTGCCAGTTACCTCTCCGTAGCACCCAGTGCCTAGCAGTATCATAGAAAGATGATACTCTGTATATTGTACGGTGATTTGCTTTTGTTTCTTTTTCATAGCATATACTTTTTGGAGGCAGGAAACCATGTGTATCTTCTTGGTTTAGTGCCTGTCACAGAATAGACATTTATATGTAAGGGAAGAATGAGGCAGTGAAACTGAAAACCAGACACGTGGTCTGAAGCACATGGTCTTCTTCAATGTAGGGATAAGCACATTCACAAACCTTAACTTCCAAAGGTGGTTCACTCCACAGCACAGTGGAACAAGTGATGCTCATGATTGTCCATGGTTAAAAATGCTGCAGATTTGAGCATATTTACATATGATGAAGGGAATTAACCTACAATCAAGCCAAGCATTTAAAACATGCAGTCATTTGCTTTGGGGCTTGTGATCATATCCTTTATTCTTAAGAAGGTTGCTAGGTTTGTGTTGAATAGAGCTGAGGTGTCTGCAGACTCTTCTTTTGTATACCTATGGTCACTATAGAAGTTTTGCTGCAAGTGTTCTGAAATCTCTCGTCTTCTTTGCATGATCATATAGGAGGTTAATTAAAAAATAGAATGAAAAAATATTAGTCTTAGTCCAGATGGACACTAATCTTTCTATACTTAAGATATATGATTTTATGTCAGGTTTTCTTAACATGAAGTCTTATCTGTCCTTTAGGGTTTTAGAATCAATACCAAGAGAAAAGCTATTAATAGGTATTATACGGGAAACACAGGAAAGGTTTTGCATTTTTGAACAGTGCTGTTTTGCCTTTTAAAAAAGTTTTTTTTAAGAGAGATCCATTGCCAGAGGCAACCTTTGCCATCTTTATATTTGTTTTGATGTTTAAGATTAATTTTTAATTTCTTTCCAATCTCTGCTAACACAAATATTTAGAAAACCCAGACTGTCCTTCATAGACATGATTCTCCACATTGGTGCGGCTAGCCATGAACTATCCTTTTCTTCTCCCTCTTTTTCCCAGATATCTCCCGGGGCCAATTCAGCACCTCTACCTGGCCATCCTAACAAGGTGATTTGTGAAAGGGTGAAACTTCAGAGCCTGTTCCCTCTCCTCCCAAGTGATCAGAATACTACCGTTCAAGAGGATGCTCACTTCAAAGCTTTCTTCCAGGTTCTTATATATTTACCCTTTCCCTACATAGGGCTGCAAGTCACCGATACATTTTAGGTTGTTTTTAGGAAGGCTTGAAACAAAATTCTCAATATCTTCTTCTTATTTTCTATTGTATGTGGGAATAAGTATTCTTCTTAGAGGCCTTCTTCAATATAACTTAGCCAGCTTTTCTGAAGAATGTTTGTCTTCTCTTGAGCTGCTGTTTATTGTTTGACCACTTAATATTCTTTTTTTTTTTTTTAATCTTTTGGTATCAATCACTTGTGCTAATAGGCCACATTCTATAGGAAAGTAGAAGATATTACAGATATGTGAAATTGTGTAGGAATGGAAAAGTGGGAGCATGCAAGGTATTTTTTAAAGCCATTACTACTTATTTGTTTATTGCCTAGAGTTTGATAGTGATGTAAATTTCAGAAAGAAAACATGTTTCCGTACCTTCACTATCACTTTTGAACCTGTGGATAAAATATCATTAAAATTTTTGTTATATGTAAAATGAAAATAAATTAAGGCAAGGACTATCATTAGTTTATTGACAAGATTGCTAGGATGTGCTCAAATAAATTACTGGCTACTAAATTTCCAATCCATTACTGCTAGAGAAGCATGTTTTATAATGGAAGTCAGTATTTTTATTACCGAATGGAAACTAGTTGTAGAATTGTTTCTGCGTTTTAGGGTTGTGGGCCAAGGTATGTATTTGTATATGTGTATATAAATCTGAGGTAGTGAGAGTCGCTTATCAAAACTTGGATTTTGGATAGAGCCATTTTTCTGTTTGTGTGGACGTGGTAGGTTGGAGCTTAGGACTAGTTCTGAAAGAGAAATGCTTGTGTGATACATTAAATTGAAGATATGAAATTTCTGAGAATAGCTTTGTAGGTGATCCAGGGCTCTGCAATCTGATATTCCTTGGAATTTGTGCCAGGTTCTCTGCTTTGCATGTATTGTCTCCTTTGTTTTTAATCCTCCTAACAACACACCAGTCGTGGATGATTTTCTAGATGAAGAAATAGGCTCAGAAAAACTCTGAGATGCCCTGTTACATAGCCAGTTATTGGCAGAGCAGAGACTTAAATTCACCTTTTGCTATTTCTTGTCTCTACTACAGCAATACCACCTGTAGAAATCAAGTATTTCTGTAACTACAACACAGTATGTTAAGAGACATAGCTGGGGCGCCTGGGTGGCGCAGTTGGTTAAGCGTCCGACTTCAGCCAGGTCACGATCTCGCGGTCCGTGAGTTCGAGCCCCGCGTCGGGCTCTGGGCTGATGGCTCAGAGCCTGGAGCTTGTTTCCGATTCTGTGTCTCCCTCTCTCTCTGCTCCTCCCCCGTTCATGCTCTGTCTCTCTCTGTCCCAAAAAAATAAAAATAAACGTTGAAAAAAAAAATTAAAAAAAAAAAAAGAGACATAGCTATCTGTATTGAATTAAATGGCATATTGACTACTGTTCTTGATACAGTTGGTCTGCAGTAGCTTGATATTTAGTAGCAAACCAGTATAGCTAAGGAAGAAATTGACTTAGTACCTTCCCTACTGCCACCACTAAACAATTATATGGCACTTAATTTGTTTTCTAGACTTCTTTGTGTCTCTCGGCATTAAGTCAGTATTAACTTTAAACTCAAGGAGTTGCTGGCAAATGGAGTAAATTTAAACACGTTTTAAAAATGAAACAAAAAAGAGCCAGTTCCATTTGAATGTTGCAGAAAGGTGAAAGATATTATTGTTAAATTTTTATTTATATCTCTAAACTTAAATCTTCCTTTTTTCTAACTTTAAAATAAGGCCCTCGGTGTACTTGGCTCCCAGGGAACTCTGCCCACTTTTTGGCCTACCATTGTTCTGCATGAAGCAAAGTAAATCCTTCTCATATCCCCTTTGAGATACTGTCAGAGACCTTCAGCTAATTCTGATAATAAAATTGGGTGTGATTTCTTATTCCAGTTGTGCTTTTCTCAGCCCTAGAATATTTACTTTCCATGTGAAAAGGAGAAATCTCCCCATTTCTTATTCTCAGAGTTATTCTTTTAATGTGTTATGTTTTCTTGGCTTTCCCCCAAGTTCCATCCCTCCTAACTTTTTTACTTTTCCTTCCCTTTGGAACACTCCCGTTTTAAACAGATTCACCTACCTCTTACATTTTTTTCTTAAATATCCTTATCTTAGCTGAAACTAGTCTCTTTTTGGAGGACATCATTTTCCCTGCAGCCTTGTGTAGGAGTAAAAAAGAACTGTTGATTTTTCCTACTCCATACATGGGGATTGAGTATGTATCTAGTAAGTGGGATGGTCATAGAGGACATGGAAGTGTTTAATATTCCCCTGGGTCTTTGTTTCCAACCACCAGTTGTCTTTTAAGAAACATCTCATCCTGTTTTGGGCTATATTTGTTTTTCATCTCCACTCTTTAGCAGTTTTGTCATTGTCCTTGTTTATTAAAAACTTTTGTGTTTTGCTCCTTTTTTACTTGCTTGTTTTAGTCAAAATCTTTCAAATTCTGCATGCTCTTTTAATTTTTAAAATTATGAAATAATTCATATATGAAAGTTACAATGTATAAAGCAGACACATGTATAGTTAAAAAAAAAAAAAAACCACCATGCATCTTAAGAAGTCAGCCATTCCCTATACTTTCGAGGTCTTCATATGACCTTCCATCTATCTACCTGCTGTCTGATACTTGTGCCTTGGGTAAAACTCTTGAGTTTTGTGTTTAGTATCCCTTTGTTTCTCTGTGTGGTTTCATCACATGCAGTATCCTTCAAACAGTATCACTATACTGTTTACTTTCTGAACTTAATATAAATGTTATCATACTTTGTATTTTGTCATTTTGAGACTCATCCATAATGATGCTTGTAGCCATGTATGTAGTTGATTCATTTTTCTTTTAGTGTTTCATTTATATGAATATGCTGTAGTTTATTCCCTCTCTTTTTGATCGACATTTCCAGTAGTTTACAGTTTTTTACTGTTATCACAAGCAGTAGTGTTGCCATGAATATTCTTGTATCCCTTTCCCAGTGTATATTGAGTTGATATTTTAATTTGTGTGAAAATGATGGCTTTGTATATTTGTTAGTCTGAGTTTTCTTACAGAAGAAACGTACATGTGTGGGCATATTTGCATCTCTATAAAAATTAGTCTATATTTAACATTAGAATCAAAGGTACTCCCTATAGTTTTAGAAATTTAAAATTAAGGTATAATTAACATACAGTAAAATTCACCCTTTTGGTGTACAAGTCTGTGACTTTTGATGAATACATACAGATGTGGAGCCACCATCTCAAACAAGACAATAGAACACTTTCATCTCCCCCAAAACTCCCTCTTGTCTCTCTCAGCCCCTTACAGTTTTAAAATTAAGTTTCTGTGCCATCAATCAATCCATTGATTGTGATTGTAGATAGTGTGCTTTCATAAAACAGATGCATTGTAGGGAACTTAGATTTCATGTCTAGCACACCCCTTGGTTTCAAGGGTGTATGCATGTATCCTAATGATCCTAATGATAGCTGTCTGATACTTTATTTTGTAAATTTACAAAAGTTAATTAGGTGATTGAAATTTTCATGATTGATACACAGAGAAATAGACTAGGTTTCTGAAAGAGAAGACTAATTATGGTAAAAAAAAAAGAAATCTCCAACAAATTTATAGACAGTAAAAATTCCAGCCAAAATATTAGAATTTTAATGATTTTAGAAACCTTATAGAGTTATTCTAAATTCATAAGAAAGATTTTCAAAGAAAATACAGAGGGAAAAAAACCTTTTTTGAAAATTGTTGTAACGGACAATATGCCATAATAGATACTAAATCCTATTACAAAGAAATAACTCCATGTCACTGAGCTCCTTGTTGTTAAACACAGTGGATGTTTTTCAGTCCCCATCTTGCTTGACCTTTTAGTTGAATCCTTGCTCCATTTCACCGAGCTTTGTATCACCACACTCCATCCACTGTCTCATGAACTAGTCAGCATGAAATACTTTTTAGAGTTCAGTATTGGACCTTCTTTTCACTGTATAAGTTGTTTGGGGAAATTTTGTCCATGTCTGTACCTTCATTAACCTACCATCTATCTGTATACCAAAAACTCCTTAAATTTCTAGTCTCTGGACTTGAGCTGTCTGCAGAACAGCTCTACCTGGTTATCTCAGAGGGATCCCTTGATTTCAAATTGTTCTTATTATCTTCTCCGTTTTCATTGGTTTCGTACTTATGCTTCAGATTTTTTATTTTAACCATTGATTTGTGTTTACTGCTTAAAATTATTACAGTCAGATTCATGATACATAAAATCGAGTGCTTTGGTGGAACTAACATTTGAAAACAAATTACACCATCAAGGTAATGTTTTTGTGAACCAATGAATGATGATTTGTGTGATTAAACATTAAGAAAAAAAATAGAACATAAGGTCATTTATATATTCTTAAAAAATTAGCCATTCAGGCCTCCCTAAACCCAGGAAGCCACTCCTGGACTAGCAGTTATGGCCAGTGGTAGTAACATCATTTTCACACAATATTGAATTCTACTCATTATGATAGGACTGCAATGCTATATGACTAGAATCCCTTTCGAAGCACTCACTGCACATATTTCATGAAAATACACTAACTTGAACAATATCAAAAAGCAAAAGTTCTGATTTTTTTTTTTTTTTGATGTATGCTTTTGAAAATACAGTATTCAAAGCCTCTTTCCCCTCTGTAGCTACAAGTAAGATAACATCCCAGGAAGAGGTACTGGTAGTGTGGTTATGAGTTTAGATTTTATTCTGAAATATTTTGAGCTGAGGAATAGCAGAGCTATACATTGAAGTCCAATGTGAATTATGTGAAACAGGACTATAGATTGTGTAGTTCAAGGGCAGTGTAATCATTCAGTTGTCTTTGGTTCATCTTGACTAATAGAAACACATTAATCTGGATGTAGTTTAAACAAAGACTTCAGATTGTAGAAAATTAAATGAGAATATTTAGAGATCTTTTCTTAAGCCATATTGTGTGATTCAAATATGAATTGTTAATTTCCTGCTTTTCCTTGCTTATATCCTTCCTTTGCAAAAACAAAACAAAACAAGAGTCTTGTCTTGATGGATATTCTTTATTACCAAATTGCTTTATATGGAGTGTTTTAGTTTCTTAAGTACTTTCACATCTATTAAAATGGAATTCAGGGGTTCCTGGGTGGCTCAGTCGGTTAAGCATCTGACTTCGGCTCAGGTCATGATCTCACAGCTTGTGAGTTTGAGCCCCCGCATCGGACTTTGTGGTGACAGCTCAGAGCCTGGAGCCTGCTTGGGATTCTGTGTCTCCCTCTCTCTCTGTCCCTCCCCTACTCACATGCTCTCTCTCAAAAATAAATAAACATTAAAAAAAAAAAAAAGTAAAATGAAGGGAATTCAGTGTTTTCTCTGTCTGGGCCATTTAAATTTAGCGTTTATTTCTTAATTGTGAAATGAGAAATTGTATCTTTTGCCAAAGATAGTTAAGGCAAGTAGAGAAAGTCTGGGAGTTTAAAAAGAGAATTAGGGATTCTTTTCTTTTTTAAGTTTATTTTTGCTAGAGAGGGAGGGGCAGAGAGCAGAGACAGAGAATCCCAAGCAGGCTCCATGAACTCCCAATCCATGAGGTTATGACCTGAGCCGAAATCAAGAGTTGGACACTTAACCAATTGAGCCACCCAGGCACTTTCGAAATGGGGACTCTAAGTCATGCTGTGCTTATTTGTAAGAGATGAAAAATAGTCTTGAGTGATAAGTGGAGGGAAAGGACCATATTATTGTGTAATTTTACCCCCACCTGTCTGGCCCCTCCCAGTTGCCACCTTGCTACTTTGAGGAGGTGGTCCATGAGGCTCACTACTGGTAGCTGAAGTCAGCTGAAGTCAGAGGCCATTTCAGTTTCCAGTTTTTATCTACAACTTGGAATCTGTTTCCACTTTGGGAAAAGTTGGTCTCCACAGGATCTTGCTTTATCTCCAAGACTTGCTGATTGAGATGTATAAATTTAATTTTATTAGATAACATTTCTTTTTACATAATTATATATAAATATGTAAGATATCTATATAAGAATATGTATTTTATATATGTATATATATACATGCATATGTGTTACGTGTGTACATATTTCTTTTACCATAACATTTTGATTTTAATGACTTTATTTTTTTTTTTTAACGTTTATTTATTCTTGAGACAGAAAGAGACAGAGCATGAACGGGGGAGGGGCAGAGAGAGAGGGAGACACAGAATCGGAAGCAGGCTCCAGGCTCTGAGCCATCAGCCCAGAGCCTGACGCAGGCCTCGAACTCACAGACCGCGAGATCGTGACCCGGGCTGAAGTCAGACGCTCAACCGACTGAGCCACCCAGGCGCCCCTGATTTTAATGACTTTAGACTTGCTTTTGGAATCGTGCAATGCATTTTTATGTCTCCAGGGTTGTTTTCACTTCTAATGATGATATTTTGGTTATAAAGATGATTTGGTGTTGGGACACCTGGGTGGCTCAGTCTGTTAAGCGTCCTACTTCAGCTCAAGTTATGATCTCATGGTTCATGATTTTGAGCCCCACGTTGGGCTCTGTGTTGACAGCTCTGAGCCTGGAGCCTGCTTCAGATTCCCTCTCTCTCTTCCCTTCCCCCACTTGTGTTCTGTTTCTTTCTCTCTGTCAAAAATAAATACTTAGAAAATTTTTAAGGTGATTTGGTGTTAATAGAGGTGTAATTCATTTTATCAGATGTTTAATACCAAGTATAAAAGCTAGCAAGCTAGATTTCTTTTGTTCTTCCTTTCCTCCCTCTCTTGCCTCCCTTGATCCCTAAATCTGCACCAGTATTCTGTACCAAAACGGACAGTACTTGTGCCTCATTTGAATCAACTTCTGGAACTTTCTAAAGTCAGCCCACTGGCACAGAGTCAACAAGGAAAAAAGGGAAATTCTTCCACTGAAAATTGAAAAAGTAAATTTCTCTTTTATGGCGAGTCTATCCTTCGGGACTTTTGCTAAGAGAGTCCCTTAACTTGTTTTGGTGGTTCTCAAAGTGTAGTCCCACACCAGCAGCAGGAACCATCACCCAAGATTGTGTTACAAATGAAGATTCTTGGGCCCTGATCCAAAATTTCTTAATCAGAGACTGAAGAGCAGACCGAACAATCTGATGTTGCTGACACTTGCAGAAGTAGAAGAACCACTGTCCAAGGTCAGGAAAGTATTCCTCCAGATTCTGCTGTGCATTCACCTCTGCCAAGAGAATTTGTAGCAGCATAATTCTGGACCAGTTCCTATATTAATTTCTAAGCTTAGAGGCTCATAGGCAACCTCTGTGGGTAATAAAAAAAAATTGAACCCTAAACTTGGTGTTGAGGAGCTAACCTGTGGTTTGAATTCTCGGGATAAATCTCTTCTTCAATTTCCAGTCCAGTCCAGAGTAGATCTGTTTTCTTATTGATTCTCCATGCCAGTGGGCTTTTTCTAGTCTCCCCCCCCCCTTTTTTAAATGTTTATTTATTTTTGAGAGAAAGAGACAGAGCATGAGCAAGGGAAGGGCAGAGAGAAAGGGAGACACACAATCCGAAGCTCGCTCCAGGCTCCCGACATGGGGCTTGAACCCACAAACCATGAGATCATGACCTGAGCCGAAGTCAGACTCACAACCCACTGAGCTACCCAGCCGCCCCACTAGTCTTCCCTTTTATTGCAAGTATAGTACTTGGGAAACTTTGGCTCTTTGCAGGGTTCAGTGAGTGATAAGGCCATAGCTTCTGTGTCCCACCCCAAGATAAAAAAAACAAATCTGGTTTTTGGTTTTCCCCTTTGTTTCTGGTCTTTGGTAGTTTCCCTTTTTTTCTGAGTTCATTGTTACATTTAAAAACTATTTTTGTTGGGACACCTGGGTGGCTCAGTCTGGTTAAGCATCTGACTCTTGATTTTGCTCCAGTCATGCTCTCACGGTTCAGTTCATGGGTTCGAGCCTTGCGTCTGGGTCTGCGCTGACAGCATGGACCTGCTTGGGATTCTCTCTCCCTCTCTCTCTCTCTGCTACCCCTCCCCGCTTTCACATTTGCTCTCTCTCGATCTCTCTCAATATAAATAAACTTAAAAAATATTTTTGTTGTATTTAAGCCATTATTTCTAGATGTTTCTATTAGGATTTTTACATTTAGTCCACGCTTTTGTCAAAACAAGTCTTTATACTTAATTTACCAAAGTTTACAGTACTTACATATTTTTTTCTGTAACTACAATGGTGATCTTTCACACCTTGTCTAGGTTGATTATAAAATTGAAAACCAATAACAGTCTCCATAGTGTTAGGAGTATCTGTCTATTATAGTCATTTCAGGACTAAGTAGCATGTTGGCCCAACGAGGAGAAGATATAATCTTCTACCTGTTCTACTCCAGGGATGCTTTAGGTGACAAAATGATAATGGATTTGTTTTTGTCTTTGTTTTTTTCTAGACTCTGGTTACCTTTCAGAAAAAAAATTTTTAACGTTTATTTTTTATTTTTGAGAGACAGAGCGTGGGCAAGGGAGGGGGCAGAGAGAGAGGGAGACACAGTATCCCCAGCAGACTCCAGGCTCTGAGCTGTCAGCACAGAGCCCCATGCGGGGCTCAAACCCAGGAGCCGTGAGATCATGACTTTAGCCGAAGTCCAGTGCTTAACCGATTGAGCCACCCAGGCACCCCTGGTTACCTTCTATACTTCCTATGACAGAATAACCATGTGCTTAAGTTTTGTAAGAACTTCCAAGTTCTCAGTCGTACTGTTTTTGAACTCGTATTATTTAGAGTATATTTCTTGGAGTCCTCTAGCTTGTTCTAATTGGAATAGTTACTTTTCAGTCCTGAGATGTCTTTTCATTGCACTTCTGAGTTACTATTACTGTTCATTGGATCCTCTGTGTGTGTCTGTGTCCTCAAATAAAAGACAGCACACACGTGTGCACACATAAAATCAATCAAGTAAAATTTTTTGAAAGATGTGTGAGAAGCAGCTTTGAACCTTTATATATCTGTCAAGTCTTTCCTTTTGCCTTCACAGTAGATTAGTAGTTAGGTTGGAGTATAAAATTCTAGGTTCAAGGGGCGCCTGGGTGGCGCAGTCGGTTGAGCGTCCGACTTCAGCCTGGGTCACGATCTCGCGGTCTGTGAGTTCGAGCCCCGCGTCAGGCTCTGGGCTGATGGCTCAGAGCCTGGAGCCTGTTTCCAATTCTGTGTCTCCCTCTCTCTCTGCCCCTCCCCCGTTCATGCTCTGTCTCTCTCTGTCCCAAAAATAAATAAACATTGAAAAAAAAATTAAAAAAAAAATTCTAGGTTCAATATTTTCCCTCAGCATTTTTAGCATCTTTTGTTTTCTGAGGGAATGCTAATCTAATTCTTGGTTTCTTTGTAGGTTATTCCTACTTCCCTTTTCTGGAAACTGAGGATATTTTTGGAGTTCCTTAGAGTACTAAAATTGATGAGGAATGTGATGAAACCATGTTGTATATATGTAGTAAACTAACTTCTTAATACTTCCCTGTCTTTAAATATCCATTTTGGTTTTCTATTACTTTGAGTAAAATAGGAAGAGTTATTACCGTAGTACTAATGAACAGCTCACTTCCCTCCACTTCCTATTCTTTGTCTCCTCTTTTTCACTAATGTGAATCTATCACAGCACACAGAAGAGATAGGGAACTTTCCCAGTCACCTTGTCTCTTAAAAACAATGAATTTGCAGTTTGTTTTTGTGGGTTTGTACCATTCCCCTCCATTTTGGGCAGTGACTTTTTAGAATTCAAAGTCCCTATCATAGCTTGCATTAAGCTTCGCAGTATAAGATACATATATGAAAACTGAAGATCGTGATTCGTTACTAGCGTTTGGTAGTTTAAAAAAAAAGTCAAATTTGGTTGACCAACCGGAGATCACTTATTTCTAGTGCTTCTGTGTAGTTAATGTATGACTTTGCCAGGTATTGATCATTCTGCTTTGTTTTAATCAAAATACCTACATTTCATTGGTATTTTTGAAGTTTTAGGGTTATCAGAACATAACTGATTTTCTTCTTAAAAGGTAAAAACAAACATACTTTTAATAACAAGCACCATTAAATCTAGGGAGAAAATAAGGTGTTTCTTTATGGTTCTGAAAACTATTTACTATTTTAATTATAATGATAAATTTGAATTATCCTTTTTAAAGTTTATTTATTTATTTTGAGAGAGAGAAAGAGAGAGAATCTGCACACGAGCCAGAGAAGGGCAGAGAGAGAATTCCAAGCAGGCTTCGCACTGTCAGGGCAGAGCCTGACGCAGGGCTCAATCTCACAGTGAAATCATGACCTGAGATGAAATCAAGAGTCAGATGCTTAACCGACTGAGCCACCCAGGCATCCTGAATTATAATATTTTTAAATATAGAAAGACAGTGACATCGTTTTTGGAACACCTCTGCTTAATAATGTGGAATGATCAAAAGTAACCATTTAGGAATTTGCTTTATTTTTTATCAGTTTAGTTAATTCTTGTTTATCTCTTTAAATCTAATGTTGTAGTATTGTAGCCCCATATACTCTTTTGCTAATCCGATTTTTTTTGTTCTGGCAGCAGGCACCAATTATTTTGCACCCAAAAGTGCTCTAATGACCAAGTAATTAGAACTTGAAGGAGTAGATTTGAGATAAGAGAGGGTCTCTTAGAAAATAGACATTGGTTAGCCAGACATTGGTTAACTTGAAATTTTGATAGTTTCTGTGAGACTGGTTGGGAAAATTCTATGGAGAATCCTAGAGAGTTACTAATTCAACTAAGAGATCCATACCAATTTTATAGCTAGTGATGCTGTGGATCCTTGAAAACTCAATGTGTAACAGGTACAGGTTTTGAATTATTCACCACTCCCACGATTTACCTGAAACTCTGTGTCTTCCTCAAAATGCTGTAATGTTCTCGTAAGAACTAATGATCTAGATCAGTTGACTCTTTATCTGTTTCATAAAAATGTTACTTTATTCCTCTAACCCTTATTAAAGAAAATGTAATGACCTTAAATAGTGGGAATAAAGAAGCAGAAGGGTGTTATTTAGAATCAAGTCAAGGGCCTACTAAAATTATTCCCCCTCCTCAGCTGATCTCACAGATGAGAACTGATCTCTAAAAATGTAACTTAACTGATGGGGGAACATAGTGGAATTGGTTTGGGGTTTTAAATAAATGGTCAAGTTCCATACAATTGTTTATTGCCTTATTGTTCATCTTAAATGTCCATGAGTTTTATGATGACTTTTAAGAAACAGATTTTACTTTCCATTTGATACTTACTGTGTATCTCCCTTCCCCTATTCAGCCTCTTTTTTCTTTAAAGATATTTAATTTGGGTTGACAGTATATTTTTCCCCTCCTTTACTCTTTAAGGTAAATATGTTTAAACGCCTGTGCGTATATAGTAATGCAAAATCCTTAAAAGGTCTCATTAAGTTGATTGATTTTGTTGCATTGGCAGAGTGAAGATAGTCCGAGTCCCAAGAGACAGCGCCTCTCTCATTCAGTCTTTGATTATACATCAGCATCACCAGCTCCCTCACCACCAATGCGACCATGGGAGATGACATCAAATAGGCAGCCCCCTTCAGTTCGATCAAGCCAACATCACTTCTCAGGGGAACGATGCAACACACCTGCACGCAACAGAAGAAGGTTAGTTGATTACAATGTATTTCTTAAATTCTCTTCCATTGATAGATTTGTTTTGTTTTGTTTATGTCAAAAAGCATTTTTTCTATAGGCATTTTATAAACATTCATACACATTCACATGAAGAAGGTGACATTATTTATAGACTTCCACACAAGATCATGAGAGTTCATTTAGCTTATGGTTGACAGGTGAAGAAATTCAAAGAGGCTAAAGTGATTTACCTAAAATCAATCCATGCCATCATATATGCATTCAGCTACTTTATGGTTTAAGGTGTTTTGTAGGCTAGCCTACAATCCTGATTACAGAAAAATGAATTTTATAGCTCACAACTGTAATGAAATACAGAAATCCTAGAAATGAGATACTCTTTTTTAGTCCATTCCTATTTCTTGTGTATCCTTAAGGCAGTTGGGAACTTAATTAGGTTTCTTATAAAACCGTGGATCCTCTAGTACAAAAGAGTGACTGAAGTTTACTTCAGTGCTCAGTCCTCTCTCTTATGGGACTTGGCCCCTGTCTTTCTTTCCTGGGGGAATGTATTTCTTCCGAGCTTCTTCCTCTTTAGTTGTGGCCTGAGTACATACATTTCTTATTCAGGGAAATCGTGAATCCTTGGAGTGAGGCAGCTGTTCGCATGTCCAGTATGTTGGTAATCTAAGAAATATTGAAGGTCTGGAGTTAGGAAGGTGTTATGGACTGAATGTGTCTTCTCAAAATTCATAGTTGAAGCCCTAATTCCCCAGTGTGGCTGTATTTGGAGATGGGGTCTCTAAGGAAGTAACTAAGGTTGAATGAAGTCATAAGGGTGGGGCCCCCAATCCAATAGGATTGGTGCCCTTATAAGAAGAGACACCAGAAAGCTCACTCGGTCTGGCATGTAAGGACAGTGAAAAACGTGGTCATCCTGCAAACCAGGAAGAGAGCTCTCACCAGAAACCAGCCATGCTGACATCTTGATCTTGGACTTTCAGTCTCCAGAACAATGAGAAAATTAATTTTTGTTGTTTAAGCCACCTAGTCTGTGGTATTTTGTTATGGCAGCCCTAGGAAACTAATAATGAAGGATCTTAAAACTACCATTCTTTGTTCTAAATGAGACAAAATAAACCTGTTTCTGAGTTATGTTCTGTTGAGACCCTAAGACTTTCACATTACCTGGTGCGTTTTTACCCAATTTTATGGGAATGTTTAAAATAATGTATGTCAACCAGGTAAAATATTTTATAGCTGTTAAATACAGTTGCTGAGACAATATGATATGGTTGGTTGTTTCAGGGTTACAACCTGAGCATCTACTGTAATCTTTCCTATTGTTTTATGGTGAAATGTGTCATGCTTTCAAAAGAACCTGTAAAACAAGCATACACTTAAAAGGGTAACACATGGGGTGCCTGGGTGGCTCAGTCGGTTGAGCGTCCGACTTCAGCCCGGGTCATGATCTCGCGTTCCGTGAGTTCGAGCCCTGCGTCGGGCTCTGTGCTGACAGCTCGGAGCCCGGAGCCTGTTTCCGATTCTGTGTCTCCCTCTCTCTCTGCCCCTCCCCCGTTCATGCTCTGTCTCTCTCTGTCCCAAAAAAATAAATAAATGTTAAAAAAAAATTAAAAAAAAAAATTAAAAAAAAAAAAGGTAACACACAAGTGTACCAACACCCAGGTTAAAATAAAACATTGTTGGGGCGCCTGGGTGGCGCAGTCGGTTAAGCGTCCGACT
>NW_024412401.1:21470239-21489165 GCF_014898765.1 Herpailurus yagouaroundi | reverse complement strand
AAACGTTGAAAAAAAAATTTAAAATAAAACATTGTTACTACTTCACAAGACCCTATTCATCCTTCCTAAAGGATAAACCCTGTCCTGTGATTTGACAACATTCCTTTAATACTTTCTAATACTTATGAATGTATTCTAAAATGATGTAATTTTAGTTTTTGCTAATTTTACTTTCATTTAAATGTATTCGTTTTTTACTTTGTTTCCTAAGCATTCTATTTTTAATGTGGGTAGCAGTAGTTCTCCATTATATTGATATGCCATTATTTATGTTTCTATCTACTACTGAGTAATGGTGATGTTCAGTTTCTTACTATTATAAAGAGTGTTATTAGGAACTTTTCATGTACACATTTCCTCGTGTACATGTGGAAACATGTCAATAGTGTATAAGCCTAGGAGTAAAGGCTCTGGGCCAGCAAGGGAATGTCAGAAGTGTCTGTTCCAGATGGTAGTGGTAACTAGCTGTGGGTTCTAAAATTGAAGAGAAGCTTTGTGCTCTAAGGTCATGGAAACACAAAGGGGAAGGATAGGGAGCACTTAACCTGGAAAACTTAACTATGGGCTTATCCTGCCCAGCAGTCTGTTAGGATTCCTTACTCCATTCTCCCTTTGATATTTTATTGTAGGCTAGCTAATACACTTAGTTGCCAGATATCCTCCCAGAAGCAGGCCGTGCAAGTAGATGTGATATCCAACAACAGTCTAACGTAATTTCAGATACAAAATGAAAGAAGGACGCTAAACTCAATAAAACAAAGAACTTGAAGAAACCGTTAATAGAACAGACAGAATTTTTGAGTAAGTGTAACATGAGAGAAATGCAAGAAGATACTATATCCATAAAAATCAACTAGAAACCTTACTTGGTAGAATTTAGAATTAGTAAATATGTAGAAAAGGTGTCCTAGTTTCTGGAAGATCAAGTGGAGAAATTTTCCCAGATATAGTGTAAAAGGCAAAATGAAGTGTGGATAAAAAAAAGTTTAAATATAGAGACCGAGCCATCAGTTCTAAGTATGTCTAATAATATTTTCAGATGGAGACAATTGAAGGGACCTCTTAAAAAAATTTTTTTTTAAGTTTATTTATTTTAAGAGAGAGAGTGTGAGCAGGGAAGGGGCAGAGAGAGAGAGAATCCCCAGTGCAGGGGCTCAATCCCATGACCACGAGATCATGACCTGAGCTGAAACCAAGAGTCAGGATGCTTAACCAACTGAATCACCCCGGCGCTCCTCATGGGGGGACCTTTTTATTCTATTTTAGCTTAATACCCATCACTCATTTAACCCATCCACCCACCCCCCTCCAGCAACCCTCAGTTCTTTGTATTTGAGAGTCTCTTGTGGTTTCCCCTATGTTTGGGACCTTTCTAAAGAAATAATGCAAAATCATTTCCCAGAATGTAAGAAAGACTGAGTTTTGAACAGGATTTGAACTTTCAGAACATACACGAAGGACAAATAAAAAATTGACAAATATTCCAAGACAGAAACTTTTTTGAGTTCTGCTAGCTTCCTTATCATCTAAGTGTAAAGCCAAAACATAAAACCATTTCAAATATTCAAAGACAAAATTGACCAGCAAGAAATCCTCCTTGAAAGAATTATTAAAAATTATACTCTCCCCAGGAAGCAGAAGAATAAATGCAAGAACTATGATTCAAGACCATTGGTTGGCAAAGGAAACAATGACATGCTTTTAAGTCTGAATAAGGTCTGTTTAAAAAAGAGAAAGAAGGTGGCTCAGTAGGTTAAGCGTTCAACTCTTGGTTTCAGGTCAGGTCCCGATCTCACAGTTTGTGAGTTCAAGCCCCGCATTGGGCTTCACGCTGATAGCTTGGACCCTGCTTGGGATCCTCTCCTTCTCTCTCTGCCCCTCCCCTGCTAGTGTGCATGGTCTCTCTCTCTCTCTCAAAATAAATGAACTTCAAAAAGACTAAAAAAGAGAAAGAGGGGTGCTTGGGCATATCAGTCAGCTAAGCATCTGACTCTTGATTTTGGCTCAGGTCATGATCTCCCCGTTTATGAGATTGAGCCATGTGTTGGGCTCTGCACTGACAGCATGGAGCCTGCTTGGGGCTCTCTCTCCCTCTCACTCTGCCCTTCTCCCTCCTGCTTGCACACGTGCTCTCTCTCTCTCTCTCTCTCTCTTAAATAAGTAAACATTTAAAAAAATACAAAAGAAATATGGAAAAGATCTGCACATGAGATGGGGACAGAGAGAGAAGAGTGTATTAAGGGTAATTACTAGGAGAATAGAAATACAGAATGTATAGCTTCTACACATTGAAACAGATAGTATATCTAGAAAACTCCATCTAACAAAAGGCAGGTAAAGAGGAGGGAACAGCTTTGGGCTATTTACAGTTGATACACCTAAAATAAAATGACAGTACGATAAAGTCAACTGAAAGAAATATTTGTCCATATTTTATCATTTCTTATTTCTAGATTTTCCAGTTCTGCTTCCTAAATACTCTGTCACAAAGACATACCTACCATTTAACGAGGGGCCATATAGTGAAGATACAGAGACATACATGTCAGCATGAGGACTTGGATCTTAAATTTGTGTTTAGTGTGAATGCTGTTGAAATTATTTTTGAGTAGAGAAGTGAGAACAAGTGGCAACAACAGAATAGAACAATAATAAAAGGGGACCTTAAAGTTTGTGTATAGGTTGAATAGATTTTCAGGAGATGAATGATCTGAGCACATACATTCTATTTTGATTTTAAGGTACATATTTTTTCCCATGTTAACATCTAGTAAGGACTTAGAATTGGTGGTATATCATAGTTTAATTAGCAACTTTTCCTCTTTTTAGTGATACATAAAACAGTCCTTTATTTTACTTTTTTAAGATTTTCTTTTTAAGTAATCTCTACACCCAGTGTGGGACTCAAACTCACAACCCCAAGATCAAGAGTTCCTCGCGTTCCACCAACTGAGCCAGCCAGGCGCCTCATAATACAGTCCTTTAAAATATCTGTACAGATACAAAAGATATGTGCATACACATGAGTTAGTATATGTAGATACATTTTCTTGTTTTGTTCTTTTAGGGAGGCTAAAAATAGTGATTCATGTGTAGGAGTAAGCACACCTCTCTTCTGAATACCATTCTGCAATTAAAAAAACCAAGGCTCTTTGGAGAACTGGTTAATTCCAGAACTGGTATAGGGAAAATACAGGATGAGGGAGCATGTATTGTGGTGCCAGATATTAAGGAAGTACTCCAAAGGATAAGAGATGTAGTGAAAGGACACAGGAACTAAACGAAGTGCACAGAGTTGAAATAATTTGAACAACAAAAACAGTAGTGTGGATTATAACCCAAACAATAAAATATCTGTGAGTTCATACTGATTATAAATAACTGAATAAACAAAAGTGGGAGAGAAGTGACAGTTTTTCCTTACAGAATTCCAATCAATACATGTAGAAGAGGGGCGCCTGGGTGGCGCGGTCGGTTAAGCGTCCGACTTCAACCAGATCACGATCTCACGGTCCGTGAGTTCGAGCCCCGCGTCGGGCTCTGGGCTGATGGCTCGGAGCCTGGAGCCTGTTTCCGATTCTGTGTCTCCCTCTCTCTCTCTGCCCCTCCCCCGTTCATGCTCTGTCTCTCTCTGTCCCAAAAATAAATAAACGTTGAAAAAAAAAATTAAAAAAAAAAATACATGTAGAAGAAATGAGGGGAATAGGAAATCAACATTAGAATAGCGTAATAATGATAGCTGAATATCCATTCATGCATGCTAAAATTATTGGCAAAACTTTCAGCAGAAGCAGAATGTTTGCATGTTCTCAAAGTAACTCATCCCCAAGTATTTGGTGATTACAGAAGGAAGAATGGTGGTTTTGTAGTAGAGGGTTTTGGCAGACACAAGTTTAGCCAGATGGTCAGTGATCCATGCATATGTCCCAGTGATGCATATCGATGTCATGTGCCCCTAGATAAGGTGCACTGAAATGGGCAGACCATCTCTGTGGTATCCTTTCCAGTAATATGTAACATATCGTGAGAAAACTCAGACAAACCCAGGTTGAGAGACATTCTGCAGAGTAAATGTCTTCAGAGAGGTATCAAGGTCATGAAAGATAAGGAAAGACAGGAACTGTCACATTGAAGAAGATTAAGGAGCTATGACAACTATGCAATAATGAGATCTTGTATTGGATTCTCAACAGTGGGGATATTGGTGGAAAAATTGGTGAAATCTGAAATGCACTCTGTTGTTTAATAGTATAGTACCAAGGTTTATTTCTTAATTTTAATAATTTCTCTGTGCTTATGGAAGATACTAGCATGAAGGAAAGCTAGGTGGTGAAGGGTATGCAAAAAAACTATGCTAAAATTATCTCAGAACATTTAAAAAGTGAGTTCTAGGGCGGATGGCATCTTAAATTCAATGATATATAATATGTAGATTTTGAAGCAAATATATGTAGACTTTGCAAAAAGAGACATACTAAAAATAAAGGTAGAGGAAGCAGTTAACGGAACAAGAACCTGGGGAGTGGTATCAAGAGTACTTTTGAAGAGTTAATGTCGCCAAAGAGTGTCCTTGTTCTCTTTAAGATTGGGCAGTTGGGGGGCGCCTGGGTGGCGCAGTCGGTTAAGCGTCCGACTTCAGCCAGGTCACGATCTCGCGGTCCGTGAGTTCGAGCCCCGCGTTGGGCTCTGGGCTGATGGCTCAGAGCCTGGAGCCTGTTTCCGATTCTGTGTCTCCCTCTCTCTCTGCCCCTCCCCCGTTCATGCTCTGTCTCTCTCTGTCCCAAAAATAAATAAAAACGTTGAAAGAAAAAAAAAATTAAAAAAAAAAAAAAGATTGGGCAGTTGGGGGTGAGAAGATGCAGATTTAGAAGTACAGAGGTGACCTGATAATCCGTGAAGATTGCTGAGGTGGCTGTGTGCAGCTAGGTCTGGAAGGGCGCTGTTTGGCCTCTTTTGCCCAATGTAGAGTACATTTTAATGAGGCTGCTTTTTTGAATTGCATTGGTGCTGAGCCATTATAAAAAGCAGTGGAGATAAATTGTAGAATTGTAGAGAAGTAGAAAATGGAAGTCTGCTCACAGTAACAACTTGATAAAATTTGTGTTTCACTTTCTTGATTCCTTTTTTTTTTAATTGAAGTAAAGTTGACACACAGTGTTTCAGGTATATAACATAGTGATTTGACAAGTCTATATGTTATGCTTTGCTCATCACAAGTGTACCTACCCTACCATCTGTCACCATACAACACTATTACAATACCATTGACTATATTCCCTATGCTGTACTTTTCTTTTTTTTTTTAACGTTTATTTATTTTTGGGACAGAGAGAGACAGAGCATGAACGGGGGAGGGGCAGAGAGAGAGGGAGACACAGAATCGGAAACAGGCTCCAGGCTCCCAGCCATCAGCCCAGAGCCTGACGCGGGGCTCGAACTCACGGACCACGAGATCGTGACCTGGCTGAAGTCGGACGCTTAACCGACTGCGCCACCCAGGCGCCCCTATGCTGTACTTTTCATCTCCATGACTTGTTCATTCCATAACTAGAAACCTCTACCTCTCACTCGCCGTTCACTCATTTTGCTCCCCCTACCCCACTCCCCTCTGGCAACTACCAGTTTGAGGAACTATGTCTTTCTGTATATCTTAGCCAGATAGACAAACATGAAGTGCCCATTAAGCACATGTGGAATACTGACTGGCAAGATACATGAAAATTAAAATTTATTATATGTTTATAAGATAAAGGGAGCAAAATAGTGGGTCAAAACTGTAAAATTGCTGATATTTGACTACTTTTGCCTATACAAAGGGCAGTTTCATACAATTAAAACAAAAGACTCATTAGTGGGCTATTGATTTCTAAGTACATGCAGAGCTGAATACCAGTTTTGTTACTTTTTTAAAAACATACATTCTGTTTAAATTTATACGTTTTTAGAGCTGATGAGGAACCATAGCAATTATTTAGTTGCTCAGGCGTTTGCCCTAGCATAAACTACTGATGGATTGTGAGGAGAGACAATATGGAATCCTCATGGATTGATTACAACAGTAAATATTATAATGACTTTTTTGACATTTGCTATATTACAGTCCTCCTGTCAGGCGCCAGAGAGGAAGAAGGGATCGTCTGTCTCGACATAATTCCATTAGTCAAGATGAAAACTATCACCATCTCCCTTATGCACAGCAGCAAGCAATAGAGGAACCTCGAGCCTTCCACCCTCCGAATGTATCTCCCCGTCTGTTACACCCTGCTGCTCATCCACCCCAGCAAAATGCAGTAATGGTTGACATACATGATCAGGTATAGTAACAGAATGTCCAGGAAATACAGATGCTAAAAGTTGGTGGCAGTTTATTTGAGGTTGGTTTTTGTTGTACGTTTGTTTTAATTTTACCTGAAAGGAAACGATCTTCCCTAAATTGAAGCTGTTTTGGATTCATTGATTCATTCTTAAGGATTGAAATTTAAATTCTACATAGCTGAAAAGAAAGTTGAACTTTAAAAAATGAGCAAGGTTATGAAAGCTCAGAATGGCTTCATGTTGGTTTGAAATGACTGATGACAGGATTAATAGGAGATAGCAGACAGCTAGTGGTTTGAATACATATGCCTATTTTCCTCTCCCTTCCAGTTTCTTCTGGAATAATTCAGTAGGAGAGACAGTTGGATGCGTCTTGGCTTATAGGTTTACATGGGTCTCCAAAGAGATGACAGGTAGAAGGCTTCATTTCCTTTTGTTCCTGCCAGGAACTGAGGGACTAATTGAGAAGAGGGCTTGCCAGTCTTCAGAGCCTGTGAGTAAAGATCAGAATTGTTTGTATTTCTGTGGAGTTTCTGAAGTCAAAAAAACACAAATCTAGATGTATTCTAATAAAGTTGCTGAATTTTCAGGATGAGGAAAAAATCAAGTTTATAGACAGGAGAAATTAACAAAGGAAAGAGATTCAGATTAGCATCCCTTTTTTTCATCTACACTAGAGTGTGGAAACAAAAAATTGAAAGAAAATATGATCTCCCAGGCACCATCTTCTATCAGACTTGTTCTTCCCTTGTGTTAATGAAACAGTTCAAAAAATTTATCATGCAATAAGAAGTTCTAAAAAGAAAACATTTTCTAGACCACATTCTTTGTGGTCATAATCTGATACAACTTAAATTATAAGTTTGAAAATTGATTTAAAAAATGACACTGAAATATTTGAGGCAGATTACAATTAAGGAAAATTAAAGGAAAAATCCTATCAAAGTCATATGCCTAGAACTGTTTTCTGAGAAAATTTTATAAACCTTCGTTATTTGTTTTAAAAATTGAAAATAAATGAACTAATTGCTTGAGTAATTAGGGGGGAAAATAGAGTAAACCAAAAAGAATTGAGAAGAATAAATTACTAGGAAATATAATTAAAATTAATAATATGGAAATCTGTTTTGAAGCAGCACAAAGGAAACCCAGTCCTGGTGCTTTGAAAAATTGATAAGAATGACAAGCACCTTGTGAGCTTGGGTAAGGAGAATAGAACAAATACATAAATAGGAGTAGGAATGATAAAAAGATCTATATCCATACACATAGGAAACATTCAAAGAATTTTCTTCAACTGTAAAATAAAAACAACTATTTTATAAGGGGTGTTGGAAGAATTGAATTATTTTGATCATTTAAACTAGTACCAGTGATAAGTACTCAGGTATTAGCTTAATTAACTTTGTTGTTAGCTATTATAATGAAAGTCTATATATAACTCTGGGGCAACAGAAAATGTGAAGTTCCAAAATTGAACCAACAATAATAGAAAATTTCGAATTACCACATAAGTGTGAAAGCTACTTAAAGATTTACCGTTGAAGAAGTACAGTGACCAGATGGCTTCACAGATGATTTTTCTAATCTTTAAGGAACACTCATGTAATAATACACAAATGATTCTAGGCTTTTCTTAAGACCAGTTTTCTGATTACTTTATGAAACCCACATCATTTTAATATCAAGAGTAAATAAAGATAATAAAGTAAATAAAAATAATAAAAATGGGGATTGCTATCTTTAGTTTCTGTAGAAACTATCCCCAAAGAACGATAGAAGAAAACTCTCGAATACACAGATTTTTAAAAAAAATTTTTTAATGTTTATTTAATTTTGAGAAAGAGAATGCTAGCAGAGGAGGAGCAGAGACAGAGGGAGACACAGAATTCAAAGCAGGCCCTGAGCTGTTAGCACAGAGCTGGATGCGGGGCTCAAACTCACGAACCGCGAGATCATGACCTGAGCTGAGGTCAGATGCTCAACCGACTGAGCCACCCAGGCACCCCCACAGAAAGATTTTCTAAGTAGATGTTTAGAAATACAATCTAGCAATGTATCAAAAAGAATAACCTATGAATAAACAAGGTTTATTCCAAATGAGAGGATAGCTTAATATGAAAATATTCATATTACATCAACAAATAATAGGAGAAAATGATAGTGATTTTATCAGAAGTTGTTGAAGTCAGTTAAAATTTAGTAAAGACTCTAATAAGATAGGACAAGAAGGAAATTACTTAAATATAATAAATAAAATTATCCTAATTTTATCCTAATTGGCCAGCAATGAATCAGCAACTAGCAGTGTTGATTCTGTCCATTTTTATTTAATGTTATATTAGTTCTACCAAATGTAATAAGATAATGTAGTAATGGACGTAAAGCAGTGAAAGAAATAATTGTATTTTTCTCCTCATTGTGTAATTGTAGAGGAAAACACATACTAATTTGAGAGGATTTGATACATTGCTCAAATACAGAATATATGTACAGAAATCAGTAACTTTATGTCCATCAGTTGGTGAATAGATAAAATATGGCATATCCATACAATGAAATATTCACTTAAATGTGTGGTGAAGTACTAATTCATGCTACACCATGGATTAACCTTGAAAACATGCTAAGTAAACCAGTCACAAAGGGCCACAATTATATGAAATGTCTAGAATAGGTAGGTCCATAGAAATAGATGAATTCTGTTCCCAGTATTATTATGGAAGCTAAACCAGGACAGAAGGCAAGAAAAAGAGTGTAAGAATAAGAACAAATAACACCATCACTATCTGCAGGTGGAATGATGATAATGCATAGAAAAATTGCAGAGCATCTTAGATGAACATTAGAATTAAGAATTGAACAGTTTGATAGGTTACAAAAACAACTGTCAACAATCAGTTGTATTTTTCTATACCAGAATCAAACATAGTAAAAACTTGTAAAAAGATATTTTTATGCTAAACAACCCAGATTGTTTCAAGAGATAAGCTGTGGTGCTGAAGGTGAGGAAGGGTGATGCAAGTGGCAGTTACAAACTTAGAGGTCTTCTAATTAACTGCAGTATGTAAACCATTTTTGGATTCTGATCCAAAAAAAGAAAACTGTGTTTAAAATTTTTGATATTGATCACACAATTGGAATTTTGAACTAGAATACTTTATTTTTAAGGGATATACTTTATTTTCCTAAGGGATGTTAATAATGCTTTTGTGATTGTGTCTTCCAGGAATACGTACTAAAATATTTATTAAATGATGGATTCTTGGGATTTGCTTCAACAAAATACAGGAAAGGGAGAAGTTGATGGAAGTTGATGGGTTAATGGTTTTGGAGGCTAAGTGTTACATATGGGGGTTCATTACACTACTTTTGAGCATGTTTGAAATTCTCCATAATATTCAAATAAAAAAGTTTCACTCTAAAGTCAAAATAGTATGAAGGAAGTTATGCAACAATCTTAGCAAAAGATGTTTAAGATTTCTATGTAGAAGATCATAAAACTTTGTTGGGGCTGTTTAAAGAACACTTATCTAAATACTGAAGGTTTGGCTTGAAAGATCCAATTTTGTAAAAACTGCTTGTTGTCAAAACTGACATGGAATAGATAAAAATAGTGTAATGTCCAATAAATGTCCAGTAAGTTTTTGGTGTACCTTGGGCAGCTGATTCTGTAATTTCTATGGCATTTTATAAAGGACCTGGAATTATCTAGAGTGGGGAAAAGCAAACTACTGCTGGCTGTTTTTGTAGAGTTTTATTGAAATACAACTATGCTTGTTTATCATCTATGGCTGTTTTGTGCAGAGATCAAGATGCCCACAATCCTAAAATATTCCCTTTCTGGCTCTTTCTGAAATAGTTGGCCTACTGACACTCTGGTCTAGTGATTCTCAAAGTATGTCCTAGATAATCTGGTGGGCAGAACATCACCTACACATTTGTTAGAAATGCAAATTTTCAGACTACCTTAGACGTTGTGATTCAGAAACTCCTGGTGTGGACCCAGCAACCTGTTTTAGGTGATTCTAATGCCAGAACACTAAATAGGCTAATGAAGTAGAACATAAAGCCCAGAAATAAACCCACACATTTGTGAATACTTGAATGATAAATGACTTCAACAAATGAGTTGGAAGAAGACAGAATTTTTAATAAATGATCCTGGGACAATTGGGTATCCAAATGAAAATATGAAACTGGATCCTTTATCACCTGCCATTCACAAAAATCAGTTCTGGGTAGATAAAGATGTAAATGTTAATGGCAAAACTATAAGCTTTTGAGAAAGTAATGTAGCAATAGCTTCATGATCTTAAAGTAGGGAAGGCTTTCTTAAGACATAGGAAGAGTACTAATCATACATAGAACTGTTGATATATAGTCAGAAATAAACTTAAACATTTATTTGTCACAGGTGCTAAAGGAATTCAGGGAAGGAAAGGGAGGTTGGTCTTAGTAATGGTGTGGTAACAACTGGGTACAGTGCAGATCAATTTGAACCTTGACTCCTACTTAGTATCATACGCAAAAATAAAGTTGGGTTCTAGGTCTAAATGTGAAAGGTAAAAAATTAAATAGTTAAAGGAGATTGCCTTCATAAGGTAGGCAAAGATTTCCTAAACAGGATGTATAAATAGCCACTTAATAAAACCCCAACATGGTATATTTCATTAAAATAAAAAAATTACTGCATATCCAAAGATAGTATTTAAAAAGTGAAAAAGCAAGTCACTGCTTGGAAGAAAGTATTTGCAGTATTTTCAGGGAAAAGGCTATGAACCAGAACATAAAAAGAGATTCAGTAAACATTTTCATGAAAATCAGATATGAATGCCTTTGAACATCATTTTTGACGGTTCTTTATCACTAAAGCAAAAAGACAAGTAAATAATTAGGTTGAATCTTTGAACAGGTAGAATTATATACATAGGAAAGTGATTTTTTAAATTCTGGAATTAAGTTGGATCAGATTATTAGTTTCAAAATACGTAAAAATCTAACTTTTCTCATAGTGCTAACCAATTTACATGGAAATAGAAAAAAACCATTGACAATATAATTAAAACCTATAAACTTTAAAGGAGCTTTGAGGAATAAATTTTGTAAGAGTAACACACCTTTATGAAGGAAAGTAATTTCTTGAAGGACAGTACTATAGTATTGAATATGTGGCATAATATTCCAATGAAAAGCCTTAAAATAAAATTATGTGTCCTTTATGAAATAACATAACCTTTAACACAGATTAATAGAAATTACATAAGAATAAATGTGTGAAAATGGCCAATAAAAAAAAGTATGGTAATAAGAATTTGTCTTCTAGGTACTAACTTTTCTAGTAAGATACTATAACAGAAGCAGCACAAATTTGGCATAAAATATAAGTGGGAAGTTACTGAATGGAAAAAGATGGCATTTCCCTTTATAGAGAAAAAGGACATCTTAATAAATGAAACAAGTATTTCAAGAAAAAATTAGCACTTACCTCACACTATAAACAAAAACCGGTTTTAGTTGGAGTATAAATTAAATGTAAAAAATAAAGGTATCAGTAAATTTAGGAACTTATATGTATAACCTCATCAATAAAGGGAACTACAAAAGCTACACTTTGTGTCCAAGAAATATAAATTCATGGAAGATAAACTTTAACCATTAAAAGGTTTATCAAAAGATAAAACATATGCTGGGAAAACAGTTTTATTAGACATGACAAGCAGTAGTTGTGTGTCTGAAAACAAACTATAAATGAATGTGACAGAAAACCTAATAGAAAATGGGCAGCAAGTAAAGGATACAGTTTACAGAGCAAGTGCTGTTTTTGTTTTTTCATTCTTCAGGTAGGTAAGAACACTTGCAATGAAAGTACATCTACTTTGAGTGGAGGTGCTGGGAAATGGGCCCTATATAGACTGTTAGGAGTGTGGCTTACTCAGCCTTTCGCAAAAAATTTAAAATTCACCCTTTACCCAGTAATCCCTCCAAAATAAATGAACTACTAGTATGTAGGGATATGTTCAGTGATTTTTTTTTTACAATTGTGTTTGCGTTGGCGAAAGAGTGAAAACAACTTGAATATCCCATTAGTATATTAATGATAGGACTGTATTGAGTGAGTGTACTTGAAATATCTGGCTAGTATCAAAAACAGTGAATTGACTTTAACTCCCTTGAAGAGATCTCTACAATACTAATTGAAAAAAGTAAGTTGCAGAGCAATATCTCATTTTTGTTAAGGAAAAGAAAATAAACATGACATCGATTTGTGGATAATCATGTGTATATATATTTGTGTGCTTATGGAGCTTCAGGTAGGATAGGAATAAGACTGGCCAAGAGAAGGAAATTATTTAACTTCTTTTATACTACTTTACATTGTTTTACTAGTTGGGTTTACATAAAAAATTTTTTTTGTATTGGATGTGGCTAGATATTAGAAGGTAGGAGCTTTCATGTTTCAAGTTTCCTCTAGAAAAGTTTATTGTGTAAAGGAGGCAAGAAGACTTAATACAGCAAGTCATTATTTTCTTGGACTTTTCAAGTCTTTTTGAGGGTAGAGTTTAATCCCAGTTCTCTGGTTTTCATATACTATTCTTGAAACAGCTTTCCTATATAATGACAAAGAATATTCTGGTTGAAGCTATTGGAGAAGTATATTGTGGAAATCTATGTAACTGAGAAGGGAATCAATAAAGGCCCAGATTTAAATTTTTAGTAGTTGATGTTTTACCCAAATAGCTGAAGTTCTAAGGTTCTGTTTTTCTTTCTGATAGCTCCATCAGGGCACTGTCCCTGTTTCTTACACGGTAACAACAGTGGCACCGCATGGGATTCCACTCTGCACAGGCCAGCACATCCCTGCTTGCAGTACCCAACAGGTCCCAGGATGCTCTGTGGTTTTCAGTGGACAGCACCTCCCTGTCTGTAGTGTGCCTCCTCCGGTAAGTCCGCAGCCCCTCTTTAGAATGGCTAAGTGTGTCGTGTAAGCAAACAGAATTGAAGAGACTGCCTTTTGTAAAAAGCTTTTCACTTTCAAGTAAAGGGCAATTGTATTGCAAAAGAAGTCTCAAAGTATACTTACAATAACAGTTTAATAAAATCAGCTTTAAAACTTGATATATTTTTACATTAATTAAATTTATACATATTTGAATATCCTGAAAATCAAAGCATGTTCCCTCATATATCAACATTGTTTATAATTAAACCTTGATAAAGGTTGAGTTGAGGGTACTAACATAGGATATTGAACTAGTTAGTTATAAAGTCTCACAGGCTTTACTGATCAACAGTAATAGTCTCAGCACTTAAGGGATTCTAACAGGCACTTCGAGTGCTTGGTGTTACTTATTTAACACTAGAGGAAACCCGCTGTGGTAAAAATGGTATCCCCATTTTCTAGGTGATGAAATTGAAAAATGTCCCAGAGACAATTAGTATGAGAGAACAGGGATTCACACCCACTTCTTTCTGCCTTTTAAGCTTATGTTTTATCCTTTATTCTACCAACCTCCAGTCCAACCTCCTTATTTCACCTCCTTATTTCACTGTAATCCAGAGGATTTAAATGACCGTCTAAGGTCTTCAAAGGAAAGCACTTTGCTGAATCTAAATATAATCCTAATATCCTTATTTCAATTTGAGATTAAAAGGAACACATAAACACCAACACTAGTTTAATTTATTTATCCCAAGCTAGGTTTGGTTTCTCAGTAATAGATTATGGAGTCAGTGTACTAAATTAGCAGACTAAAATTATGAGAGACATAACATAAGGCACTTAACTGTGAATCGGGCTCTTAATAAGTATAAAAATTCTAGAAATAAAAACATTTCTCTAAGATTGTAAAGGAGAACTTCTTGGAAAGGAAAGCAGTAATACCTGCTACTTCTTCAGTCAAGTAGAGAGGGCTTCCTCTTCTGTGCAACACTTCACTCCATTTCATAGGACATTAGGTGTTTTGACTAATTTGTCAGAACTATATAAAATACAGAATTAAGTACTAATTACCAGTATTTTACTAACAGATGCAAAAATACACTTGTTTCATTGTTAATATAGGTTACTAAAACATTTTGGTATTTTGAGGGGGGTATGGCAATGATATTTCAATCTCAATGTATAGACTTTTAAAAAATTGTTACCACTGGTTATACATTCTGATACTTTTTAACAACAAATAACACTATCTTTTACAGATGCTTCAAGCATGTTCAGTTCAGCACTTACCAGTACCATATGCTGCGTTCCCACCCCTTATTTCTAGTGACCCATTTCTTTTACATCCTCCTCACCTTTCTCCCCATCATCCACCTCATTTGCCGCCACCGGGCCAGTTTGTCCCTTTCCAGACACAGCAATCACGATCGGTAGGTATCTGCTCTTGTGTCTTTAATTTTCACAGAATGTGTAGCGACCCTAAGAGGCAGATTAATTTAGTAGATGTAATTTGTTACCATTTAAAAACTATAATTTAGATTCTTAAAAGAATCAGGGAATTCACAGACCTACAAAAAAATAACAAGCATATTTACCTACAATTAACTTGCTTTCTTAAATTTTCCTAGTTGTTTTTTTTTTTTTTTCCCCTTAAAGGGTGGGGCTTGAATTCACCCTGAGATCAAGACCTGAGCTGAGTCAGATGCTTAACTGACTGAGCCATCTAGGAGCCCTTCTAGTTCTTTTATATGTGTTTTGTATAATTTAAATTTCTTCTCTCATATCAGCAGTCCTGCAGGAAGTAAATCTGAAGAAAAATTCAGTTCTGTTTTTCCCTTTTATGTATTTCTGAAATAGAAAGTGAAAATATAAAATTGTTTATACCTGCCACAATTACACAGTAACTTTCTGACCCTCAGTCTTTTTTTTTCTTAAGTCCTGTTTTTCTGTATTCTGATGAAAAGAAGATGAGATCGTCTGTTAACATAATTCTGTCTTGGGACTGGAATATAGCTAAGAGGCATATTTTGGAGGGTAGAGGGTTGGAGGAGGGATAAGCACTGTAGAAGAGGAAGGGAGGGCACAGGAAGAACGTCCAGATATCTTTTGGACTGGCCAAATTGAGCATCTGAACCATCAGGCATGGGTAAAGATTTCAGCCCTGTGAAAGGAACTTGACAGTGTATTCTACAGAACCTAACCATCCTTTACCAAGGATTTATGCACCATGCTGGGTCTCAGGTAGAGGTGAACTTAATGGCTGCTCTCCTGAAAATTGTAGAAGCCAATTTTGACAGAAGTTTGGCTAATCCAAAAAGTTAGAACTCCTTCTACAAGAAAAGCTTTTATTAGAATCAGGGCAGGATTGATGCCAAGATGTTTCTTAGTTTCCATTACCTGGGAATTCAGGGTTAAAACAAAATTTAGCCATCACTTATTCCTGGGTTTGGAATCCTTTAAAAGGTCCGGTCACATAACCAAATCAGAACTTAGGTTGTGTTATCACAGTGTCAGCCATTGTAATTTCTCTCAACCATGCATAAGCTCCCACATTAAAGTGTAATCACTTATGTTTGAATAATGTATTGATACTGCCTAACTGCAGGAGGAAGTCAGAGTAACATTTAAGCATAAATGTTCATAGCAGCATTATTCCTAATAGCCAAAAAGTGGAAAGAGTTCAAATGTCTCATCAGCTGATGCAGTGGATTATTTTTAACTATAAACAGAAATGAAGTACTGTTATACTAAGTACAAGATGGATGAGCCTTAAAAACATTATGCTAAGTGACAGAAGCCAGATACAAAGGACACACATGATTTCATACATGTGAAATGTCCAGAACAGGCAAACTTTGGAAACAGAAGGTAGATTGGCAGTTGTCCAGGGCTTGGGGAGGACTGTAGAAATTGGGTAGTGGACTGCTTGATGGGCACAGGTCGGGGGTGGAGGGATGAAAATGCTCTGGAATTAGGTAGTGGTGATGGTTACACAACTCTTGTGCATCTACCGAAATCTATTGAATTGTACTCCTTAGAGGGTCATTTCTATAGTATGTGAATTATACCTTAGTAAAGCTACTGTCAAGAAAAAAACATGCTTGGAGAGAGGGAAGATGGCAGCGTAGGAGGACGCTGGGCTCACCGCGCATCCTGCTGATCACTTAGATTCCACCTACACCTGCCTAAATAACCTAGAAAACCGCCAGAGGATTAGCAGAACGGAGTCGCCGGAGCCAAGCGCAGACGAGAGGCCCACGGAAGAGGGTAGGAAGGGCGGCGAGGCGGTGCGTGCTCCACGGACTGGCGGGAGGGAGCCCGGGGCGGAGGGGCGGCTCGCCGGCCAAGCAGAGCCCCCGAGTCTGGCTTGCAAAAAGCGGAGGAGCCTGACGGACTGTGTTCCGACAGCAAGCGCGACTTAGCGTCTGGGAGGTCATAAGTTAACAGCTCTGCTCAGAAAGCGGGAAGGCTGGAGGACAAAGGGAAGGAGAGCTGCTGAGCCCCCGGACGACAGAGCTCAGTTTGGTGGGGAACAAAGGCGCTCGCCAGCGCCATCTCCCCCGCCCATCCCCCAGCCAAAATCCCAAAGAGAACCAGTTCCTGCCAGGGAACTTGCTAGCTCCGCGCAAACACCCAACTCTGCGCTTCTGCGGAGCCAAACCTCCAGCAGCGGATCTGACTCCCTCCTGCTGCCACAGGGCCCCTCCTGAAGTGGATCACCTAAGGAGAAGCAAGCTAAGCCTGCCCCTCCTGCCCTTGTGCACCTTGCCTACCCACCCCAGCTAAGACGCCAGATCCCCAGCATCACAAGCCTGGCAGTGTGCAAGTAGCCCAGACAGGCCACCCCACCCCACAGTGAATCCCGCCCCTAGGAGAGGGGAAGAGAAGGCACACACCAGTCTGACTGTGGCCCCAGCGGTGGGCCGGGGGCAGACATCAGGTCTGACTGCGGCTCCGCCCACCAACTCCAGTTATACACCACAGCACAGGGGAAGTGCCCTGCAGGTCCTCACCACGCCAGGGACTATCCAAAATGACCAAGCGGAAGAATTCCCCTCAGAAGAATCTCCAGGAAATAACAACAGCTAATGAGCTGATCAAAAAGGATTTAAATAATATAACAGAAAGTGAATTTAGAATAATAGTCATAAAATTAATCGCTGGGCTTGAAAACAGTATAGCTGACAGCAGAGAATCTCTTGCTACAGAGATCAAGGGACTAAGGAACAGTCACGAGGAGCTGAAAAACGCTTTAAACGAAATGCAAAACAAAATGGAAACGATGACGGCTCGGATTGAAGAGGCAGAGGAGAGAATAGGTGAACTAGAAGATAAAGTTATGGAAAAAGAGGAAGCTGAGAAAAAGAGAGATAAAAAAAATCCAGGAGTATGAGGGGAAAATTAGAGAACTAAGTGATACACTAAAAAGAAATAATATACGCATCATTGGTATCCCAGAGGAGGAAGAGAGAGGGAAAGGTGCTGAAGGGGTACTTGAAGAAATAATAGCTGAGAACTTCCCTGAACTGGGGAAGGAAAAAGGCATTGAAATCCAACAGGCACAGAGAACTCCCTTCAGGCGTAACTTGAATTGATCTTCTGCACACATATCATAGTGAAACTGGCAAAATACAAGGATAAAGAGAAAATTCTGAAAGCAGCAAGGGGTAAACGTGCCCTCACATATAAAGGGAGACCTATAAGACTCGTGACTGATCTCTCTTTTGAAACTTGGCAGGCCAGAAAGAATTGGCACGAGATTTTCAGTGTGCTAGACAGAAAAAATATGCAGCCGAGAATCCTTTATCCAGCAAGTCTGTCATTTAGAATAGAAGAAGAGATAAAGGTCTTCCCAAACAAACAAAAACTGAAGGAATTTGTCACCACTAAACCAGCCCTCCAAGAGATCCTAAGGGGGACCCTGTGAGACAAAGTACCAGAGACATACTACAAGCATAAAACATACAGACATCACAATGACTCTAAACCCATATCTTTCTATAATAACACTGAATGTAAATGGATTAAATGCGCCAACCAAAAGACATAGGGTATCAGAATGGATAAAAAAACAAGACCCATCTATTTGCTGTCTACAAGAGACTCATTTTAGACCTGAGGACACCTTTAGATTGAGAGTGAGGGGATGGAGAACTATTTATCATGCTACTGGAAGCCAAAAGAAAGCTGGAGTAGCCATACTTATATCAGACAAACTAGACTTTAAATTAAAGGGTGTAACAAGAGATGAAGAAGGACATTATATAATAGTGACAGGGTCTATCCATCAGGAAGAGCTAACAATTATAAATGCCTATGCGCCGAATACGGGAGCCCCCAAATATATAAAACAATTACTCATAAACATAAGCAACCTTATTGATAAGAATGTGGTAATTGCAGGGGACTTTAACACCCCGCTTACAGAAATGGATAGATCATCTAGACACACGGTCAATAAAGAAACAAGGGCCCTGAATGATCCATTGGATCAGATGGACTTGACAGATATATTTAGAACTCTGCATCCCAAAGCAACAGAATATACTTTCTTCTTGAGTGCACATGGAACATTCTCCAAGATAGATCATATACTGGGTCACAAAACAGCCCTTCATAAGTTTACAAGAATTGAAATCATACCATGCATACTTTCAGACCACAATGC
>NW_024412401.1:21430581-21465239 GCF_014898765.1 Herpailurus yagouaroundi | reverse complement strand
GAAACTGATCCCATTCACAATTGCACCAAGAAGCATAAAATACCTAGGAATAAATCTAACCAAAGATGTAAAGGATCTGTATGCTGAAAACTATAGAAAGCTTATGAAGGTAATTGAAGAAGATTTAAAGAAATGGAAAGACATTCCCTGCTCGTGGATTGGAAGAATAAATATTGTCAAAATGTCAATACTACCCAAAGCTATCTACACCTTCAATGCAATCCCAATCAAAATTGCACCAGCATTCTTCTCGAAACTAGAACAAGCAATCCTAAAATTCATATGGAACCACAAAAGGCCCCGAATAGCCAAAGTAATTTTGAAGAAGAAGACCAAAGCAGGAGGCATCACAATCCCAGACTTTAGCCTCTACTACAAAGCTGTCATCATCAAGACAGCATGGTATTGGCACAAAAACAGACACAGAGACCAATGGAATAGAATAGAAACCCCAGAACTAGACCCACAAAGTATGGCCAACTAATCTTTGACAAAGCAGGAAAGAACATCCAATGGAAAAAAGACAGTCTTTAACAAATGGTGCTGGGAGAACTGGACAGCAACATGCAGAAGGTTGAAACTAGACCACTTTCTCACACCATTCACAAAAATAAACTCAAAATGGATAAAGGACCTGAATGTGAGACAGGAAACCATCAAAACCTTAGAGGAGAAAGCAGGAAAAGACCTCTCTGACCTCAGCCGTAGCAATCTCTTACTCGACACATCCCCAAAGGCAAGGGAATTAAAAGCAAAAGTGAATTACTGGGACCTTATGAAGATAAAAAGCTTCTGCACGGCAAAGGAAACAACCAACAAAACTAAAAGGCAACCAACGGAATGGGAAAAGATATTTGCAAATGACATATCGGACAAAGGGCTAGTATCCAAAATCTATAAAGAGCTCACCAAACTCCACACCCGAAAAGGAAATAACCCAGTGAAGAAATGGGCAGAAAACATGAATAGACACTTCTCTAAAGAAGACATCCGGATGGCCAACAGGCACATGAAAAGATGTTCAGCGTCGCTCCTTATCAGGGAAATACAAATCAAAACTACACTCAGGTATCACCTCACGCCAGTCAGAGTGGCCAAAATGAACAAATCAGGAGACTATAGATGCTGGAGAGGATGTGGAGAAACGGGAACCCTCTTGCACTGTTGGTGGGAATGCAAATTGGTGCAGCCGCTCTGGAAAGCAGTGTGGAGGTTCCTCAGAAAATTAAAAATAGACCTACCCTATGACCCAGCAATAGCACTGCTAGGAATTTATCCAAGGGACACAGGAGTACTGATGCATAGGGGCACTTGTACCCCAATGTTCATAGCAGCACTCTCAACAATAGCCAAATTATGGAAAGAGCCTAAATGTCCATCAACTGATGAATGGATAAAGAAATTGTGCTTTATATACACAATGGAATACTACGTGGCAATTAGAAAACATGAAATATGGCCTTTTGTAGCAACGTGGATGGAACTGGAGAGTGTGATGCTAAGTGAAATAAGCCATACAGAGAAAGACAGATACCATATGGTTTCACTCTTATGTGGATCCTGAGAAACTTAACAGGAACCCATGGGGGAGGGGAAGGAAAAAAAAAAAAGAGGTTAGAGTGGGAGAGAGCCAAAGCATAAGAGACTGTTGAGAACTGAGAGCAAACTGAGGGTTGATGGGGGGTGGGAGGGAGGAGAGGGTGGGTGATGGGTATTGAGGAGGGCACCTTTTGGGATGAGCACTGGGTGTTGTATGGAAACCAATTTGACAATAAATTTCATATATAAATAAAAAAAAAAAAAACATGCTCTGTGCTTTGATTTTGTACATTGCCTCAGTGTTCATAATACACTTTTGAAGTAGGCTATGAACATGTCAGTTCTGTAGATAATAAATAATGAGGTTCATGTTACATTATTTATATAAAAGTTACATGGCTGTTTAGTGACAACAACAAGGATCTGTCTGATGTATTAGAAATACAGCATCATGCCTGCTGAATTTTATCCCTTTTAGCCCTGGTTTTGCTTTATAAATACATACCCTATGTGGGACGCCTGGGTGGCTGTCAGTTGAGCAGCTGACTCTTGATTTCAGCTCAGGTCATGATCTCACAGTTGGTGAGATCAAGCCCCGTGTAGGGCTCTGTGCTGACAGCATGGAGCCTGCTTGGGATTCTGTCCCTCCCTCCCCCACTCATGTGTGCATGCTCTTTCTCTCTCTCTCAAACTTTAAAAATAGATAAATATATACTATGCTCAATTTCATCTCTTAAAGATTAAGTGCCTGAAAATTTTGTGAGTAGGTAAGTGTATATGACTAAAAAGTAATTTTAACTTTCATATGATTGACTTACCCTTTTTGTCTCTTTTTTAAGAGAAGTTTCAGATAATAAAAGAACTGTATGGGGGAGCCTGACTGGCTCAGTTGCTAGAGCACTTGACTCTTAATCTCAGGGTCATGAGTTCAAGCCCCATGTTGAGCGTGGAGCCTACTTCAAAAAAAAAAGAAAGATATCTTTGAATGGATAGTGGAAATGTTTAATGACGTGTTTCAGAAAGTGTCTTATTGAAATCCAATTAAAGACAGGAAGATACTACAGTCTGTTCACATGTATGAATTTAGATTGATATGAACATGAAGAAATAAATGGCCTTAAAAGTGTTTTCTGGGAAGTTAATTTTTATTATTATAAAACACTCTCTAAACACCAGGTATCTAATATACTGGAAGTATGTTAATATATTAGTTTGCGTTTTTCCTCCCTCAGCCTCTGCAAAGGATAGAAAATGAAGTGGAACTCTTAGGAGAACATCTTCCAGTAGGAGGTTTTACTTACCCTCCATCGGCCCATCCCCCAACATTACCTCCATCAGCTCCCTTGCAGTTCCTAACCCATGATCCTTTGCATCAGGAGGTGTCCTTTGGAGTAGTAAGTTTTCATTCATTGTTATTAATTTATTACTTGCTTGGATAACTTGCGCCTAACTTTTATGTTTTAAACTAGTTGTGTCTGTGTTAACATTTAAGACATGAAATGTGACTTAAACAGTAAAGAACTTTGTAGATATTTTGGTTTCTTTGGGTTTTTTTGTTGTGTTTTTTTTTTTTTAACTTTGTCGGTTTTTTTAAGAAGATAGACTGTTTGACAGATTAAATAGTTGCAAAGGTGGAATGATCTTAAATTGTTTTAACATTTTCCCCTTACAGCCTTATCCTCCTTTTATGCCTCGGAGGCTCACAGGACGTAGTAGATATCGATCCCAGCAGCCAATACCACCTCCCCCTTATCATCCCAGCTTACTACCATATGTGTTGTAAGTTCTGTTTTTCTCATTTTAATGAATTCTGAATTTTTACACCCTTGAGAGTCTTTATTTTATGAAATGAATATCTTCTCTGTGATTTATAATTTAGGGTGTGTTAGATATTAGGTTTTTTTTTTTTTTTAATGTTTATTCATGTTTTTAGAGATAGAGACAGAACACGAGCAGGGGAGGGGCAGAGAGAGAGGGAGACACAGAATCTGAAGCAGGCTCCAGGCTCTGAGCTGTCAGCACAGAGCCCGATGTGGGGCTCGAACCCACAAACTGTGAGATCATGACCTGAGCCAAAGTCAGATGCTTAACCGACTGAGCCACCCAGGCACCCCAGATATTAGTTTTTATTTAATGTTGAGTGGTTGGGGTGGGGGACCATTTAAAGGTGAACTAAAGAGAAGAGCCAAGGACAAGGGAGAAGTGGGAGAGGAAGAAATTTGTGAGCCAGAAAATAGGTTTAACAAATCAAAAGGTAGAAAAATTGACAGTTTTTGCCTCTTACGCAGCTGTCATCACTTGTCACCTTTGATTATCCAGCTTTCGATGTTGCTGCTTTTCTCAAGGGAAGAGAGAAAAGTTATCTGTGCCTTAGAAATATTGTTAGGATTACATTTGTAACATACACCCGTGGGTTAAACGTGATAGTTCTTTTTTTCTCTCTCATGGAATGAAGTTCACAAGTAGGCAATTCAGGGATTGTTTGTTACCCCATAACTGAGGAATGGTTCTACCATCTTCAAAATTTTATGGCTTTCTCTATGTGATTAAAGATGGTTCCTCAAGTTCTAGCCATTACATCTATACTCCAGCTAGTAAAAATGAAAATGGATCTATCTCTCTGCCCACCTCTCAAGGCTACTTCCTAGAAGTTGCATGTCTTGTACTCCTGCCTACATCCCATTGGCTAGAATTTAGTCTTGTGCCTATAATTAATTTCTAAGAAGGGTAGGAAATGTTGTTTTGTGCAGAGGGCCATGTGCCAATATCACACTATTTTGATAATTATTGCTTTATTATAAGTCTTAAAATCAGACAGTATCAGAACTTGGTTCTTAAAATGATTTAAAGTCTTGAATGATCCATATAAAGTTTGAAATCAGCTAGCTTTCTACTAAAGCATATCTTGCTGGGATTTTGGTGTAGGGACTGCATGAAATCTGTAAATCAGTTTTGGAAGAGAGTTGACATCTTCTAGTCCACTCAACAGTGTATTTCTTTATTTGTTCATTTAAAAAAATTTTTTCCCAGCAGTGTTTTTAGTTTTTAATTTTTATTAAACTAATCTCTAATATTTCATATTTTTTATGCTATTCTGAATGGTATTTTTAAAATGTCAGTTTTTATTTATTGCTAGCAAAGTCCATTTCGTTAAAATTGCCACTGATTAACACTGACCGTTCTTTATCCCTGTAGCATTAGCCTTGTTCTTCCCACCTGTTCATTGAAGTGATGTACCAGTGTATCAATGCTAGTTTTGATTATTTCACTGCAGATCAATGCTTCCAGTGCCACCTGCAGTGGGCCCAACTTTCAGCTTTGAATTGGATGTGGAAGATGGAGAAGTAGAAAATTATGAGGTTAGTAGGTGAACTGTGAGTTTGTTTGCATAGTATTATACGCAAAAGAAGTATTTTTTACTCATTCATCTAATTAAACATGTATTAGATAAATCGTTGTACATTTCACAATACAAATATATCAAAAAGTGGTTAGCATCCTTAAGGATATTTCTACATGTACCACACAGCTGTGATAATGAGATAGACTTTGGACCTGTATTAGAATTATATATAATTCCTTTGAGAGAATGTACATGAGAAAGCAGTGAATTATGATTGGATATTGATATTCTGAATTTGTGGAAGCACAGTTGTTTAACCTGGCTCCTGAAGAATGGGAAGGCTGCTTTATGCGTGAGATTGAGGTAGGAAAGTGCTGGATATTCTTGAGGAACAACATACAGTTGGTGACTAAAGTGAATATTGCGGGAGGAAGGTGCCACCCAGGTGCCTCATATTATTGGAGGTTAGGAAGAGGAGGTGCAGTTTCGGGGTTGGAAGGCAGCTTTGTATTGTTGAATGTGAGCGACAGTGTCACTTTGTTTTGATACTGCCAGTTCTCTTTCTCACTCCATCCTCACTCAGTCTCTATTTGGACACTGTGAATAGAAGCTAGAGACAGGTAAGAGACACATACATACACACACATACACAATCTTAAAACACCTTTAGTTTGGGGTTTTTTTTGGTTTTTGTTTTGTTTTTAACACGTGAAAGAGATCAGGCCAGATGGTATATTCTTCTATAGTTTTCAAAATGGTATTGTGTCATTTTCTTTCTATATACATAGTCACACTGCCCTGACCTTTGGATTTCATTTCCATTTAATTTTTTTAATATTTTATTTACTTTTGAGAGAGAGAGGGAGGGAGTAGGGGGTATAGAGAATCCCAAGCAGGCTCCGCGTTGACAGCAGAGAGCCTGATGCAGGGGTCAAACCCAGGAACTGTGGGATCATGACCTGAGCCAAAGTCAGATGCTTAATTGACTGAGCCACCCAGGTACCCCTCCATTTCCAGATTTCTAGAGAGAGAAAGGGGCTGTAAAGATTTTCTGGTTTTGTTTCTACACTGATGACTTTAGTTTTCTGCAAAGGAGTTAGTTATCCTTTAGGCATTCTGTACTAAAAGGAAGTCATAAGTCATGTCGCCAAAAAAGACAGCTCTTGATTAAATGATCATGTACCCATTAATGAAAAAAACCGTGATATACTATCCCAGTGTAAGAAAAATATTTTTATTTGGCATTACCTTTCTAAACTATATTTTAGGTTAAATATGTTTGATCTTCTGCAGTCATACTTTAATCCAGTCAAGAATTTTTTGCTTTTCTTGTTTTGACCTAAAATCCAGTTTAGAAAGGTATTCCAGTGCCAAATAAAAAAATACTTTTGCATTCTTGCCTAAGTGCCTTTACTCCCTTTGTCCTTCTGCCTAAGAACTTTCCTCCTCCTCCACATTTTGAAACTTAGCCATCTTTTAAGACCCAGCTAAAAATACTACGTCTATGAAAGGCATTTCTAGTTCATTTCCAGATCCAAATGAGTTTCTCCCTCCTTTTTGTTCTTAAAGTTCTTACGAAACCATGCATACTGGGGCGCCTGGGTGGCTCAGTCAGTTAAGTGTCCAACTTCAGCTCAGTTCATGATCTCATGGTTCAAGAGTTTGAGTCCGCCTTGGGCTCTGCACTGACAATGTGGAACCTCCTTGGGATTCTCCCTCTCTGCCCTTCCCCCACTTATGTGTGCATGTGCTCCCTCTCTCCTTCCCTCCCTCCCTTTGTCTCTCCCTCTCCGTCTCCCTCTCTCCTAAAAAAGTAAGTAAACTTAAAAAAAAAAAAAGAAAACCATGCAGACTTGTCATGTTCTGCCTTCAGGTGTCTTGCTTGCTAGATCATATAAATTCATTGAAGATTTGATTATCATAGCCTCCACCCAGTAAGGGCTTAATGATCATACTTTATTGAATATAGTTGTCTTAAGTTGTTTTCATTGACCCAAGTGTCCTGTAGTATAAAACAGTTAATACCAGCTATATTCTAAATTTTATGTGCTAATTGTAATCAGCATCAATTAAATTTAACAATTTGCTATCTAACATTTTATTTATTTATTTATTTTTTAATTTTTTTTAACGTTTATTTATTTTTTTGGGACAGAGAGAGACAGAGCATGAACGGGGGAGGGGCAGAGAGAGAGGGAGACACAGAATCAGAAACAGGGTCCAGGCTCTGAGCCATCAGCCCAGAGCCCGACGCGGGGCTCGAACTCACGGACCGCGAGATCGTGACCTGGCTGAAGTCGGACGCTTAACCGACTGCGCCACCCAGGCGCCCCATGCTATCTAACATTTTAAAGGGACTTAGGGGCATGCATGGTGAAGGAGGAGCAATTTATTTAGATGACCCAATTCTCCAAATAAAGCTGTACCGAAAACAGCATTGTGGCTTCAACTATCACAGCATTAATTATTGAGATTTTGGGAAGTTGATTCTATTACTCTCATTGTCCATCATCATTTCATTGTTATACATTCTCTTCACCCTGTGGTAGCCTAAAAAAGAGGGGAAAGCAGCATACGAAAGACTGGAAAATTGTAGAATAAAGCAAAATGAGTAATTAGAACCAATGAAAACTGGGAGAAAGGAGGTACTGTTGTAAAATCAGTAAGTGTAATAGCAGCCATGTATTGAAACATAACAACTGTCTTAAAATCCATGAGTTCTTAGTGATAACTTCAAAAAATAAAAGAAAAAAACTCATTGGCCTACCCTTCTATTTAAATTATGCTACTGAGTACAGTTTCATATGGGGAAGTTGCTCAATATTAGTAATATTTCATCTAATAAATTAAGAAAATGATAGAATATTACCATTTTGCCATCTTTAATGGATTAATGGTCCTAGGCATGATGAGCCTAATGGGAATAGTTGAAGCCACCAATTTATAGGAAGTACAGGGGACAGGAAAACACAAATCTCAGGTAGGTAGGTTCAGTCAGCAAAAATCAGACTGTGAATTTGTACAAGCCGTTGACCCGGTTTGTTCAACAGAACAAACAGTATCTGAAAAGATACTAGAGAACTGTCAAACAGTGGTAAGGTATGGATTGATTTGGATCCTGATTTGAACAACTATTTTTAAAAGTGTTTTCGGAAATAATTGAAACAATGAGAGATGTTTAACATTTAAGGAATTGTTAATTTTTTAGGTGTGATGTTACTGTGGTTATATTCTTTTAAAACTTCTTTTACTTTTGAAAATGGTGAGTCTCAACTTGAGGACAGTTTTACTCCACACCGGCCCCCAGGGTATTTAGCAACATCTGGAGACAGTATTGGTGTGCGGTTACTAGCATCCAGCAGCTGGAGGCTGGGGGCTACTGCTAAATATCCCACAATACACAAGGACAGGCCCCACCCCCCCACCAATGAAATTTTGTCCAGCTCAAAATGTCAGAAGGGCTGAAGTTGACAGATTGTTTTAAAGATATACACAGAACTATTTTATCAATGAAATACAATATTTTACTTTTGTTTCAAAATAATCTGGGATTTAGGAGTGGACAGTACTAGGTGAAATTAGCCATGAATTGTTGAGCCTGGGTAATTGGCATGTGGAAGTTCATTATGCTCTTTTCTACTAGTGTATGTATTAAAAATTTTCCATATTAATGATAGGGTTGCGGTTTTTTGTTTGTTGTAGGGGTTTTCGATTATTGAAATAGAAAACTTAGAGCTTAAAATTTTTACTCCTTTTGCCCCCTTTCTAGGCCCTCTTAAACCTGGCAGAGCGACTGGGAGAGGCTAAGCCTCGAGGACTGACTAAAGCAGATATCGAACAGCTTCCTTCTTACCGGTTCAATCCTAATAACCACCAGTCAGAGCAGACTTTGTAAGTACATTTTCCCGACATCACTCTGTGTGAAATTTCCTTTTTTACCTTTATAAAATAAACACTTGAAAGTCAAAGATAACTTGATAAATAGTCTCTATTGCATACCCTAGGCCTGTTCCGTATGGTAGCCACTAGTCTTGTGTGGCTGTTTAAAATTTTAAAGTTAAGTTTATTGGACTAGCTAGTGATACTGTGTTGGAAGATGTTCAACATTTCTGTCTCACAAAGTTTTGTTGGACAGTGCTGTTCTGTATTTTGAGGTTGCCTAGAAATTGGTTTTGATTATTTTATTATTAAAAAAATTTTTTTTAATGTTTATTTTTTTCTTGAGAGAGAGAGTGCAAACGGGATGGGCAGAGAGAAAGGAAGATGCACAGAATCCGAAGCAGGCTCCAGGCTCTGAGCTGTCAGCACAAAGCCCGATGTGGGGCTTGAACTCATGAACCCCGAGATCATGATCTGAGCCAAAGTCAGATGCTTAACCAACTGAGCCACCAGGCACTCCACTTTTATTTTTTTAATGTTTATTTTTGAGACAGAGAGAGAGGAGGAGACACAGAATCTGAGCTGTCAGCACAGAGCCTGACGTGGGGCTCAAACCCACAAATCATGAGATCATGACCTGAGCTGAAGTCAGATGCTTAACCAACTGAGCCACACAGGCACCCCTAGAATAGTTTATGTAAGATTGAAGAGTCTCATACATGTAAAGATTGAGGTTTTTACCTAAACATTCTGCTTATTATAGTATCTTTAATAACAACTTTATGGAGATATAATTCACATTTAAAGTGTACAGTTTGGGAGTGCCTGGGTAGCTCAGTCAGTTAAGCGCCCAACTCTTCATTTCAGCTTGGGTCATGATCTCACAGCTCATGGGTACGAGTCTTGCATTGGACTCCATGCTAACATTGCGGAGCTTGCTTAGGATTCCCTCTCTACCCTTCCCCTGCTCGCTCTCTTATCCCTCTCTCAAAATAAGTAAACATTAAAAATATTTGTTTAATTAAATAAAATAAACTTTAAAAATAAAATTTTCGTGATGATCTTTCAGTAGAGCAAAGCACTCTTACTAAATGTCTTAAGGTTATGATTATTTCGGGGTATTGATAGATTACTTTATCTTAAAATTTAAATGACATTTTGAAAAGTGAGATGGTAAATGGTGTTCTAGGCTTCAGTAGTCATAACAAAATAGGAAACCACTTGGTTTTATGGTTAAATGATCTTTTTGCTTTTTTTAGGTGTGTAGTATGCATGTGTGATTTTGAGTCAAGGCAGCTACTTAGAGTTTTACCCTGTAACCACGAGTTCCATGCCAAGTGTGTCGACAAATGGCTTAAGGTAAAGTGATGGTATCTGTGAAGAGAGTAACATTGAATTCTTTTTTACTGACTGTAGTTTTAAATCCATTGCTTGTGGAGGGTGGGTAAGGGGACAAAATTTTCAATGATTTCTGTGAATGAAGAGAAAACATCAGTAAAAATTAACTACAGTCATTAATGTGGGAGTGATTGTGCAAAACTTGAAAATGAGTTATCTGTCCTTGGTCATCAGTGTTTCCTTTCTCATGGTGTGTGGGGACAAGGCCTGAACTTGACGGGCCATTTTTCTCTTAAGAGTTTACAGGTGGACCTCACTGGAGCTCCTTTGTAAGAGATTTACTTGGGAAATAAACCTCTAGTGCTTTTTATTTAATTCTGATCATTTTTTCTTTTGTAGATCTGAAAAACCCAAAGGACACAAGTCCTATATTTTATAATAGTAGAATGAAAATATGATGCAGTAAAATAATTTAAAAATGATCAACTGTTTTTTTGTGTTTTTTTTGGTTTTGGTTTGGTTTTTTTTTTTTTTTTTTTTTTTTTTTTTTTGAGCATTCTGATTAGGAGATAATACCACTGGGTTAGAGAAGTTTACAGTTTGGTGAGGAAGACAGAGAAGTTAAAATAGAATCAGTCTTTCTCGGTGAGGACAGATTAAGGGTGCCCAGTTTAGCCCAAACCGAACCCTGAAGGCAAAGGGTCTTAACTTTTCAGAAGAAGAAACCCTGTCATGTGGGAACAGAGACTGACCCAAAAATGACAGATTCCGTATGGCTGATAGCGAGAGTGGCAAGAGAAGAGCCGTTCAAAGCTATGGCCAGTGAGTGACCGGCTTATGAGTGTGAGGGAGTGTGGACTTGATCCCAGAAACAGTGTGGAAGGCTGTGCTTGAGATTGTGTTTTAGAAAGACAACTGGCCACTGTTCGGGGACCAGAAAGGGAGAGATCTTTCTGAGAAATGGGGAGATGAAATAATGGGTCGTGGGCTAGCCAGAGAACAGGTTCTGGCAATTGGATGAAAAGAGGAGGACTGATTCGAGAACTGTCAAAATGTAGAAATGGGAGTATTTGATGAATGATGGATGTGGAACGTAGAGCAGGTAATGCTTAGGTTTCTGGCTTCGGCAACTCGAAAGATGGTGGTGCCATTTGTTGAGATGGAGTTTTAAGCTAGTTATTAAATCTGAACTGGTGATAGGTAATCTTGTCAGTGTGATAAAACAGACCTATTAGGAAAATCATCAGCTACTAAGTCTGAGTTGATGGTGTATTTTTTTTTTTTTTTAAGAAAGATTAAATGATTACTTTGTACCTTTTTAAAGGAATAAAGAATGTAAAAACTATATGGGAGGTAAAAATAGTTTATTGCTTTTGACGTATTTCATTGTGTAACTCACAATTCGGACAAGTTTTTTTCTCTTTTATGTTTTAGGCAAATCGTACTTGCCCAATTTGCCGAGCTGATGCTTCAGAAGTGCATCGGGATTCAGAATGACCAACCTAAGAGCACAAGTTTAGTTTGGGTGTTCCTCATCACATGTATATACGGACTATCCATTGAACTTAATCTGTGTGGCTTCCAGCCCTCCCTTTACCAAAAGGGTCAATGGACCTTTCTTTGCACTGTGTGACTTAATCAACTATAAAAGCTTACAATTAGTCTTCACAATTATGGGATTGTTATACTAACCGTGTGATTGGAACTCCAAAGACTTTTTCTTTAGCTTAATTTTGTGTGTGCACTAACATTCCCTGGGTTTTGTGTGATCATTCCGAGTGTTGCTGCAAGATTACAGTGGACGTGATCTTTTAGCATGTGCTTTTATAAAAAGTGGTAGCTCCAGATGATATAGCAATCTACCTTATATAGAGCCTTCAGAAACTGTGAGTGGAAATGAATGCAGCGTGTGACTGTTGGTGATAAATGTATCTGTGTGAGAGAGAGAGTGTGCGCAACTACTTGTGTGAGGGCATGGTCGCTAACGTGTGTCTGAGATCCTATCTACCAGCATGTACCAAGAATGTGTGTGTAGTTTTAATTATGCTGCAATGTATAATCTGGTGTGTTATTTAAACAGCACTAGTACTGTACACTGGTTTTTTCCCTTGTGTTTGCTGTTGCACACTGATTGCTAAGGGTGCATCAATGATAAGCATCGAATACTCCATCCCCTTCCCTCCCAGTGAATGGAATGAGAAAAGCCTTCTTCCTTTGCTTCAGGCAGCTGTCACCTTCTCTTCGTCGGTGGTCCCAAGTGGGTCACTTAAGAAAAAAAGTGTAACAGATTCTCACTCCATGAACCTGATTTTTTGATTCTGTTGTGGGAAAAAATTTTGTACTCTCCAACTTGCTGTTTCCAAAAAGAAGGTGCAATATCATACATCATCAGTTAGCAATATTATCATTTCAATCAGTGATTTGAATGTTGATGGTTTGTTTTTTTCCTTTACATTTCCAGTAAGCTTCTTACAGGAAGCACCTGTGATTTTTTTTTTTAATGTTTAGATTTGTAGTCTATTCTGAAGATATTTGAGTAATATATTTCTAAGAATACCGCTCGTCCCACGAAGTCTCACCTCCTTTACTTCCACCAGAACAAAATTTGTTAACTAATTCAGCTTGACTTCTGATATGTTCTTTGTTAAGCTCTCATAGGCAACTAAAATATTTTAAGAAAACTCTATTTCTGTTCGTATTGATTCACCTGCCAACCTCCAATTCTGAAAGTTGTCTAGTAGTGCTTCTCCTGGAAACCCTCATTTCCAGGATGGGTCAAGTGCTGTGACAGCTTGAATTCTTAGACCTGATGTGCTTTGATGTTTTATTGCTTTTAAAAATTTTTTTTTCTTTGAGAAAAATTTAATATAACAGGTCCAGAATACTTGCAGTATAAATGAAGATTTGATTTTTGTATAAAAATAATGCTGTAAAACAGGAATTGACCTTCATTTAGTCGATCTGAAATACATAGCTGTGTGGGTTTTGTTTTTTTTTTATAGGTTCATTGAGCATCATTTAGATTGTTTAAAGTCATTTTTCCAGCAATGTTTCGATTCCTCTCCTTCTGTTGTATTCAGCATTGTCTGCCTCTTCCTGCAGTTGGTGTCATTGCTTTGTTCGCAGTAGCACAAGCTGCATAATCCCAGTCAGGACTGTGAGGACTCTTCGCCAGCCTCACTCAGCTCTCAGCTGGCTCTGTGTCAGTTTTCTCCTCAGACAGTGTTAACGACTTGTTACTGCCATGCTACTTGCCTTCCCTTGAAGTCTCCATAAACTTATCCCAGCTTAGAGTTCAGTAAAGTCAATTCACACAGAAGCACAATTTTGCCCTTTTCCAGACACTGTTGCCTCTATCTAGTCATACAAATAGGATTTTGCACACTTTGTTTGCCCCTGTATTTGTCAGTGCATCAGAAATACATCTCAACAGTAGTAAAGTGCACGTTACTTTTAACTCATTGGGACATTCCCCACCTGTTCCTGATGAATAAAAAGTGTGTTAAAGACCAAAATTATTGGCATAATAATCAGCTACATTACAAATCACGTATAGTTTAATCTTTTTTTTAATTAAAAAATCATGTTGAAAATGGCAAAAGCCCATCTTATACATAGACTCTTTTATATAGCTGCAAAAAATTTATATCTGTACAGATCTAACATGACACTACTACACTCAGTATTCATTTTATTGAAGCATGCAAGTAAAGCACTTTTTCTAATTTATATAGATACCTAATTAACAAGGCACATTGTACTAATGACTAGGAAAAGTAGCCTTTTCTCCCCTCCCTCTGACGATGAATTCTTGTCATACAATCCCTTGTCCAGCAAATTTTTGAGAGGCATTTGGCAACTTAGGAGGCAGCAGGGTCTATTTTGGTAAAATCCTGGATTGTCGCACTCTTGTGACTGATCTCTCTTTGGGAATGTCTTTCTGTGCATGGGGCCCTTAGAGATATGTACTGACTTGCTTATTAGGTGGGTAGTGCGGATTAGGAGCATATGTGCATGTGCTCTGAACCAGCTCACGCCAGCCACGGTGAGCGCCTGTGTGGCGACCAGAAGAGAAGGAACAGTTGATTCGTGCCCAGCTGTTGCCACCTTGAGCGATGCGCCAGGTAGCAGGCAGATGTTGGTTTGTTGCCTTCTTCCTCTTTTCTCCTAAAACAATATTGGCTTTACCATCTTAACTCTGCTGTGGGGTTTCGTTTTGTTTTGCATGAATAATCATCTTGAAATTTTTTTTAACTCTCCCCACCCCCCACCCGCCCCAAAAGAACAAAACAAAAAACAAGTCAAGGCCTCCAGGTATCAAGATCTCATTAGGATTTTGTCCTGAATTTTTCTTTTTTCTTTTTTTTTTTTTTTTTGAGCAAAATCTGGAAAATGTGAACACATATTTAGATTTTATACACTCTCTGAAACGTGATTTATTAAGATTCTTAAATTTGGGCCTCTTACAGTATTTTGAATGAGATCTACCAACTCACTTAAAGAGAATATTTTTCACAGATATCTTTAGGCCTTCATTAGAAAGCTATTTTCCCCCCTGTTGGTACATTTGGTTACCTCATTTTGCTGTTTGTTTCAGATTATGAAAGCTTACAGGGGTGTTTTTTGGAATCATTTGCTGAGTCATTTCCTGAAATCATATTCCATTGTATCAGTTAACATAGTTTTAAATGTACGTATTATAAATATCTGTAACCAAATCATTTGAAGGCTTGATAAATTTTTAACAAAGTTTGTACATTTTTTATGAAAGTTACTAGTAATGCTTTACTAAGTAGTGCAATGAATTTTTATTTTTAATCCCTGTGCCCAATTTTGGAGTTGAGAGGGTTGTTGGTAATAAATGTATGATGTACACTTAAAACATTTTTTTGTGGTTCATGTTTGTGTTGTGGAAGGGGTAGGGTTGTGTGTGCCTGGAGGGAGGGTGGTAGCAGGATTCCAGCAGGAAGATAGAGCTGCTGAGCTGCTAGCAGCCAGATCTGATTTTTAGAGTATAATTCAGATTTTGTTTCTGCATTTGTGTAGACGTCTTAGAAACTCAAAAACAACTAGCATTACAACACGTAGAACATAATTCTATCTTCTAAAAAGCCAAGAAGATAGCTGAACGTAGCCACACATGTGGCCTAAACTCACCGAACAGTAGGGCGACATAAGTAGGTAACTAGATTTCTTTCTTTGTATGTTGACCATAAGATGCAGGAAAGAAGATTACAGTAGGTAACCAGGCAAAGTCCACATTAGCTGCAGCTTACATCCAACTTCTTGTCAGCATGATAGGGAAAGAGGAGCCTCTTTCATTTTCCGTACTTGTTTGTGTAATTCCTTTCCTTTCACTAAAAAGGAAGAAAATAAGAATAATCTACTTCCGTGTACATGCTGACTGTGTTACTTGAGAAGGAAAGTAGACACAAGATACAAAAAATTGAGGTGAAATAATAGATCCCACTTCCTTCCATTCCCTCTTTCAGGAAGCATTCATTCTTTGGCTTAATTGAGGAAGGATGATGCCCTCTGCCCGGCTCCAGTAGTTAACTGGTAGAGGCATTCAGTAAAGTGACCAAGTCCTGATTGTTTCTCTCTTGTATCCAGCATATTTGAAAGAATGTTTGTGTTGGACTTTGAATGCCTCAAGAAACCCAAAGCTGGTGCTGTCTTACGGCAGAGGCATTTTCTACTCAGTAAATACCGGTGTGCTCTCTCGTGACTCCTTACCTGCAGTGAAGGCAGGAAAGCCCATGCAGCTATTTGAGCCTTTGTAATGTGGAGAGTCCAAATTGAGATGTGCTGTAAATTTATACACTGGATTTCAAAGACTTGGTATGAGAAAACATAAAGTGTCTCATTAATTTTTGTACAAATCTGAAGGCCTTATAAGCATAGGTCCTGTGGGAGCATTTAAAAGCCAGCTCTCTTTTCCTCTGCCATGGTGATGGCAGCTCTGAGTTCTGAGTCATTACATGGGAAAGAGCTCTCCTAGAAGAAGCCTCAGGACTCAGCAGATTTTCTGTGAGCAATAGAGGCCCTTAAACAAGGTGTGAAATGTGGACTCTTACCAGGACTTCTTCTTTGCCGATTTATTTCCCCCTTTTACAAATCTTTTACATCTTAAATTCTTAACTATGCTTTGACACTACTAAACCACTATTAAACTGGTGTTTAAATGTGTCAGTTAAACATCACTGGATACAATTACTTCTTAACAAATCATAAGACCTGATTTGTACCAAAGGAAAAAATTCTTGTGAGAGTCTGGTCAGATCACTGCAAGTGTTTGGGGTCTCTTGGATGTTTCACATTACTGAACTCTATATAGACTGCTGTCCAATACAGATGTAATGAGCCATATGTAATTAAAGGTTTTTTAGTGGCCACATTAAAAAGTAAAAGGAAACAGTTGAAATATTTTTAATATATTCTGCCTAACCTACCCCAAATATCTCAGCATGTGATTAGTATAAAGATTAATGAGACATTTTATGTTTTCTCATACCAAGTCTTTGAAATCCAGTGTATAAATTTACAGTACATCTCAATTTGGACTCTCCACATTTCAAATGCTCAGATAGTTTTCTGTGGGTGGTAGCCATTATGTTAGGATCTAGATAGCTGGCCTACATAACCTTCAAGAGCAAAGTTTTCTTGTCAATACATTCCCTCATCAGACGTTTGCTTAGCCCTTTCAGGATTCACAGCAATTTGAAAGATTATTTGCCAGTCAGAGTTGGGCAGTCTGAAGGATTGGGAGCAGGAAACTTCCATCCCACCCTGAGATGATGGGGTAGATTCCTATCGAGGTTGCCCCATAGTGCATATGCTCTTAACCTCTTTCATGTGGCTCTCTCTACCTCCCAAGATGGCAAGCAGGAAATGCAGGAATAAGAAAGAAAAATAAACCAATTACAGCCGGGGATACTGAATGTCACCTTACAGTCTGAAGTCTGAAAATGTGCTGTAGAGTCAGTATGAATGTTTTCCTACTATAGAGGAAGTGAATGGAAGTGAATTGTTCGGTAAAAAGGAACCCATGTTCCCTTCAAGCCTCTGATTCTTGGTCTACACATGGAAGCAGTACAGTGGCTGGCTAATAAGACCTACAGCTAATACCCAATATCTGCCAGAACCCATCACCATGTAAACTTATTCAGAAGCTGCTTTCGTAGCCTCCCTTTCAAGTGTTGGTTAGAATCCCTTCCCCACAGACCCTCCGTAAACTTAGAGATTTGCAATGTGGTGGCCTCTTTCTTCCCATTACCGCAACCCTTTTGTGTTTGTATTATCCAACCTTATTGGTAGTTAATACTTCTAATAAAGAAGGGTTCTATAAATGTGGTAAGATATGCTTCTGACAGTGTAACTTTATCGTAGTAAAGATAGACACTTCTGTTGACGGTGCAAGTATATGATATCCATGTGTTCTAGTTGGTTCTTTTTCTCCCCTTCTGCTTTTGGACATGTTAATACTGGACTTAAGCTAAGTCAGAGGAAAATGACCTTGACCCTTGTACCAAAATAAGGCCAGCCTTCTAAAGAAAAAATTTAAACTATTTGGTGATTCAGGCTCAGACTGCCCTGGTTTTGATACCAGTATGGAGGAAAATAAATGCATTTATTCTAATTCCAGAATTTCTAAAAGAAGGTTGGACCATTCTTGTAATCCAGACTGCTAGACTTTAGTTGGGGAAACAAGTCAGGAAGAAAAAGTGATGGGGCTCCTGCTGGCTCAGCTGGTAGAGCATGTGACTCTTGATCTCAGGGTCATGAGTTGAAGCCCCACGTTGGGTGTAGAGCTTTCTTTAAAAACAACAAAAACAATGGAAAAAGTGAGTTCAAAGTCAATTTCTTTTCCTTACAAAATGAGAGATTCGTCTTTCCTAAGGCGTGTTCACAGCCCCAAGGATGTGCTGTAAAGCTTCAATAGAGCACCAGTTTATGCCAGGCAGTTTCAGAATTGGGAGTTCATGTATTTAAAGTTTTTTTTTTTAATGTTTTTCATTTTTCAGAGACAATGTGAGCGGGAGAGGAGCAGAGAGAGAGGGAGACACAGATTCCAAAGCAGGCTCCAGGCTCTAAGCTGTCAGCACAGAGCTTGATGCAGGGCTCGAACTCACAGACCATGAGATTATGACCTGAGCCAAAGTTGGACGCTTAACCGACTGAGCCATCCAGTTACCCCAGGAGTTTTCAGGTATTTAGGGTTAGTTTCCTAGGACTACTGAAACAAATTACCACAAATTTGGTGGCTTAAAACAAATTCTCTCACCATTATGGAGGCCGGAAGTCTAAAGTCAGGGTGTTGGCAAGGTTGGTTTTCTCTGGACGCTGTGAGGGGCAATCTGTGTCTCCGTGGAGTTGTTTGGCCTGTAGATACATAGCTCCACAATCTCTGTCTGTCTCTGCACGTGAGTCTTCACATTTCCTCCCTTGTGTCTGTCTCTCTGTTCTCAACTGAATGGAAGGCTCTATGCCCCCACTTGGTCAGCTGTATGGGTACCTTAAGAAAAGCCAGATTTGTCTCATCTCAGGAAATTATTTTTTTTTTTAATTTTTTTTTTCAACGTTTATTTATTTTTGGGACAGAGAGAGACAGAGCATGAACGGGGGAGGGGCAGAGAGAGAGGGAGACACAGAATCGGAAACAGGCTCCAGGCTCTGAGCCATCAGCCCAGAGCCTGATGCGGGGCTCGAACCCACGGACCGCGAGATCGTGACCTGGCTGAAGTCGGACGCTTAACCGACTGCGCCACCCAGGCGCCCCTCAGGAAATTATTTGAATCTGCTCCAACAAATGAACTCAGAACTCCAGAATTGATTATCAAACATGGCCAAAATAATTTCGACCTGGAAAATGTCAAAGGCAAACTATTCCTTAACCTTCAACACTCAAAGATAAACCACAGTGGCTGTCACAAATTGATTCAGAGTAGTGCGGCTTCCTAGTATATTCATGAAAATGTGTAAACTATGAAAGTTAACTATAAATATATCGTCAGGTAAGTGAGCAATTAGCACTGTCTTTTATTTTTTTTATTTTTATTTTTTTTTTAATTTTTTTTTTCAACATTTATTTATTTTTGGGACAGAGAGAGACAGGGCATGAACGGGGGAGGGGCAGAGAGAGAGGGAGACACAGAATCGGAAACAGGCTCCAGGCTCTGAGCCATCAGCCCAGAGCCTGACACGGGGCTCGAACTCACGGACCGCGAGATCGTGACCTGGCTGAAGTTGGACGCTTAACCGACTGCGCCACCCAGGCACCCCTTAGCACTGTCTTTTAAAGGGAATGTTTACACATTGGTTTCTCTGCTGAATCAAAATCTGATGAATCATGAAAACATGGTAAGTGAAAGAAGTCAGACAAAAGGCCACATATTGTGTGATTCCACTTAAGTGAAATGTCAAAGGCAAATCTGTAGCAATAGATTATTTGTTGACCAGGGCTGAGGGGATGAAGGGGTCAGGGGTGACAGCTAAGGAGGCGTGGGGTTTCTTTTTGGAGTAATGAAAATATTCTGAAATTGTGATGAGTGTGCAATTGTGGGAATATATTGAAACAAATGCAGGCACCAAAATGCATGTATGAGAATATTCATAGCAAACTATAATAGCCTCAAACTGGCAACAACCCAAATTTTTATCAATTATTGAAATGACAAACTATGGTTGAGCTTTACAGTGGTATTGTTATATAGCAAAGACAATGAACTACAACTACGCAGAGCAACGCGGATGGATCTTGTCAAATACACTGAATAAGACACAAAAGGATACATACCGATTATTCCAGTCATATCATACTCCAATTATAGTACGTTCAAAAACAAGCAAAATGGATCTATGCTATGAAAAATTACAACAGTGGTCATCCTTGGCCCTAGAGGTTGTAGTGAATAAAGGAGCCGAGGGCATAAGCAGGGGTCCATCCAGGCTGTCTGTAATTTTGTTTGTTGATCTATGTGCTTGATTACCCAAGTGCTTCAGTTTGAGAAATTTGCTGTGCTTTATGATTTGTTTAATTCTCTGTATATATAATTTTGTAAACTTTATTTAAAAAAAAAAAGGGTAGGTCCCCCTCTGTGACCCATTTGGTAGAAGCACAGCTATACAAAACACATGGGCAAGTGAGTTTTTAACCAATTTAAAGGAGCCCTACTAGCTACATGAATATCCCTCCCCAGTGTTGCATGTTGCATCCCACAAAACCTAAATAAGCTAAAACCTAAATCAGTCACCCCCACCCCATGTGTAAGAGCAGGAATAATGTTTTGAGAGGATTGCCTTCTTGCTAATAAAAGATAAGTTTTTATGCATGACATCCACACCAGGGGGCACTGTTGTACACAACCAAGTTCCAAATAAAAGCCTTTAAAATACAGGTCAGGATCGATGCGGTTATAAACATCCAAAATGTACCTTAATGTTGCTTTACCTAGAAAGCATACATAGAAAATCTTTTCTCAGAATAGTACAGGATCACAAGAACTCAGAGACTCATTCCTTTCTGAGTAACACTGTTCCATACGAAGTGGGGTTTCTCACAGTGTAAATTTTTTTTTTTAGTTTTTTTTTTTAATGTTTATTTTTGAGAGAGAGAAAGACAGCAGAGGAAATGCAGAGACAAGGAGACACAGAATCCTAAGCAGGCTCCAGGCTCTGAGCTGTCAGCACAGAGCCCAATGCGGGGCTTGAACTCACGGATGGCGAGATCATGACCTGAGCCGAAGTCAGAGGCTTAACTGAGACACCCAGGTGCCCCTAAATGTTTTTTTTAACGTTCAGTCTACCACTGGTTGGTTGGTTGGTTTGGGCTGTATTCTAAAATGTTTAAAATCAGGCTCCCTTTATATTGATCCAGATCAATTCATAGGTATGAACTCCACTCCCATACTCCTTCCACATGCACACAGGTGAGACAGAGGCTACTGTATCTGCTAAGACCAGTCCCAAATTTACCAGCAGCTTCTTAAATGTCAAGTCCAGTGAACACTGTCCAGTCTTAGTCTTGCTGGACTTCTCTCTGGTGTATGACACCGCTCATTTCTTAGAGCTGTGTGCCTTTGGCTTTTGTGATGCTCTTCCCACTCCGACCTTCTTAACTTCTCTCGGTATCTCTTCTCTCCCAGCTCTCTTAGTTTCTTTCTTTGGCCCGCCCCTTTCCTTTCCAGGCTCCCTAGGATGGTCTTCACCCTCTGGTTTCCCTACTCTGCACACTCTCCCTGCACACATTCCTCCTGTTGATTCAATGGTTCTCTCTCTCGGTTCTCGTGACTCACAGATTCACATCTCTTATCCCAGCTTCTCCCCGCAGAGCTTCTGCCTGTGTTCCAGCTTCCTGCTGACCTCCCCTCCCTAATATCCCTCAGGCACTCAAACTCGGTGCCTCCAAATATAAACTCATCACATTTCCCCCCCAGGCTTGTTTCTCCTTCTGTGTTCTCTGTTTCCATTGCTGGCCCCACCAACCACCCAAACACCCCAGCCAGAACCGAGAAGTCATTTTAACTCACTCATCTCCCATCTCCCCCAAATTTAATCAGTTGTTCCTTTGTCTCCCCTTCCTCCTCCCCTGTCTCCCCTGGTTCAGTTTCCATCATCTGCCTTCTCAAGATCTTGCTTCCAGCTTTGCATCCCTCCCACCCACCCCCTTATTCAAACCTCTCCACAGCTTCCAGTGTGAGCCATTCAAAATGCAAATCGGATTTCCTTCACCACCCACCTGCCCCACGAAGTCCCAAACCCTCAAATGGCTCTCCATTGCCTGTAGCACTAAGTCCAGTCTTACTCTCCAACAAAAGCCCTCCTAAGTCGGCTCCTAATCATGGTTCCAGTCTCAACGCTCAAGACGCCTCCTCTCCACTCTCTTCTCTCCTGACTCAATGCAGGCATCACCTCTTCCAGGAAACCTTTCCTGATCCCTGTGCGCTGGGTTAGACACTGCACTCCTCCTCCTGAACAACCCGATGTGTCACACTCGTTCTTGTGGGTTCCCCACTGGCCTCTGAGCATCTAGAGCCTGTTCTGATGCCTGTCTTTACCTTTAGGGCCTGGCACAGAGTCTGGCACTGGGTAGTGGTTCAAGAAAGGTTTCTTGAGAGGAGGAATGGAGAATGACTCCTCAGCTTGAATGGTTAGGCGGCTGGAGGGAACAATCCCCCAAGGAATGAATCTTGCAGGAGGAGCAGGTTTTGACAAAAATGAGGACAGGAGAGGAGAGTGTGTGTAAAAGATGAGGACCCGGCCTTTAGACACCCTCTGAGGTGAACACACAGGGGCGGATGGATACCCAGTACCCAGGTCTGGAGCACCAGAGAGAAGCTCTGGCCACTGAGTGTTAGAAACATTTAATCGTGTCAGCTAAGAAAAGGCGGACTTCAGGAGGCCTCATCAGGAAGTCTCCTCAGGGCTGGCTGCGGAGCCAACTGCACCTTCTCCCAGATCTGGGCCAGGTTCCACGTGGCTCTGGATGGTAGAAAATAAACACACTCTTTTGCTGACACGTGCCAGAGAGAGGCCGCCATGACTGTACCAGTTGCGGTACAGTGAACTGCCCTTCCTGGATTTGGGTAATGAATGACTTCAGGTCACCATTATCCCAGGCAGGACGAGAGCCACACCCCACTTGCCCAATACAGGTGGAGACCGCAATCAGGAGGAAGACCTGGCCTGTGCACGGAACCCAAATGCCATCGGCTCCTTGCCTACCCAGGGTCCAGCATTTGTCTAGAAAGGGACTTGCTTGTCCCCACCCCGGGCTGGCTTTCATGACTCTTCTAGGAATCCACTGCCCACACCCAACCTGGAACCAAAGTCCACGCTGGAGGGAATGCCCCAGAATCGCATTGCACAGCAATGTGGCGGGAAACTCAGCTTCCAAGCAACCATTTCAATGAGGGTTCTCAATCCACTCTGAATTGCACGATAAACTGCTGTAGGGGTTTGGACAACAGGCCTGTGGAGAAAATAAAGAAGTGGGCTCAAAACTCGTTTTGCAGCAACCCACCTGCTGCTGTAAGCCCCTGACTGAGCACACAGAGGTTTGCTACCTGTTGCTGGTCCACAAAGAAAATACCGCTCCTGGGTTATGCACTCCACTCATCATGACCTTAGCTAGGGGGGCAGAGGAGCAGCCATTTTGTATACTGTCATTTATCCCCTGTGCCCATGTGTGTGCCACCTCCAGGATTTGAGAATTGAAGGAGAAAGAAGAGGACGGTGACATTAGTGGCATAGATGTCCCTGGGACAATGTGGAAGGGCGGGGGGTCTTCAAGGGTGTGGATGCCGGGAGGCCAGGATCACTGGGGGCTGTCTTGGAGGCTGGCTACCAGAGCAGGGCATGGAAAGATGTCCCTGGGTGCAGAGGAGGATGGCTGTGCATCTCCTGGAGGTCTGGCACCAAAGTCCTAAACAGCTCACTCCAAAGGAGAAATGTTCTTGACATCTCCTGACTTATCTCTCTTGTATTAAGTACTGAATCATTATGTTACATCCCTTTTTCGCCAAAACTTTTAAATGAATGTGACGCCGTTGTAGCCCCATGGCATACATTGGGTGTGTCCAGTGGTAAGCTTCTCCCAACTTGAGAAGCAGGGCAGGGGGTTAGATGGTGACAAAATGACAAATGTTTATAAGAATCAGCAGCTAATGGGGCGCCTGGGTGGCTCAGTCAGTTAAGCGGCCGACTTCCGCTCAGGTCATGATCTCACGGTTTGTGAGTTCGAGCCCCATGTCAGGCTCTGTGCTGACAGCTCGGAGCCTGGAGCCTGCTTCTGATTCTGTGTCTCCCACTCCCCTGCCCATGCTGCATCTCTCTCTATCTCTCAAAATTAAATAAATAAGTGTTAGAAAGCAAGCAAGCAAGCATCAGCAGCTAATTTAAAAACCTGCCTGAGGTAGCTTGTGAGCACACACACAAAACAACCCAATGTCCATCATGAAATAAATAAATGATGGCATCTGTGACTGGATATTAAGGCGGGATTCTTTGTGTCTATGTTTCAGCTGAGACCCCAAAGGCCAAGACTACATACACAATGGATGCTTAGTTCCCCTACATCCCAAGGGAAGGACTGCACCACATATGTGGATCATGCTAAGACATCATGAAACACTCTTTGCTGGCATCAGTGCTCACTCCCAGCCAGCCTGTGGAGTGCCAAGGCCTCCCCTCCCCTCTCCATCACCCAGTGGGGAGGAGAGATGCTTTCCCCTCCCCTGAAGCTGTGCCCCTGGACTTCGGGGGACAGAAGGGATGACATCTGATGCCTACCAGAGAAGTGGGGAGGCAGAGGGTACGGGAGACTGAACAGGGCTGCACTGGCAACAGTGACTTCTCACTGGCCAGGGCTGGATAGCAGGTGTTGGGGTAGCAAGCTACCTGCACTTGAGTGTCTGGAAGGATCAGAACCAGAATATTAACAGTGACTGTCTGCAGAGGGGAGTGGAATTCAGTGTTGAAAGGAGTGGAAGGGAAGGAAGGCTCTGATGTTTTAATCCAAACACTTTTACACTGGTCAAATAGAATGTGCTTGTATGCTACAAGGACCAAAAAAAAAAAAAAAAAAAAAAAAAAACAGAGAGAAAAGAAAAGGAAGACAAAGGAATAAAAAAGTGCATACAATAAATACAAGACAGTAAATTGTTTCTCCTAGGAGGCAGTTCTGGGAAAACACTTGAAGCGATTTTAGATTTTCATTGTGTTTGAAATTTTTACAATGAACACATTTTATTCTTAGAAACAGAAACATATCCAAAGACAGAACTTAATAAATGAGTGAGTGAGTGAGTGAATGCATGCATGCATGAATGAATGAATGGAATAAAAGCCACCACACTGGCCAGTTGCGTCCCTCTTCTCTTCATTTCAACACACGACTCAGACCAGCTGGGTGGGGCTGCCGCTCCCCTGTCGTGGAGGCCGTTGGCACCTGTAGAACATTCTCTCCTTTTCTTGGACTGCCCACACCCAGGGTGGGGGCGTCCAGCCAGGACTGCGGGTGGGTTTGTGTTTAAGAGTAGCAGTGGTTAACTTTCCGATATGGGGAAACCGAGGCCCACTGGGAAAAGGAAGTCAAGCAGAAGGTTAGAGAGAGGCAGGGCCAGGGCTGGGACCCAGCTGTCCTAGTACCTAGTATCATGTTCTTTCCATGAGTGGTGTTTGTGTGGGTGGTGGTGAGCATGGCGACTTTTTTCCTCCTTCGCCCTCTCCCAACCAGCAGCGCAACAACTCACCTATTTGCTCTTTGGCAAGTAAATGAGATTGGCTAGGTTTTTTGTTTGTCGTTGGTTTTTGATCTGTACAGCACTGGATTCCTAGGAAAAACAGAGCACGCTTTGCTTACCGTGCCTGCCCCTGCAGAAAGCTCAGCATTGCCGGATAAGAAACCTGGAGGCTCTGCGGTGACTGCAATTACCTTCCCACACTCTCACCTCTCCTTACCTACACCTTAGCTGGGGCTAACCAGGGACATATTTCTGGGGCAGTCACTCTAATAACCCTCCACAGCCTAGAGCTTTGCTATCCCCAGAGGCTGCTGCTTAAGCCACCCATACCAGTTCCCACAGAGCCTTTCTCCTCCCTGGTCAGAACCCCTTCCTGTTGGCTCCTGGCCATGCCCCTCCATCCCCGGGGACTGACTTGGAGAAATGGGCTGTCCCCAGAGTTAGTGTGTCCTTGACGCATGGCCAGACTCTAAAATAGCCTCCTTAATGAAACAGAAAAATTAAGTTCAAGTGGGTGTTTAGCACTGAACTTTGGCTCGTACACTCAGTGACCAAATGGCAGCAGAGTCACCAAACAAAAGACCATAAAGTCCATCTTGACCTTCTTGAGGCAAGATGTTTGGAGTCTGAGAGTTTTTCAATAGGCAGGGCAGCTGGCCAGCAGGTGTTAGGAGCCAGCTGGGAGTTTTAAGCAGACAGTTGCTGAGTCTGTAAGGAGCCAGCTGATGCCGCAGAGTAAGAGACACTTAAGGGGCCAGGGGCCCCAAGCCTCTGCTGATTTCCGCTCTAACTTAGGTGCTTAGACTCCGTCGTACAGTGTGTTGGGGGATGGCGGTGGTGAATGTCAGCCGTGACTTTCCTTTCCTTCATGTCTCCGGGGGCCTCTGCCCATTTTCTCCCACGCCTCCATCCTGTTCTCTGTTTGCCCTTGGTCAACTTTCCAGGGCATGAGCAACAAAGAGCTTTGTGTCTTCTGAAAAGGATGTTGAAACGGAACTAAACACTTCTGTATTTTCAGAACCTCCCCTTTGCTGGCTGCTGTTCTGAGTTCTTAACCTTTCTGTGTGCCATGAGCTCACGCCTTTGGCAGGCTGGCGAACTCTGGACTGCTTTTCAGAATGCTGTTTCTTAGAATTAATTAATTAATTTTAATTTTAGAGAGAGCGTGTAAGTGGGGGAGAGGGGATGAGCCAATCTCATTTACTTGCCAAAGAGCAAATAGGTGAGTTGTTGCGCTGCTGGTTGGGAGAGGGTGAAGGAGGAAAAAAGTCACCATGCTCACCACCACCCACACAAACACCACTCATTCCCCCTCTTTCCCCCTCTCTGAGAGAGAGAGAGAGAGAGAGAGAGAGAGAGAGAGAGAGAGGACCGTAAGCAGGATCCATGATCAACGTGGAGGCCAATGCAGGGCTCAGTCTCACAACCATGAGATTATGACCTGAACCAAAATCAAGAGTCGGAGGCTCAACTGACTGAGCCACCCAGCTGCCTCTCAGAATGCTGTTTCTAGCTAAAATAACTGTGAAGGGAACTGATCATATTGAAATATAGTTACCAAAATATAAACAAACTTGTGATGTGGAAAATAAATGTTACTTTATTAACGCATTGAAGGACAAAATCTAGGGGCGCCTGGGTGGCTCAGTAGGTTAAGCGTCTGGCTCTTGATCTTGGCTCAGGTCACGATCTCATGCTTCATGAGATCCAGCCTCATGTCAGGCTTGATGCTGACAGTGCAGAGCCTGCTTGGGATTCTCTCTCTGCCCCTCCCCTGCTCGTGTGTGCTCTTCCTCTCTCTCTCAAAATAAATAAATAAACTTAAAAAAAAAAAAAGGACAAGATCTAGCAGTAGGTCTAATAACGATTATGCTTTTGAAGAAGTGATGAATGGGGGCACATGAGTGGCTCAGTTGGTTGGGCATCCGACTTTGGCTCAGGTCATGATCTAATGGTTCATGGGTTCAGGCCCCACATTGGGCTGTATGCTGACAGCCTGGAGCCTGCTTCAGATTCTGTGTCTCCCTCTCTGCCCCTTCCCCACTTGCACTCTCTCTCTCTCTCTTTCTTGCTCTCTCTCAAAAATAAATAAGCATTAAAAAAAATTGAAGAGGTAATGAATGTAAGTGCTATTTCAAGGTCTCTGCAGCAATCATGTGATAGTGAAAACATATGTAAGCCTAGCTGGGGCAAATGCCATGGTTTGTTGGCTACATTCTTAACTGAAGGCAAGTCTAAATTGTAGTTAGAGGTTAGTGAAAATCAGAGTGTAATTGCTTCTTTACTGATTGTACAGATGCTCTCAGTTCTATCTGTGGACATCTGGGAGCCCCCAAGTCAAGGCTTCTGCCTGTAACAGGCCCTTTGGTAGTGCTGGCCGGGGTCTTGCAGCCAGGCTCCCACCTTTATTCTCACCCTGTCCTTAGCCCCCCATCCCCTTCAGCCTCTCCTCAGCACTCTTTCCTCAGGGCTAGGAGTTAACGTTTTCAGATTTAGATCCATTCGGCAAGAGCCAGGCGTTGTATCCCCCAGTGAACCAGCTGATAGGCAGGTAATATCAACCTCAAAATCCAGGTCTGCCAGTGCTCAAAATAATGTTTTTTCCCACTAGGTCTGTGGCTTTCCCAGTCATCCATGAGTGTTGCCCCCAGAAAAGCAATGACTGTCTCTGCTTCCCTTTAGCTCTGCAATGGTTCCCATAAATAAAGGGCAGCCAGTCAGACCTGCAACAAGAGAACTTTCAAATGCTCCCATGCACAGTGGAGCAGGAGAGCACTCATCTGGTTTTGCCTGCCTGTTCTTCAAGGGCTCCGGCCTGTGCACCCCAACATGATGGTGTTTCAAAATGTTGTTTGGTAAATGGGGCGCCTGGGTGGCTCAGTCGGTTAAGCATCCGACTTTGGGTCAGGTCATGATCCCGCAGTTTGTGGGCTCAAGCCCTGTGTCGGGTTCTGTGCTGACAGCTCAGAGCCTGGAGCCTGCTTCAGATTCGGTGTCTCCCTCTCTCTCTGCCTCTCCCCTGCTCACACTCTGTCTCTGTCTCTCTCTTTCTCTCTCAAAAATAAACATTAAAAAAAAATGTTTTAATGTTGTTTGGTAAAGATCTCCCTTTATAGTCTCTATTAAAACTGGGGAAAAGGATCCAACCCCAAACCTCTCCCTGCCAAAGCCAGACACTTGTTTGTGTTTACTGCCTCTGTGTCCTACAGACGTGAATCAGAAAGCCTCTTTGACTGGATACAGGGGAAATGAAGGTCACACTACCCCCTGCACACATTGCTCTGAGGCTGAACAAAGGTTTGCCCACAAAAGGCAAGTGTCTGCTTCTACTTTCTTTGCAAAGGATTTAAAGAGCTGTCTACCAGTCAGACCTCTTTTTGAATGGCTCATCTGTCCCCCCAACTCACACTCTGTCCCCCTCTTCCATTCCCTTGATGGAATCAAGACAGCCTTGCATATTTCATCCATTCATTTATTCACCCATTCACTAGTCATCACTTGATGAATATACAGATAGGTGCCTGAAGCCAGTCTCACCAAGCTCATGATCATTGGATTAAATTCCCTCTTAAAATGGATATAACACCGTGTTCTTACATTGCTTTTTATTTTTTCTAGAAACACGTTCAAAAAGAGGATACTGGTATCCGAAAGCAATTTGTACATAAGCCTATGGATTATGGCTGGTTGTTAGAAATACAGAAGAGACAGAGCTTTAGTTCTGACCTGAAGGGCTAAAGGATGGACATCTGTCCTCCCTCCCCTGATAGCCAGAACCCTCTGGATGGCCATAGGGAGGGTCCTAACCTATCTTCTCAGCACCATCCTGCGTAAACCCTTGGCTCTAGGAGCTCTGGTCGGGCCTAGATGCTTCCACAAAGCATCTCCCTGTCCCTGCTTTGGCCCTGAGACCCTCTGCCTTCCCTTGAGGCCCCGTGGGTACCACACGTCCTCTGCGGGGGGCCTTTCCTGTTCCCATGAAGTGAATGCCTCTCCTCCAAACGGACACGCTGCTGTCTGTGCGTCTTACCTGATGCTGGCCACGTGAGTTCTAGGACCTCGCGTGCATGTCATGTTTCTGTGTTACGATCAGCCGTGTGGCACCTTCCCCTCCCAAGTTCTCGAGATGCTGCTTCATCGTGTTCCTTACATCTGAACCTTTTTGTCAGTTACCTCCAGCCCTTGTCACTTCATCCTGAATATAACCTTTTATTTCGCGTCAGGTGCCTGCTCGAGGCCACGCTCTGTTCTTTTTTTCAGTTTTATTGAGGTGACAAATAAAATCGTAAGATATTTAAAGGTACGTGATGAGTTGATATATTCACATTGTGAAAGGAGTCCCACCATAGAGTTAATTAACACACACATTATCACCTCACATTTACCTGTCTTCTCTCTTTCTTTCCCTTCCTCCCTTCCTCCCTCCTTTCCTTTCTTCCTTCCTTCATTTCTTTCTTGTGAGAACATTTAAGTTCTACTCTCACAAAGGGCAGAAGTCTGCTTCTGCTTCCTTCACAACTGATTTAACGTGGGGTCTGTCCTTTGGGGGGCAGCCGCGAAAGTTGGGGCCCTTGGTGTGTGGACAAGCTCCTTCTAGGAAGATAACAGTGACCGGGGGTTACTGTTGGAACAGGCTGGAGGGAGAAGGCAGGAGGATTTGAAGGACCGCAGCCAGTCCCTAGCTTAGAAGCCAGGCCCTCAGACAGGATCCTGAGTAGTGTCTGCAACCAAACCTCTGTCAGGGAGGGGCGTCTGGTTGGCTCAGTCCGTTAAGTGTCCGACTTCTGCTCAGGTCATGATCTCGTGGTTCGTGAGTTCGAGCCCCGCGTCGGGTTCTGTGCTGACAGCTCGGAACCTGGAGCCTGCTTCGGATTCTGTGTCTCCCTCTCTCTCTGCCCCTCCCCCACTCATGCTCTGTCTCTCTCTCTCTGAAAAATAAATAAATGACATTTTAAAAAATTAAAAAAAAAAACCCACCTTTGTCAGGGAAAGACAGGGCACTCTGGCCTTCTCTCCCTGTGCTGAGCCCTGGGGAGATAGCAGCAGTGCTGAGCACCCATTGATAACTGTTTCTTTGTTAGCTACAGTCCTGTGAGTCTTTTGAAGGCCAGTTTTTCACGTGGGAGTCTTTTGTTGTTTGTTTGTTTGTTTTTACATCCAAGTTAGTTAGCATCTAGTGCAATAATGATTTCAGGAGTAGAATCCAGTGATTCATGCCGTGTGTATAACACCCAGTGCTCATCCCAACAAGTGTCTTCCTCAATGCCCCTTACCCATTTAGCCCATTCCCCCCACCCACAATCCTTCCAGCAACCCTCAGTTTGTTCTCTGTGTTTAAGAGTCTCTTTTGTTTTGTCCCTCTCCCTGTTTTTATATTATTTTTGCTTCCCTTCACGTATGTTCATCTGTTTTGCATCTTAAATTCCACATGAGTGAAGTCATATGATATTTTTCTCTAATTTTGCTTAGCATAATACCCTCTAGTTCCATCCATGTTGTTGCAAATGGCAAGAGTTCATTCATTAAAAAAATATATATTTATTTATTTTTGAGAGACAGAGACAGAACATGAGCAGGGGAGGGGCAGAGAGAGGGAGACACAGAATCCTAAGCAGGCTCCAGGCTCTGAGCTGTCGGCACAGAGCCCGACGCGGGGCTCGAACTCACAAACTGCGAGATCATGACCTGAGCTGAAGTTGGACACTTAACCGACTGAGCTACCCAGGCGCCCCTAGATTTCATTCTTTTTGATTGCCGAGTAATACTCCATTGTGTGTGTGTGTATTTATTTTCTCTGAGTGAGAGATAGAGAGTGGGGGGAGGGGCAGAGGGAGAGAGAGAATCTCAAGCAGGCTCCACACTGTCAGCATAGAACCTGACAAGGGGCTCAATCTCACGCTTCAGGAGATTATGATATGAGCCGAAATCAAGAGTTGACACTGGGCCAAATGAGCTACCCAGGTGCCCCTATTCTAACACTCTCTATCTCTTCAATCAATATTTATTTAACATCTAATTAAACGCCTGTTTAAACACCTAATTTAAGACCCATTAAATATATATTTAACATCTAGTATTGGGTGGTGGTAGAGGGGAATAAGTTTCAGCTATCAAAGAAGTACAACTTAATTGAAGACACAAGAAGTAACAATTTCTAAAACTGTAGACAAGTTAAATGATATGATACAAGATAGTACATGATAGTTCCAAGGTGATACATGATGAATTGTTTGCCAAACCACACAGTTTTGCAAAATTCAGGATGTATTGATTCTCTCTGGCTTGGCTTGAGGGCTTGCAAGGGCAAAGTAGGAGCGTGGCATGGGAAGCCTGTTGGGGCAGCAAGTGGATGGAGGTCTTAAAGAATGGAGCTTCACATACAGCTAACCCCTGGGCTACCAGCTGGAGGAACAAAATGGTGGGTTTTGGAACTGGCTGTCCAGGCACACTGTCTCTAATCCCCATCATGCCCCCGAGAGAGCAGGATTCCTGTCGTCAGTGACTGGGAATAAGGAGCTGGCTATGGCAAGGGCCTGCCTATCTCGATCTAGGCTGTTCTCAGCTGACTTTGTGGTCCCACAGTTCAGAGTGAGAAAATGGCAAAGCCTCCCTCCCAGGCCACATCCTAAATTAGGTGTAGGTTCTGTTAGGAAAAACTGTCCAAGATGGAAATAGGCAAAAGTGATTACATACTAGGTTTCCTTTCATTAGAATGCTTTAGGGGCGCCTGGGTGGCTCAGTGGGTTGAGTGTCCGACTTCCACTCAGGTCATGATCTCCCAGTTTGTGGGTTCAAGCTCCATGTCGGGCTCTGTGCTGACAGCTCAGACCCTGGAGTCCACTTTGGAATCTGCGTCTCCTTCTCTCTCTGCCCCTCCCATGCTCATGCTCTATCTCTCTGTCTCAAAAAATAAATAAACATTAAAAAAATTTTTTTTAAAGAATGCTTATCACCACCTCTTGGAATCTCTGTCATTTTCTTTTTTTTTTTTTTAATTTTTTTAAATGGTTATTTATTTTATTTTTGAGAGAGAGAGACAGAGCATGGGCAGGGGAGGGGCAGAGAGAGAGAGGGAGATGCAGAATCCAAAGCAGGCTCCAGGCTCAGGGCTGTCAGCACAGGACCTGATGCGGGGCTCGAACTCATGAACTGGGAGATCATGACCTGAACTGAAACTGGACGCTTAACCAAGTGAGCCACCCAGGCACCCCAGAATCTCTGTCATTTTCTGTTTCTATAGATTTGTGCAGCTTGACTGATTTCTTGGTGGTTGAGCTATTTTCCAACTCTGTAGGAATTGAAGCAAACCTGTGAAAAATGGCTCAGTCAGTTTAGTGTCTGACTCTTGATTTTACCTTAGGTCATGATCCCAGGGTTGGGATCAAGTCCCAAGTTGGGCCCTAAGCTGAGCACTGAGCATGGTGCCTGCTTAGGATTCTCTCTCTCTCTCTCTCTCTCTCTCTCTCTCTCTCTCTGCCCCTCTCCCCCACTCCAGTACTCTCTGTCTCTCTCTTTCTAAAAAACAAAACAAAAAAACCCACAAAAAAACAACCTAAAAAAACAAAACAAAACGAAACAAACCCAAATTGTTAGTAATGCAAGTAGTTCTTATCCATAGCAATACAAATGAATGTTGTCTGGTAAAGATACAAGCAATTTGTTCTCTGCAGAAAAGATAATCCCAAACATGACATTCTATTGCACTAGGATATTAATTAGTTTTGCATGTATTAGCAAAACCATTTTATCTTTCCTCATTGCCTCTCTGTTCCTCACATTCTCCTTTGAAACAGTCTTAACATCTTACTGGTACCCTTATGAACTGCTGGGTTTGATTAAATTCTTTGACCCCTGTTCGTGTTATATTTGCCCGGGAGTCAGATTTTTACATTTTTGAAAACATCATACTTGAACACTGTTAATTCCTGCAGGTTAATCAGAAGAAAAGATCTGCCACAATTTCCATTAATGAACCAGAAGTAGTTTCCAGAAATTCTAACTGTGGAGCTTATTGGCAACACTTTGAGAATGCTAAGCAGAGTTTTAAGCAGATGCTTTATGAGCAATTAGAAAAGAAGGGGAAAAACATTTACTGCGTATATTGCCAATTGCCACGCTAGGTGATTTGCATATATTATCTCACTTAATCCCCAGCAAATCTCTGAAAGAGGTATTATTGTCCTAATTTTGCAGGTGAATGAGCAGAAGATATTTGAGTAAGTATGGTAACACCCATCGGCAGATCATGTTATGTAAGTGGAAAATTACAGTAATGGTTCATGAACCCCGGTGGTTAAAAGGGAACACCACAGGGACGCCTGGGTGGCTCCATTGGTTAAGCATTCAACTCTTGATTTTGGCTCAAGTCATGATCTCACAGTTCGTGGGTTTGAGCCCTCTGTTGGGCTCTAGATGGACAGCGTAGAGCCTGCTTGGGATTCTCTCTCTCTCCCTCTCTCTGCCCCTGCTCTTTCTCTCTCTCTCAAAAATCAACTTTTTTTAAAAAGGGTATACCATAAATAAGGGTGCAAATGCAATAAATATGTGAGTGAGCGGATAACCAACAAGATTAAAGTCATGAATGAGTAAAACCGGTGCCAATGCTCAGCTGTGCTCTTAGTGACACGGGTAGAGATATTTACACATCCTGTTTCTTTACACCTCAGTTAACAACAGATCTTCCCACATATCCACCTTCTGCTGTCTGCTTCTCCTTCTGAGCAGGAAAGAGCGAATTTAGGGTCTACTTCAGTGCCTGCCTTCGAGTACCAAGGGACGTGTGCTCCTCTGCCAGAAGGCATCTCCCCCGACAAGAAGCTGAAGGAAATGGAGTCGCCCCTTAGAAACAGGAAGGGCGGACCCCTCTGTGATATTATCTGTGATATTAATCTCATTACAAGACTTACTGCAAAATGGCATAATGCTAACATTGAAAAGCTAGGCAGTTACATTTTTCTCTTTTCCTGCCTCTGTATTTCATTAAAAAAAAAAAAGTTTAGGGGCGCCTGGGTGGTGCAGTCGGTTAAGCGTCTGACTTCAGCCAGGTCACGATCTCACGGTCTGTGAGTTCCAGCCCCGCGTCAGGCTCTGGGCTGATGGCTCAGAGCCTGGAGCCTGTTTCCAGTTCTGTGTCTCCCTCTCTCTCTGCCCCTCCCCCGTTCATGCTCGGTCTCTCTCTGTCTCAAAAATAAATAAACGTTGAAAAAAAAATTAAAAAAAAAAAGTTTATTGTTAAGAGGGAAAAACATCTGGCGGGAAAAGGTTTAAATTATTCATTTCGATTCTGGCCCACCCTCTAACAGCAGAGAGATGAGGGG
>NW_024412401.1:21409235-21430571 GCF_014898765.1 Herpailurus yagouaroundi | reverse complement strand
CACACACACACACACACACACACACACACACACACACTGGCCCAGACCAATGTGTTACAGGTGCTGCAACTTCACAACAAACACCTGTTGATAATAAATCAGAGCCTGGGGGGTGGGTTCCTTCCTAGTTTTGCCTGAAGCCGACCCGTCCGCTCTGGCTCTGGGAGCCACTGCTGTAATGGGGTGGACAGGGTGGCCCGCCCGCTTCTTCTTTTTTTTTTTTAATTTTTTTTAATGTTTATTTTATTTTTGACAGAGAGAGACAGAGTATGAGCAGGGGAGGGGCAGAGAGAGAGAGGGACACAGAATCTGAAGCAGGCTCCAGGCTCTGAGCTGTCAGCACAGGGCCCGACGCAGGGCTTGAACTCACGGACCGCAAGATCCTGACCCGAGCCGAAGTCGGACACTCAACCGACTGAGCCACCCAGGCGCCCCAACCCCCTCATTACACTCTGGCAGCTCTGCCCAAGTCATCGGGAGGACCTGAGGCTCACATTCCAGCAACCCGTGAGTACAGCTCTGGGAAAACACCTGCCACCCCTCCCCAGGACACCTGTTTCCCCGCTGGCAGAGAAGCCGCTGATGTTTTTGAAAGAGGTTTCTGCCACCGTCTGATAAAAAGGAGTGCGTGTAAGGGCCTCCAGGTCTCGGCAGAGAGCACTAGGTGGGCTACGGGGTGCTGAAGGAGCCTGGAATCGCAGCAGGGGAGGGGGCTGCCCACGGGCTGTCACAGGAACACTCCTCAGGCCTTTGCTTTCCTGACCTTACCTGAGTCTCGGGTCACTCTCAAACGGTCACGGTGCCTCAGGGGCTTTTCCTTCTCCCTAAGTCCCGCCCACAAGTCTTTACGGTAAACGGTCTTACTTCACTCTCACCTGACCTCCGGGTCTCCCTCCTGACAGTAAGTCTATCCTGACCAGCTCAGAATGACACCCATGTGGAACCAGGGGCCCCTGTCTACACAGTGCCCCAGGCAGCTGACTAGTTTGCTTCCTGTCAACAGAAAGCAAGGCGGCTGGTCTGCTATGTCTCATTCGTTATGAATCTTCTTGTTCTTCTGAACCACCTGACTCCCCGTGGATCATGCTTCCTTTCTGAAACCCCGGGTTTTTCCTAATGACCTTCTCAGAGGCCTTGTCACGTGGCTTTCAACATTTCTATTTTTAGTTCTGGGCTCTGAGGGGGCATGAGAATGGAACATGAGAGAGAAAATGTCTCATGAAGGCTGAAGGTACACTGTGTGGAAGGGCAGCTCGGCCAGAGCTGCTCTGAGAGGGTTGATGAGTGCAGGGAGACAGGGAAAGAGACCAGAAAACAGCCCCCTGGCTGCCCTCATCCGGGGGGGGGAGGTGGGGGGCAGAAGATGAGTCAGGAAAAGCCTTGAAAAGGAGCCACACAAGGCCCCCCCCCCCCCGGTGCCACAGCCAAAGGAGGGTCAATGCGCCACCACGGGCTGCCGAGGTGGACAAGGGTGCTGACTTTTCAGATGGCGCTGACTTTTCAGATGGCGGTTTCAGGAGAGCGGTGGGGCCCGAAGGCAGACTGGACAAGTTGAGGAAGAGCGGGTGGCTGGCGAGTGGAAACCCTAAGTGTAACCTGTTCTCACAATATTATGTCACGAGAGGAAGGAAGGAGATGCCCCTCCCCCCATGCAAAGTGGCTACAGTATCGAGAACCGGTTTGGGTTGATTGTGTTTGTTTTTGTCCTAGAGAGACACGTTGGTGCACAGATAGGAAGGCCTGTGGGGAGAGGAGGGGACTGAAAAGGCAAAAGACGAGGGGGATGATTGAGCAAGCCCCAGTCCCAGTGAAGGAGGAGCCTTGGAAAATCAGACTGAGGTGAGAGTCTGTTGTGTCGAAGCAGCACGCACATGACAGTCAGACAAAGCCGGGTGGAGCTCTTGGCCTAGCATAGAGCTGGCATCTCCCAAACCACCCCCATATCCGAACCTTGGCATCTCAGCGCATGGACCTGGAGCCCCAAGCAATGTTATGAGAAGGATGTAGGACCCTGAGGAAAAGACAAGAGGGTAAGTGTGGCTGGCTTACCCAGTCGCCGTGGCCCTGAGCCAATTTACTCTGCAACCGCCCGGAAAGAGGAACTGAAGGCAAAGAGAGAGAGAGGAACACACACACCCAGAAGACGGCCAAACCCACACAGCAGGCTTGAGTCGATTGTTTGTGGCACTTACCTATAAGGAAGACTTAGATGAGAAAGTAAGAACAAGATGCTCAGGACTTCAAATAGACCTTCCAGCCCCCAGCCCTTTCAACTTCCCTCCGTTCCACTGCATCGTGGCAGTGGAAGGGCAAAAGAAAGCCTCCTGGGGGCGCCCGGCTGGCTCTGTCAGTAGAGCGAGCAACTCTTGATCTCAGGGTTGTGAGTTGGAGCCCCACATGGGGTGTCGTGATTCCTTAAAAAAATAATAATAATAAATAAACTTGAATGCAAGAAAGCCTCCCACCCAAGGCCTGGGATCGAGTGCACTCTGCCTGGGCTTCTTGGTAAACACATAACAGACCCTCCTAACCAGTGTGGCAAGTCATGGATCTTAGTCCCAGGAACAAGGGGGGTCTGGGGCCCGACTGCCTCAGCATGGGTGCTTGAGGGCCTAGATTTGTGCCAGGCTGTTCTAACTCTACTATCTGCTAAATGAATGGCTACATGTATTCATTATCATTTGTATTGGGAAAAAAAATCTATTAACTGGCATGGTAATCCTATGGAAAGCATAAAAGTCACTCCATATCTTTTAAAGATCTGTGCGTTGGAAAAATATATAATTAGTCAGTTAAACCCATGATGTCACAAATATTATTCGCTAGTTCAAGGTTAAGTAAAGAAAAACAAAGAGTCGATTTAAAGTTGATTTCAGGAAAAATAAAAGTAAAACAATATTACAAGCAGATAGGGCAGTCATCAAACTGAGACACACGGTCTCTCCCATTGCCATCCGCCCACGAGCGCCCGTGTCCCATTCTGCCCGGGCCTGGGGAGAGGAAGGAGCTCACTGGGTGACACTCAGTGTCACTGAGTGTCAGGTGCTGGGTGTGCATTTTGCATAGAGGTCCCCTTCGACCTGGCAACAGTCTTCTGAATATTCTCCCTTCGGAAGTATCATCAGCCTTAGAAAAGCCCAAGGTCAAGCAACTACAAATGGCAGAGGCAGAACTCAAACACAGCTCTGGCTGACTCCTCCGCCTGGCTCCTTTTACTCTCTGCCAGGCACGGAGAAGAGGGTGAGTCAGTGTTTAGAAAACATTCAGCTTAGGGGAGGAAGCATGAGGGAGTTTCCTTGGGAGGTTCTCTGTCTCCACGAAGTTGTTGGTGAGGCCACTGTGGGGGATGTGATAAGAAATCACGCTGACTGAAACTTTCATCTTGATATGATCGAAAATTAAAAGAAATACAAACCCTGGAAAAGGAAAGCCTTCGGTAAGTTTGCAACCACCCATGGCTCCTCATGCTGGGAACTACTTAGGGATTTACCTGTGGCAAGATACTTTTACACTCATCCCCATATTTGAAGGGCCTCAAAGTTTCACAGTCCCCCCTTCACAGGGATCTCTAGCTCCTTACTGCTTACAGTGCGGTCCGTTGGACCAGTATTAGGGTCATCAACCAACTTGGTTGGCTTGGGGCTGAGGGACAAGGGGACAAGGACATTTCAGCGCTAAAACTGGGATAGTCCTGGGACACATTGGTCACCCTGACCGGTAGCACCCGGAAGCTTGTTAGAAATGGGGAATCCTGGGCCTCATTCCACATCTACTGAATCAGAATATGCACTTGAGCAAAATCACGTGCCTATTCAGGTCTGAGAAGCAGTGTCACAGAAGGGATATTGGCGTAGTAGATCTAGTGATAGTCCCCTGGATTAGTCAGCGTTCTCCAGAGAAACAGAGCCGATACAAAATATACGGATGGATAATAATAAAGAGGTTTATTTTCATGAATTGGATCACATGATCGTGGAGGCTTGGCAAGTCCAAAACCTCCCCGATGGAAGGGGCTGAGAGGCCGGAGACTCAGTAAAGAGTTGTTGTTTGAGTCCAAAGGCAGTTGGGCTGGAGGCCCAGGAAGAGCCAATACTGTGGACGAAGTCTCAAGGTCATCTGCTGGCAGAATTCCCTCCTGCTTGGTGGAAGTCAGCCTTTTGTTCCATTCCGACCTTCAACTGATCGGACGAGGCCCACCCACATCGCGGAAGACAGTCTGCCTCACTCAAAGTCCACCGATTTAAATGTAAATCTCATGCAAAAACACCCTCACAGAAATATCCAGAATAATTTTTGGCCACATATCTGGGCACCATGGCCCAGCCAGGCTGACACATGAAATTAACCATCACACCCCCTCAAAAGATATGTCCACGTCAAACCCTGGGAACCAGGGAGTAAGTGTTACCTTACTGACAAAAAAGAACCTTTGCAGGTGTAATCATGTATCTTGGGATGAGAACATCCCGGATCCTCCGACATAAACCCTTCATCCAATGACAAGCATCCTTACGAAAGACGGAAGAAGAAAAGGTCATGTGAAGATGCGCAAGAGGTGAGTGTGACGTGGCCACAGCCAAAGAAACCAAGGCACATCTACAGCCCCCAGAAGCTGGAAGAGGCAAAGGAGTCTCCCCTCGAATCTCCGGAGGGGGCGTGGCCCTGCCGGCACCTCCATCTTGGACTCCTGACCTCCAGAACTGGGAGGGAATACTTGTCGTCGTTTTAAGCCCCCAGTTTGTGGTAACTTGTTGGCTGCCATAGGAAACGAATGCCACCAGGAAGTAGCCAGAGGCTCCCTCTCGCCCACCTCTCTGCTGTGGTCCATCACCTGCACATTTGCCCACCTGTGAGAAAAGGCTAGAAGCAGTCCTTCCCTCCTACTCCCGGCTTCTGCTACTTGGGCGGTTTGAGTCCAGGCCCCCATCCCACGTCAGGACCCTTCGCCTCTAGTGCCCTCGAACCTCCTGCCCACCCAGCCCTGCAAGCCTGCCCGCCTCAGGCCTCACAGACTGCCCGTCTCCAGGGACATAGTGCGGATGGTGTCTTTCAGGCTCTCTGCTCGGCCTTGGGCCCCCACGCTGTCACCGTCTCAAGTCAGCAAGCGTGTGTTGTGTGTCTGCTCCTGATGCCCCCAGAAGTCCTACCCTCCATAGGTTTACTGTCAGCTCAGTCATTTCCCACCCTCTCACCTCTCCAGATACGTGGCCCGCGGCCACGAAGGCCCGGGAATCCTCGAGGTGCCTGCTCCTCGGTCTCCCTGGGTACGAGCACACCCCACACCCCCGTGTGGGGGGGCAGCGGGACCGATGGAACTGTGGAGCCTCTTTGGAATGTGCACTTCACCTGTTGGCCTTTGCTGGGGAAGAAGCCAGGTACCAAGCGAAAGGAGGGCGTGGGCTGACTTCGACCCATGGAGTCAGAGATTGTTCTTCATGAAAACCTCAGACCCGATGCTCAGGCATGTTTGTATAAGAAAAGATAGGGAACAATGAGGGTATGGTTTCCAAACTAGAATAGTTAAAAATTTACATAACCGTTACCACAGCCGCTGGAAAAAGTGTAAGGGCAGGCCTCATTTCAAATCCTGCATCACGAAAAAAACTTCACACTGTAAAATCCACTCACTTCAATAATCAAGATATTTCATCAGTAGAGATTGGTATTTATTTATCAATTTATTATACTCTTTGAGGATGGGAGAGTATACCCTCTCCACATCTGATTTTCTTTAAAAAAAAAAATTCTCTTTTATATCTTTGATATAGTTGTCACTTTAAATAATCCAAAATGTGTTTAATTACTTAAAACTTTTTGTTTAATGTTTTATTTATTTTTGAGAGACAAAGAGAGACAGAGCGTGAGCAGGGGAGGGGCAGAGAGAGAGGGAAACACAGAATCCGAAGCAGGCTCCAGGCTCTGAGCTGTCAGCACAGAGCTGGACGCGGGGCTCAAACCAGGAACCGTGAGATCATGACCTGAGCTGAAGTTGGACGCTCAACCGATTGAGCCACCCAGGCACCCCGTGTTTATTTACTTTTAATCGATCAAATAATCTACTCTAGACATAAAATCATGAAGATTAAGACTGAACTGACCTTCAGCACCAAAGAGACCATTCTTGTCTTTCTCAGCATTTTTTTTTTTAGTGCTCTTACCCCCATTTATATCAGAAATCATGGGGGTAATTATAGCAGAAATTATCTCACTTTCATTGAACTCACTATTTACTTATTTGCTGAGTGTCTACTATGTGCCTGGCATTATACAAGATTTTGGAAGCACAAAGATGAAGAAAATGGCTATGGCCAACCCTAATGGAGTTTACAGTCTACCGGAAGTGCCATAGCATGCACCGAGCGGTGGTTCTCAAAGTATGGTCTGGGGACCCTGGGGAAGGGAGAGGGGCCCTGAGACACTTGCCAGGGCTGTGTGTGAAGCCCAAACTATACCCCTATATTCACAATAATGTAGCCTGTTCTCGTTACTTGCAGTAGTTATGTTCTATGAGGTGACTGTGGATACTGAATCAGTGAATACTATTGCTCCCAAGGGAAATGTAAGGTTATGTTCCTGCACATCTCTGGTCACAACGTTTTTGTCAATGGATCAATAGAAAACCTTGTTTTATGTGTGTGTGTTTTTTTTTTTAATTTTTTTTTTCAACGTTTTTATTTATTTTTGGGACAGAGAGAGACAGAGCATGAACGGGGGAGGGGCAGAGAGAGAGGGAGACACAGAATCGGAAACAGGCTCCAGGCTCTGAGCCATCAGCCCAGAGCCTGACGCAGGGCTCGAACTCCCGGACCGTGAGATCGTGACCTGGCTGAAGTCGGACGCTTAACCGACTGTGCCACCCAGGCGCCCCTGTGTGTGTTTATGTTTAAAGGCACCTTAACATGAGGGGATGGGAGGCTTGTGGGCCATCTCTCCCCTCCCCAACTTCTCTGGGAGGATATCTTGACATGATTTCTTTTTTTTTTTTTTTTAAGCTTTATTTATTTATTTTGAGAGAGACAGAGACAGCGTGAGTGGAGGAGGGGCAGAGAGAGAGAGAGAGGGAGAGAGAGGATCCCAAGCAGTTTCCACACTGCCAGCACAGAGCCCGACGCCGGGCCCAAGCCCACGATACTCTGAGATCATGACCTGAGCCGAAACCAAGAGTGGGACGCTTAACCGACTGAGCCACTCAGGCGCCCCTGGTGACATGATTTCTTAAGACCTTCTAGGTTCTGATGCGGTGAGGGGCCTTCTGCCTCAGTCCCCTCAAAATAGACCTTCAGAGCATTAAACTGCTCAGCGGCAGCCCAGAATGGGCTCTTCAAAAGCGGGTGTCCTACCTCTCTACAGAAGCAGCCAGCTGGCTTCTGTATTGTCCTTTCTGGTGTGTGGGACAAAGACCAGGGGAGCTGGCCCCCCAAAAGTGGCTTGTTGTATCTTTACCCAGTCGGGCTCATCCTCAGCCTTGCGTGTACTTGATAATCAGAGAGACCAAAGGGCAGATGTAGGAGAGTTACTCTGTTCACAGCTGAGCCATCTGACTCGCAGACCCCAGCCTGCAAGCCAGCGACGAGAACATTCTTTCAGTTTTAGCCCTCACAGCTGAGCCTTCGTGACAGAGACTGGAAAAGGAGGGAGGGGAGAGGAGGACTTTTTTTCCCCGAGAGGTTTTAGGTAAGTGAAGAGGAACAGACTGGATGTGAGGAAATAGTTGGGAATGAAGTGTGGAGATTTCACGGAAGAGTGTCGCTGAGGGTTTTGTATACCCTTAGTCATTTTTGGCAAATGTAAGAAAAAAAAAATTGAGTTATTTAAAAATCCTCTTTGGTGGCCCAGCTGGTTTCTCTGATTGCAACACCGCTTTTAAATTCAAACCATGGCTTGCTTCATAATCTGTCAATATATAATGGTTAACTAGGAATTTCTGTGCCTGGGGGCGGGAGACTCATGAGGCATGACACCCTTGAATGTCCCGACGAAATGGCAGAAGACATTTCTATTATTTTCTATATAAGTACAAATTCCTTAAGCTTTCTACGTGTGGTGAAAACAGAGTGGGCGTAATACTTCAGCAGAATTTCCCAGTGGGAATGGTCCTGCCTTTTGGGACAGGAAAATTTCTTGTTGGGCAAGAGAGTTTCTGGCATTGACAAAAGTTCTCACCCAGTGAAAACCAAAAGCACCCACTCCCCCTTGTGACAGTGGAAAATAACACCCCTCCTCCACACACATTGTTTTAAGTTTATTTATTTATTTTGAGAGAGACAGAGAGAGGGAGAGAGTGTGTGCAAGCATGCACAGCAGGGGGAGGGGCAGAGAGAGGGAGAGAGTGTGTGCCAGCATGCACAGCAGGGGGAGGGGCAGAGAGAGGGAGAGAGAGAATCCCAAGCAGGCTCCACACGGTCAGCGCGGAGCCCGACATGAGCCTCAATCCCATGAACCGTAAGATCATGACCTGAGCCCAAACCAAGAGTCAGATGCTTAACTGAATGAGCCACCCAGGCCCTCCCCGCTCCATTTAAAAATATACCCCATTGGGGATGGAACTGCATCCCTTGAGAACGACCGTGAGTCAAGAGTAGATGAGAAAGATGAGAACTTCAGGAACTGGGTTAGGTGCTAGGAGTGCAGTGAGAACAAGACAGACATGGCCTCTTTTCATCAAAGAGCTTGAGAAATTTCATCAAAGAAATCTTTGATGAATTCTTTGATGAACTTCTGAAAAATTCAGCCCCAGCCTTCTTCTGCCTAACTGTGCCATATCATTTATTTCACTCCTGTAGCCTCCCCATGTTGACGGGGCAAGGGAGAAGGGGGCCCATCTTATGAGGCATTCTTAGAGACCAAATGTTTGTGTCTCCCCCCAAAACTCATATGTTGAAGCCGTACCCCCCAAACGTGGTGGTAGGAGATGGGACCTTTGGGAGGTAGTTCGGATTAGATGAGATCATGAGGGTGGAGCCCTCAGGGATTAGAAGAATTAGCACAGTGCTGGCTTTCACCAGAACGTAGCTATATTGGTACCCTGAGCTCAGACTTTCAGTCCCAGAATTGTGAGAAGTACATTTCTGTTGTTTACAAACCAGTAAATTATTTAACTATAGACTAAAACTTCTTCCTGTAATTAACTATACAGTGAAGATAAAAATTTAAACTCCCGCAAAACATTTTATGTTGAGTAATTATGCTATTATAGGTCATTCATTCATTCATTCATTCATCCATCCAAGCATTCTACAAATATTTATTGAGTACTTACTGTACTTCAGGCACTGGGTTAGGTGCTAGGAGCACAGTGAGAACAAGACAGACATGGCCTCTTTTCATCAAAGAGCTTTCAGTATACAGGGACAGAAAAAACTTAAAAATTAATTAAACCAATAAAAATCCCAGTTGGGTTTCTCATGAAACTTCACAGGTTGATCCTAAAATTTATATGGAAAAGCAAAAAAGAGGAAAAAGAATAGTCGAGTGTATCATAATACTAAAATAATTAAATAGTAAAGACTATATATCTGAATTTTATAAATCAAATTAAGTGAAGACTGGAAATCCTATTTGAATTGCGCTTTTTTGAATGTTACATTGCTTTGGAAATAAAATGTGATTTCGTGACTACAATAGTTATTGACATATGTATACATAGCTATCAAGTGTATAGAATATAGTTTAGATTTCTTTTTTACATACATGGGATCATACTATTCATATAGTTTTGATGTTTCCTTTTCTTTTCTTTCCTTATCTTTTCTTTCCTTTTCTTTTCAAGTAGGCTCCATGCCCGGTATGGAGCCTAATTTCGGGCTTGAACTCATGACCCTGAGATAAAGACCTGAGCTGAGATCGAAAGTCTAATGCTTATCTGACTGGCTACACAGGCATCCCTGATACTCCTTTTTCATTTAACAGTGTGTCCTAGAAGTGTTCCACGTGTGTTCCTTTTTTTTTTTTTTTAGATTAATTAATTTATTTTTTAATTTACATCCAAGTTAGCATGTAGTGCAACAATGATTTCAGGAGTAGATTCCATAATGCCCCTTACCCATTTAGTCCATCCCCCCTCCCACACCCCTCCAGTAACCCTCTGTTTGTTCTCCATATTTAAGAGTCTCTTATGTTTTGTTCCCCTCTCTGTTTTTATATTATTTTTGCTTCCCTTCCCTTATGTTCATCTGTTTTGTCTCTTAAAGTCCTCATGAGTGAAGTCATATGATATTTGTCTTTCTCTGCTTGACTAATTTCGTTTAGCATGATACCCTCTAGTTCCATCCACATAGTCGCAAACGGCAAGATTTCATTCTTTTTGATTGCCAAGCAATATTCCATATATATATATGTGTGTGTATATATATATATACATACATATATACATATATATGTGTATGTATATACATGTATATACATACATATATATATGTGTGTGTGTATATATATATATATATATATATATATATATACATACTCCATGATGTATATATATCACATCTTCTTTATCCATTCATCCATGACAGACATTTGGGCTCTTTCCATACTTTGGCTATTGTTGATAGCGCTGCTATAAACATTGGGGTGCATGTATCCCTTCGAAATAGCACACCTGTATCCCTTGGATAAATACCTAGTAGTGCAATTGTTGGGTCGTAGGGAAGTTCTATTTTTAATTTTTTGAGGAACCTCCATACTGTTTTCCAGAGTGGCTGCACCAGCTTGCATTCCCACTAACAATGCAAAAGAGCTCCTCTTTCTCCTCACCCTCGCCAACATCTATTGTTGCCTGAGTTGTTCATGTTAGCCATTCTGACAGGTGTGAGGTGGTATCTCAATGTGGTTTTGATTTGTATTTCCCTGATGATGAGTGATGTTGAGCATTTTTTCATGTGTTGGTTGGCCATCTGGATGTCTTCTTTGGAGAAGTGTCTATTCATGTCTTTGCCCATTTCTTCACTGGATTATTCATTTTTTAAAAATGTTTATTTATTTCTGAGACAGAGAGAGACAGAGCATGAACGGGGGAGGGTCAGAGAGAGGGAGACACAGAATCTGAAACAGGCTCCAGGCTCTGAGCTGTCAGCACAGAGCCTGACGTAGGGCTCGAACTCACGGACCGCGAGATCATGACCTGAGCCGAAGTTGGACATTCAACCGACTGAGCCACCCAGGCGCCCCTGGATTATTCACTTTTTGGGTGTTGAGTTTGATAAGTTCTTTATAGATTTTGGATACTAACCCTTTATCTGATATGTCATTTGCAAATATCTTCTCCCATTCTGTCAGTTGCCTTTTAGTTTTGCTGATTGTTTCCTTCACTGTGCAGACATACATGTTCCTTTTAACAATTACATGGTATTTTATAGTATGGATATTCTACATTTATTTACCTAGTCTCTTATTAGAGTTATTTAGGGTATCTCCAGTTTATTTAAAAGGTACAATGATCATGATTGTACAAGTATCTTTGTATGCATTTGCAGGTACATAGGTGTAATAGATGAGTAGAAGTGGCAGTGATTAATCAAATAGTATATATATTAAAATTAAAAATACCGCTAGATGATGAGGTGCTTAGGTAGCTCAACTGGCTAATTGATGGACTTTTGGTTTCAGTTCAGGTCAAGATCTCATGGTTGGTGAGTTCGATCCCCTCGTTGTGCTCCGCGATGACAGCAAGGAGCCTACTCGGAATTCTCTCTCTCCTCTCTCTGCCCCTCCCCTGCTCAAGTATGCACGCATGCGCGCTCTCTCTCTCTCTCTCTCAAAATAAATAAATGAACTTTAAAAAATAACGGATAGATATTGCCAAATTGTTCCCTAGGAAGGATGCAACCATTTATACTCTTAGCAGAGAATGAAAGTTCTTGTTCTGCCAACATCGTTGCCATCATTATATATTATCAAATCATTTTATTTCATTTTATTTCTTATTTTAGAGAGAGCACACGAGTAGAGAAGAGGGGCAGAAGGAGAGAGAAAGAATCTTATGCAGGCTCCATGCTCAGCCCAGAGCCTGATGGGGTGCTCAATCCCAAACCCTTGGAACCATAACTTGAGCTGAAATCAAGAGTTGAATGATCCACTAACTAAGCCACTTAGGTGTCCCCAAATCAATTTAGCTTTGGAAGATTTGATAGGCAAAAGATAATTACTCTGTCTTTGTTTTCATTTATGTTTCCCTGAGAACTAGTGAGGTTGAAGATCTTTTCAAGTATTTACTTGAATATTTGTGGGTTTTGTTAGTTTTTTTTTAAGTTTTTTCAATTATTTTTATTCTTTTAATTTTATTTTGGAGAGAGAGAGAGAGAGAGAGAGAGAGAGAGAGAGAGAACAAGCAGGGGAGAGGGGCAGAGGGAGAGAGAAGGAATCTTAAGTAGGGCCAACATGAAGCCTGACTTGGGGTTGGATCCCATGACCCTGGGATCACAACCTCAGACAGAATCAAGAGTTGGAAGCTTAATCGACTAAACCACTTAGGTACCCCATCAAATATTTACTGGAATATTTGTGTTTCTTCTTCTAAGAATTATCTGTGTTTCTACTCTTTTTTGTCTATTAGCCTTATTTTTAATCCTGTATTTATAGAAATTCTATATATTACAGTTAAGCATTGTTTATGGTATATGTTGCAAATATGGTTTTTAGTCATTTACTATGAGGAGTTTTGAATTTCTATTTAATAAAATCTGTTTTTGCTTATGAATACTGATTCTTTTTCATCCCATGGTTATAAAGAAACTGCCCTGTGTTTTCTTTTAGTGCTTTCATAATGTAGGTCTTGAATCAGTCTGGATTTATTTCTGAGTATGGTATGGGGTAGGAAGTCACTTCATTTTTTGTTTTTGTGGCTCTTTTATTGTGCCAGTACTATTTCTTTCTTTCTTTTTTTAATGTTTATTTTTGAGAGAGACAGACAGACAGTGTGAGCAGGGGAGGGGCAGAGAGAGAGGAAGATGCACAGAATCCGAAGCAGGCTCCAGGCTCTGAGCTGTCAGCACAAAGCCTGATGTGGGGCTCAAACTCATGAACCCCGAGATCATGACCTGAGCCAAAGTTGGATGCTTAACCAACTGAGCCACCCAGGTGCTCCTCTTTCTGAATACTCTTTCATTTTCCCACAATTTAGAAATTCTGCCTTTACCATATGCTAAAATCCCATGAGTACACAGATAAATTTTTGGACTCTATCCTCTTTCATTAATTTATTAGACAAATAAATTCCCACTCCAGTACTGCATTGTTATAATTACTGTAGTTTTATAGATTGTTTTCATATCTGTAAGTTCTTCACCTCATTTTTTTCTGAAAACTTTTTTTCATTATTTTTGTTGGCTGCACTGGCTTGCATTCCCACCAACAGTGCACAAGGGTTCATTTATCTCCACATCCTCGCCAACACTTGCTATTTCTTGTGTTTTTGATTTTAGCCATTCTGACAGATGTGAGATATTGGATTGTGGTTTTGACTTGCATTTCCCTGATGATGAGTGATGTTGAGCATCTTTTCATGTGTCTATTGGCCATCTGTATGTCTTTGGAAAAATGTCTACTGTTAGTGTCTCCTGCCCATTTCTAATTGGATTATTTGGATTTTTTTTTTTTTTTTGGTGTTGTGTAAGTTCTTTCTATTTTTTGAATATTAACCCCTTATTGGATATAGCATTTGTAAACATTTTCTCCCATTCAGTAGGTTGCCTTTTTGTTTTATTGAATTTCCTTCAATAAAGGAAATTTTGTTTTTGTTTCCCTTGCCAAAGGAGACATATCTAGAAAAATGTTTCTATTGCCAATGTCGAAGAGATTACTCCCTATGTTTTCTTCTAGAAATTTTATGGTTTCAAGTTTCATATTTAGGTCCTTAATCCATTTTGAGTTTATTTTTGTGCGTGGTATAAGAAAGTGGTAGTTTCATTCTTTTGCTTGTAGCTGTCCAGTTTTCTAGCACTATTTGTTGAAAGACTACCTTTTCCCCATTGTTTATTCTTGCCTCCTTTGTCATAGATCAATTGGCCATATAATCACGGGTTTATTTCTGGACTCTCTATTCTGTTCCATTGATTTATGTGTCTATTTTTGTGCCAATACATACTGTTGTGCTTACTACAGCTTTGTAGTGTATCTTGAAATCTGGGATTGTGTTGCTTACAGTTCTGTTCTTTTACATGATTGCTTTAACTATTTGGGGTCTTTTGTGGTTCCATACAAATTTTAAGATTATTTGTTCTAGTTTTGTGAACAGTGGTTATTTTGATAGGCATTGCATTAAACGTGTAGATTGCCTCGGATAATATCAACATTGCAACATTATTTGTTCTTCCAACTCGTGAGCATGGAAGGTCTTTCCATTTCTTTGCATTTTCTTGCATTTCTATCATCAGTGTTACTATAGTTTTCAGAGTATAGGTCTTTCACCTCTTTTGTTAAGTTTATTCCTAGATATTTTTATTGTTTTTGGTTCAATTGTAAATGGGACTGTTTTCTTAATTTCACTTCCTGCTGCTTCATCATTAGTGTGTAGGAATGCAACACATTTATTTTTTTTTTAATTTTTAAAAAATGTTTATTTATTTTTGAGAGAGAGAGAGAGTGGGGGGGAGGGGCAGAACAAGAGGGAGACACAGAATCTGAGGCAGGCTCCAGGCTCTGAGCTGTCAGCACAGAGCCCGACACGGGGCTCAAACTCACGACCTGTGAGATCGTGACCTGAGCCAAAGTCTGACGCTCAACCTACTGAGCCACCCAGGCACCCCAAATGCAACACATTTCTTATGGTGATTTTGTATCCTGCAACTTCACTGAATTCATTTACCAGTTCTAGTGGGTTTTGGTGGCATCTTCAGGATTTTCCATATATGGTATCATGTCCTCTGCAAATAGTGAGAGATTTACTTTTTCCTCACCAATTTGGATGCCTTTTATTTCTTTTTGTTTGATTACTCTGACTAGGATTTTCAGTACTATGCGGAACAAAAGTGGTAAGAGTGGATATCCTTGTCTTGTTCCTGATCTTAGGGGGAAAGTTCTGTTGTTACCCACTGAGGATGATGTTAGCTGTGGGTCTTTCATATATGGCCTTTATTATGTTAAGCTATGTTCTCTCTAATCCTACTTTGTTGCGAGTTTTTCTTATGGTAGATATTGTACTTTGTCAAAGGCTTTTTCTGCATCTACTGAAATGGTTATGTGGTTTTTATTCTTCCTCTTGTTAATGTGGTGTATCACAATGGTTGATTTGTGAATATTGAACCAGCCTTGCATCCTGGGAATAAATCCCACTCGATCATGGTGAATGATTTTTTTAATGTATCATTGGATTGAGTTTGCTAATATTTTGATGAGGACTTTTGCATCTGTGTTCATCTATAGTTTTCTTTTTTTGTAGTGTCTTCGTCTGGTTTTGCTATTAAGGTAATGCCAGCCTTGTAGAATGAATTTGGGACCTTTCCTTTCTCTCTATCTTTTGGAATCATTTGGGAAGAAAAGGTATTAACTCTTCTTTAAATGTTTGGTAGAATTCATGTCTGAAGCCATCTGGTCATGGACTTTAGTTTGTTGATAGTTTTTTGATTACTAATTCTATTTCATTGCTAATTGATCTGTTTGAATTTTTGGTGTCTTCCTGATTCAGTTTTGGGAGGTTATATGTTTCTAGGGATTTCTGCATTTCTTCTAGATTTTCCAATTTGTTGGTGTATAATTTTTCGTAATAGTCTCTCTAAAAAAGTTTTTTTTTTAATAGTCTCTTAGAATCTTTTGTAGTTCTGTGGTATTGGTTGTTATTTCTTCTCTTTCATTTCTTTTTTTTTTTTTAATTTTTTTTTTCAACGTTTATTTATTTTTGGGACAGAGAGAGACAGAGCACGAACGGGCGAGGGGCAGAGAGAGAGGGAGACACAGAATCGGAAACAGGCTCCAGGCTCTGAGCCATCAGCCCAGAGCCTGACGCGGGGCTCGAACTCACGGACCGTGAGATCGTGACCTGGTTGAAGTCGGACGCTTAACCGACTGCGCCACCCAGGCGCCCCTCTTCTCTTTCATTTCTGATCTTAGTTGTTTGATTGGGAGTCTTTAAACCAATTTCTTTTTTTTTTAATTTTTTTTTACATTTATTTAATTTTGAGAGACAGAGAGAGACAGAACACAAGTGGGGGAGGGGCAGAGAGAGAAGGAGACGCAGAATCTGAAGCAGGCTCCAGGCTCTGAGCTGACAGCACAGAGCCTGACGCAGGGCTCGAACTCACAAACCGTGAGATCATGACCTGAGCCGAAGTCGGAGGCTTAACCGACTGAGCCACCCAGGCGCCCTAAAACCAATTTCATTTTTTATTTGTACTAGCTTGCGCTGGTTCAGTAAATGTGCTAGCCTATGCTAGTGTATATGCTTCCCACTGTTCATTGTTTTTTATTTTTTATTTTTTTTTTAATTTTTTTTTCAATGTTTATTTATTTTTGGGACAGAGAGAGACAGAGCATGAACGGGGGAGGGGCAGAGAGAGAGGGAGACACAGAATCGGAAACAGGCTCCAGGCTCTGAGCCATCAGGCCAGAGCCCGACGCGGGGCTCGAACTCGCGGACCGCGAGATCGTGACCTGGCTGAAGTCGGACGCTTAACCGACTGCGCCACCCAGGCGCCCCTGTTCATTGTTTTAAAAAAAAATTTTTTTAAATGTTTATTTTTAAAATTTTTTAAATGTTTATTATTTTTGGGAGAGAGAGAGACAGAGACAGAGAGCAAGCAGGGGAGGGCCAGAGAGAGAGGGAGACACAGAATTGGAAGCAGACTCCAGGCTCTGTGCTGATGCAGGGCTCGAACTCACAGACTGCGAGATCATGACCTGAGCTGAAGTCAGCCACTTAACCGACTGAACCAACTAAAAATAAATGCTTATTTATTTTTGAGAGAGACAGAGTATGAGCAGGGGAAGGACAGAGAGAGAGGAAGACACAGAGTCTGAAGCAGGCTCCAGGCTCTGAGTTGTCAGCACAGAGTCTGACACGAGGCTCGAACTCACAAACCATGAGATCATGGCCTGAGCTGAAGTTGGAAGCCCAATTGGCTGAGCCACCCAGGCACCCCTGTTCATTGGTTTTAAAAACAGCGATATAAAGTATTCCAAAGTAGAATGTAAAGTTGTGTAGTAGATAAGGCTAGGCTGGTGATGTGTTCAAATGAACACACACCAATGAAATGGAAATAAGCAGATGATCAGCCTATACCCTTTGCCACCAATCTGGCTGCAAGGGTCCCTGAGCACCAAAAGTGCAAGGTACATCCTTGCTAAAATGTTGCAATAATTTTCTATTCTACCTAGCTTAAATAAAATGTAACAGTACTGATTTTTCCTTCAATCTCATGAAACTAAGGATTCTAAATCTGTTGAGGTCTGTGACTATTAAAAACCTTGAAACCCTCCTTGAATTTTAGTTTAATGTTTCAATTAAATTTTTAAATTATTTTAGTTTTAATTTAATTTTAGTTTAAGTTCTTTGCTTTATTCCTTTGCTCGAGTAGTACATCAGTTGGGATTCTGATAGATTTTTGTTTCTACCTTCAATAAACTCAGAAGAAAATACTTTTTTCTAGTGGAACCTAGAATCAAATGGTAGAAACAGAGAAGTAACAGACACTGACTGTTCTCATACTTTCAAGCTACTGTCCAGGAATACAGGAAGAATTTAGAATCTTTTTTTTTTTTTTTTTTTTTTTTTTTGGTCTTCCTTTTCAGAGAGGCGGGGCTCAAGATTTAGTCTGGAGTTCAGATGCCTATTAATGACTGCTCTGTGGCAGCTAAGCCAAGAGAACAAACAGCTGCCCTGTTCATTAATTTGAACAACACCAGGTCCAGAGCTTGTGCTACAAAGCTTTTTGCTCCGGGATGGAAATCAATGTGTATCCTCACTGGAAGTTATGTTTTCAAGGACCTCATGTAAGTAATTTGGCAATTCGATAGAGCTTCATCATGAAAATTGCAGTCAGAAAAAATGAGGACATTACAAGGAAGAAGAGGAAAGCTTTGGTTTTAAGTCTGTCCCAGCCATCTTTTTTTTTTTTTTCTAACGTCTTCTTTTTCCTGCTAACTCAGGTTAGTCATTCTGTGGTTCCTATTTATTTCTCAGTTACTGTGCTGAAATCCCCAGTCTCCTTAGCATTTCTAAACTGAGCTGAAAATGAACTCTTTCCCTCAGATTCCTAATGTCTTCATCAGATAAAGTGGGTTTGCTTTTACTTTATGAAACTCTGCTTCATAAATGCAGTTTATTCCCCAAAGTGTGATGTTTGTTGCAACTATTTTTACTTTCTCCTTTGTTTTTGGTACATGATGCATAGAGGGGCCCAGCTGATACTCCTTTCTCTCCCAATTATTTAACTATTGACTAACCACATGGGGGAGAAGAGTGTGTTTACTCTGAGTTAATTAGTATCCAATGATAATGGAAATTACCATGTTTATCAAAATATATCTATGTCATATACGGTAGTATATTATAATGTAACTTATTTAACTTCAATTTTTTATTAAGGTGTATGGAAATCCAGATGTTTTAGGAATTATCACATTTCAATTTGGTGATTAAACAACAACAAAATATATATAGTTTGTTTTTAAGATCACATAGGGGCACCTGGATGATTGAGTCTGTAAAGCATGAGATTCTTGGTCTCAGGGCTGGGAATTCAAGCTCCACATTGGGTATAGAGATTACTTAAAAGAATAAAATATTAAAAAAAATAAAGATCATCTACAGTTAAGGAATGGTTTATGAGCAGTTTTCAATCAAATAACATCATTCTTGCAATTATTGTCAACACAGTCGACTTCCAGCTATGTATCATTAATGCCTAATTTCAATTTGCCTTCCTCACTGAGAATTTATTATCTTTATTCTTTTGTAGCGGTTGCACTTACGTTTAGGCTCAAGGTCAGATTTTCTGAGTTCTGAGTTGGAACTTCTTAGGTTTTTTTTTTTTTTCCCTGTCATGTCTTCAATGAAATCTAAGAAATGGTTGTCTTTAGTTACAAAGGCAATGGTTGTTCTGACTCCCATTTTTCATGGGACTGATTTTTTTTTTGATATGCCTTGAAATTACCCATTTCACCCATCTGCCTAATGTCTGGTGGTTCTACAACCACATCAACTCTGAAATACCGTATGTAGTTTCTAAGCTCCCTTTCAAGATACTCTTCCCCTTAATACTACACCCATATTTTCCAGTATTCCTCAACAAAACTTCTCTCCTGTCACGCTAGTCTCCTCTACATATTATTGTCCCTCCCTTATTATGTTCAACCACACCATGTTCTCTTCTCGAAAGATGCCTGTCTAAAATGTAAAATTAATAGGATTTCATGACAGAGTGAATTTGAGAGCTAATGGGGCAGGAGTCGAAGAAGCCTCCCAGTTACTGGGTGGAGGATGATACCCTTCACGGAGAATTAGAGTAGAGAAAGCCCAAGTTTATGGAGGAGAAGAGAATTTCTTTTGGGCAAGTGGATTTGAAGTGCCAGTGGAACACAGCCAAACGCAGATGTCCTGAAAGGAGTTGGTTATTTGGGTTTGGACTGAGAAGACCGGGCTGGAGGTTCACATTCAGCAAAAACTTAAAATGCTAGTTTGTGAGGCCATGTAGGTGGATGAGGTCACCTTAGGTGTATAGGGAAGTGAGATGAGTGTAAGCTAAGAAGGGAATTCCTAGAAAACATGAGCTTTGGGGGTTAGTGGTTTGAGGAAGGATAGCAGCCAGAGAGGTTGCGGGTGGGCAGGAAATCCGGTGTCATGGAAGCCTGGGAAGTACAAAGTTGGAAGAATGAGGCAGTGACAAGTGTAAAGAAGGGGTTAAGAGAAGAGCCGCCGAAGGGCAGAAAAGACTAAGGGCCCGGGCAATCGGAAAAAATGAGTGGGGAAAGAGGGAACTGGCCAGGAAAACACCACTGAATGTTTGACATAGCACACAACACACTGAAGTCTCTGGGTCTCCACAGAGTTTTATACCCTGATAATGTCTAAGAGTCTAATCATCTAGGACTTAGAAAACTGTTATATGTAGAATATTAGAAAAAGCGTGCTGAACCGGCCAGGAGTAAAAGTATAACAAACTGGGCTGGGCATCAGGAGCATTAAAAACGTCTGGCGAGACAGGTAGAACAAGAAATGTAGTTGGGTGCCTTGGGCTAAGAGTGTGCCGGGCGGTGTATTTCAAAATAGATTTGAATTTTGTTGGATGAATTATGCGTATCACAATAGGAATCTCTGACCCATATCATTCTCCAGGTCCCCAATCAAAGGAAAATGCCCTTTAAGCACTGTAAATTCAACATATCCAAATCAGAGATCCTATCTTACCAGACGGCTCTGCTGGCCACCCAGCTGCTTGAAATAGAAACCTCAGTCGTTCTCCTACATCATCAGGCCTCCCATCTCATCTCTGCCATCAAGTTCGGTCCGTGCTTTCTCCACATTCTTTTGATTCCATCCTCTTAATTCCCACACCACCACCTTAATTCAGGTCCTGAAATAGGATTCCTGACTGGTCTGCCTTCTTCTAGTCCTTCCCCCTCTTCCCCACCCATCTTCCACAATTGTAATTAAGCAAATCTGTTCACGTCACTCCCCTGGTTTACAAAACCTGCCCGTTCTAGCGAGGAGAAAGAAAGCCTGACCTCCTCAGCAAGACATCCTACAAGGCCCTCACTGACCTGGCTTTACCCCATATCTTAGCTGCATCTCGTTGCTTTCTGCCTCCACATCCAGCGTATAACACCATTAAGTTTCCCCTGTTCTTCAACTCACCATGCTTTTTTACACTGAATCCCCTGTAAAGTCCGAGCATTGGTGCTGTACTAGTAAGATCATAAGCTTGGGTGCTGGAGGAGGGGAGATGGGGAAGTTGAATCCAAGTGACATGGAATAGCCATAGAGAAAGGAACAGGGACTTTTTTTTTTTTAAGATTTTATTTCTTTCAAGTAATCGTTACACCCAACATAGGGCTCAAACTTACAACTCTGAGATCAAGAGTCACATGCTGTACCAACTGAGCCAGCCAGCTGACTGGCAATGACTCTTTGATAAGAGATAGGATCTCCCCATTTCACTCAATGCTTATTAGATTGTATTTCTTTTTAAAATGTTTATTTCTTTATTTTGTGAGAGGGAGAAAGAGTGCGTGTATGGGTGCACCCACGAGTGGAGGAGGGGCAGAGAGAGAGGGAGAGAGAATCCCAAGAAGGCTTCATGTCATCACCGCACAGCCTGGTGACTGAGATCATGACCTGAGCCTAAATCAAGAGTTGGACACCTAACTGACTGAGCCACCCAGGCGCCCCAGACTGTATTTCTTTTTTTT
>NW_024412401.1:21361950-21408835 GCF_014898765.1 Herpailurus yagouaroundi | reverse complement strand
AAATTTTTTTTTAATTCTTTTAGTATTTAACATCGGGATTTTGTTGTTTTTTTTTTAATGTTTTTTTTTGTTTTTTGTTTTTTGTTTTTTTTTTATTTATATATGAAATTTATTGTCAAATTGGTTTCCATACAACACCCAGTGCTCATCCCAAAAGTTGCCCTCCTCAATACCCATCACCCACCCTCTCCTCCCTCCCACCCCCCATCAACCCTCAGTTTGCTCTCAGTTCTCAACAGTCTCTTATGCTTTGGCTCTCTCCCACTCTAACCTCTTTTTTTTTTTTTTCCTTCCCCTCCCCCATGGGTTCCTGTTAAGTTTCTCAGGATCCACATAAGAGTGAAACCATATGGTATCTGTCTTTCTCTGTATGGCTTATTTCACTTAGCATCACACTCTCCAGCTCCATCCACGTTGCTACAAAAGGCCATATTTCATTTTTTCTCATTGCCACGTAGTATTCCATAGTGTATATAAACCACAATTTCTTTATCCATTCATCAGTTGATGGACATTTAGGCTCTTTCCATAATTTGGCTATTGTTGAGAGTGCTGCTATGAACATTGGGGTACAAGTGCCCCTATGCATCAGTACTCCTGTGTCCCTTGGATAAATTCCTAGCAGTGCTATTGCTGGGTCATAGGGTAGGTCTATTTTTAATTTTCTGAGGAACCTCCACACTGCTTTCCAGAGTGGCTGCACCAATTTGCATTCCCACCAACAGTGCAAGAGGGTTCCCGTTTCTCCACATCCTCTCCAGCATCTATAGTCTCCTGATTTGTTCATTTTGGCCACTCTGACTGGCATGAGGTGATACCTGAGTGTGGTTTTGATTTGTATTTCCCTGATAAGGAGCGACGCTGAACATCTTTTCATGTGCCTGTTGGCCATCCGGATGTCTTCTTTAGAGAAGTGTCTATTCATGTTTTCTGCCCATTTCTTCACTGGGTTATTTGCTTTTCAGGTGTGGAGTTTGGTGAGCTCTTTATAGATTTTGGATACTAGCCCTTTGTCCGATATCAGACTGTATTTCTTTTAAAAGTTTTTTTTTTAATGTTTATGTATTTTTGAGAGAGAGAGAGAGAAATAGCGCAAGGTGGGGAGGGGAAGAGAGAGGGAGACCCACAGAATCTAAAGCAGGCTCCAGGCTCCCAGCTGTAAGCACAGAGCCCGATGTGGGGCTTGAACTCATGAACCATGAGATCATGACCTGAGCTGAAGTCAGAAGCTCACCCAGGCACCCCCCAGATTGCATTTCTTACATAAGTCATGGTTCAAGGAACTATCAGGGAGACAAATATACCCAACAGAACAAACTTCAAGGAATTTCTGATCTGATGAGAAAAATAGGACATAGAGAGTGAGTAACTAAAGTGACCAATTTTCTTAGGTTCCTTATAAAAGATCAGATCCATTATTTTACAGTCATAAATATATACATTCAAAGATACCAGGTAATTAAGTGTGAAATGAGTAATCAAGACAAATGCTACAGGCATTTAGAAGAAGAAGAGATTATTTTGGGATAGGGTGTTCCGATTAGGTTTTAAAACAGAGATAGGACCTGAAGCATGAGTAGGCATGTAAGTAGCTGGAGGGATGAAGGCCTTCTCATTGTGGGCAACGACACAAAGTGAGGCAGAGAAGGATCTGTTCAGGACAAAAGGATTTGGGTAGGACAAAATGTGGGTGACAGGAAGAGGTCAGGGTGTGATTCTGGGGGACCTTCAAAGCCAAAGTTGATGTCCTAGGCATACCTTGCCTAGCAGGGAATGGGGAGCCACTGAAGTTTTTCTTAAGCAAAGAAATGACTTCATGAAAGCAGTCCTTTAAGGGGGGATTGACCAGGCGGTAATGTGCAGGACAGATTACAAAGCAAGGGAACACAGGCTGGGTGAGCAGGTAGAGGCACAGTAATTTAGGTCTAAGATGCCATGTTTTCCTAATTCCAAGACACTATTGACATAACAGAGTTTGTAATAAAAATAATTCTACATGAAATGCACACATTGATTATAAGATAAATCTTGATTTTAGGTATGAAACATAAAAATGTAGGCAATTTGGAATTAAGGAAATAAGGGCACCTAGGTGGCTCAGTCAGTTAAGCATCAGACTCTTAATTTCTGCTCAGGTCGTGATCTCACAGATCATGGGACCGGGCCCCATGTTGTGCTCTGTGCTGGGCGTGAAGCCTGCTTGGGATTCTCTCTCTCCCTCTCTCTCTTGGCCCTTCCCCTGCTCTCTCTCTCTCTCTCTCTCTCAAAAAAGAAAAAAGAATTAAGGAAATAACAGGATGAACTAAGATAGTGATAGTAGGAATAGGAAGGAAAGAGTAGCTGCAAAAAAAAAGGGGGGGGATGCCTGGGTGTCTCGGTTAAACATCTGACTCTTTTTTTTTTTTCAACGTTTATTTTTTATTTTTGGGACAGAGAGAGACAGAGCATGAACGGGGGAGGGGCAGAGAGAGAGGGAGACACAGAATCGGAAATAGGCTCCAGGCTCTGAGCCATCAGCCCAGAGCCCGACGCGGGGCTCGAACTCACGGACCGCGAGATCATGACCTGGCTGAAGTCGGACGCTTAACCGACTGCGCCACCGAGGCGCCCCAAACATCTGACTCTTGATCTTGGTTCAGGTCATGATCTCACAGTTCGTAAGATTGAGCCCCATGTGGGCTCTACGCAGACAGCATGGAACCTGTTTGAGATTCATTTTCTCTCTCTCTCTCTTTCTCTCTCTCTCTCTCTCTCTCTCTCTCTCTCTTCCTCTGCCTTCCCCCCCACCCCGCACACACAAACACCCATGCTTGCTGTCTCTCTCTCTCTCTCTCTCTCTCTCTCTCTCTCAAGATAAATAAATAAACTTTAAAAAACAAATCCAAAACCATTTTGAAGAAGTTGAGACACTGGATATTAAAAGTCAGAGAGAAGATTACAATGACACTGTGCTTTTGAGTCTGAATGCAAGTGGCAAGTTGGTACCATTAAAAGACATGGGGAAGTCAAGAGGAAAAATAATGAACCAAATTTTATATATTGAGTTTGAGGTAAGGAAATATCTAGCAGGCAATTGGGACATGGGCCTAGAACTAGGAAGAAAGGTCAGGCTAGAGTGTGCATCCACGGAATTATCTACACAGAAGTCAAAATGGAAGACTTGAAAGTGAATAAAACTGAAGGATGGAGTATGTAGAGGACAGGGGGCAGAGGTGTAATCCTTAGGAAATACCCACATTTGGAGACAGGAAGCAGGGCAGGGAAGAAACACAGAATGATATGAAAGGTTGGATTGGATTCGTTCCAGGGTAGGGGCATGAAAGTCATGAGAAGGGAAAGGTTGAGGCTTTATGCTCATGCTTAGGATTTATAGACGTTAATTATGTGTACTTGGATGTGTCTCAAGCATTCACACAAGTATGAAGGAGCCCACTTCAGTCCAAGGGAATGTCCCTGTGGGACCCACCTTCATCCTTAGCTGCAGGCTCACTACCAGGTGGGGGCTATTCCTCAGCTCCAGGGGGTTTGGACCAGTATCTCGGCTGGTTCCTCAGCCTATGCTGAGAAATCATGAAGTTTCCCCAAAGGCTTGTTGCTGGTATTGAGCGCTGTTCATTTTAGCCAGCTCCTTTTAGGTCCAAAAGAATATCCTTCTCTCAGAAGTCTTTAATAAGCAGGTATTTTAGAACATAATTTTGTTGATCTAACTTTTTATAACGGAGCCAAGGTTAAAGACAAACTAGTTTTTAACACTTTTCCAGTACTTCTGGAAGAGCTGTGCAAATTAAACTTTGTGGACTCCGATTGGTCAGGGATGGCTGAGCTGTCTCTGGCTTACCACATTCCCCGAGCAGACAAATAAAATTATTTACTGGTTTGAAATATGATCCTTTCATAGCTCATAAAGAAAGGTACATTTAGGGCACCTGAGTGGCTCAGTCGGTTGAGCATCCGACTTTGGCTCAGGTCATGATCTCACAGTTTGTGAGTTTGAGCCCCAAACCAGGCTCTCTGCTATCAGCGCAGAACCCCGCTTCGGATCCTCTGTCCCCTCTCTCTCTGCCCCTCCCCTCCTCGTGCACTCTCTCTGTCTCTACTCTCCCTCTCTCAAAAATAAGTATTTAAAAAAAAAAATAAAGATAGACTTAAAGATCCCAAAAAAGGGCAACATTTCACAAAAGCAAACACATGGTCATTGCATTTATTTGTACTTTTCTTCTATAATTGGGAAAACTGGCCCAGGGATGGCTCACAACCACAGGTGCTCTAAAAAGCTGATTGGCTGACATAATACACTGATTAGCCATTGGGGATATGAATAGTGATTAATGAATAGTGATGAATACTGAAATATGAATTTCAAAAGGCCTCTCTTCTTGTTATGAATACCTTAATCAGTACCTTTGTAAGCATATCTTTCCAGCTCATGCTCTTGCAAACCTGAAGTTGGCATACAGTTTAGGACGTTACTGAATTATTTTCAGTCAATGTAACCTTAATCCTTATGTGCTTTTCCTAAAGGGAAAAGAATTGTTTTTCCCCCTATGTAGTGTAGCCTCGTGAGAGCAGTAAGAGAAATCCTGTCTGTTCTATGAAGGTGCCTATATGACTTGGTTAGGCTATAAACAATCTTACGCAGTGATATCTGGTTTGTAAGATGTGTTTTATCTTTTTTATATCCTCAAGAGATTCCGGCAATTAAAAGTGTTGTGCCTGAGATACAGAGTAGGGTGAGGGGAACAGTTAACGAAAGGATATTTATTAAAGGGGAAATATCCAGCGTAATATGGTGATTAGTTGCTCAATTTTTTCCATGTCTTGATTTCTTCATGACACTGGCTAAGGGCAGGAATGGCGAGTACGTGGCACCGTCCCTGCCTTCCTCCCATCCTACCCCAAAACAACATAACAGATACCAGAAGACTCTTTTTCCATTGAACACAGTCTTTTCCATTTTCCACGCAGTTTTCTCAGCAGCCACTACCAAATGGTCAGAGTTGGGAATTGAAATGATGGGGTTGGGGATTCTTCCCGGTTTACGTTTTTGACGTGAGTATCTTCTGATTGCAAGGAAACAGGGCACCTTAAGAAAAAGAGGATTTATTTTAAGGACACACATGGATTGAAGTTGTTCAGGATCCAAGGCAAGTCAGGGACTGGATTCTTTCCCTATGGCCCACCTGTTCTACCTTTTATAACATATCTGCTGTGACTATGATTTGTGCCTCATTTTCCAATCCACTACCAACTGGCCAATCCTCCCAGTATTCCACAGTCTAAATGCTTCCAAGAGCTAGTATAGCATGCTTAATCAGTACCCTAGTGTCTATTAGTAAGGATAGCCTTGGTGCTAGGTCTTTTCATAGGCCATGGTCAGGCAGTCCTTGGGTACACAGCCCACAGACACTGGCGATGTTTTATTTCTTTATTTTAGTGGTACTTATCCAGGTATACTCACTTTATGAAAATTCAGAATTCAACACATACTTATTATGTGCAAGTTTCCTTGTTATATTTCAATAAAAAGTTGATTTTTTTTTAAAAAGGGCCAAACCAATCTCATTTTCTTTTTTGAAGGCTTTATAAAACTTGAGTGGCAGAAGACTGTCATAGACATTGTATACCTTGATTTTAAAGGAGATATCTTTAAAAGTCTCTTAAGACATTTATGTATGCAATTCAGAGAGATGTGGCTGGATAATAGAAGAGTTATGTGAATTCTTTTTTTTTAAGTTTATTTATTTAAGAGAGAAAGAGAAAGGGAGAACATGGGAGGGGCAGAGAGAGAGGGACTGATAGAGAATACCAAGCAGGTTCCACACTGTCAGCGCAGAGCCCTATGCAGGGCTCGAACTCACGAACTGTGAGATCATGACCTGAACTGAAATCAAGTCAGATGCTTCACCGACTGAGCCACCCAGGCACCCCAAGAGTTATGTAATTCTTAACTAGTGGAACAGCATACCCAAAGATTGATGAGCAAGTTCAACCTGAAGATAGGTTTCTGTCATAAGAAGGACTCTGTTTAGTATAAAGAGAAAATATAGGGTAGTGGCTAAACATGTGGGATCAAGGCCTGGGTTCTTCTGTATAACAACTGTGTGACCATAGGCAACTTTCCCTTTTGTGGTTTCCCCCTATCTATAAAATGGGGGCGATGAAATCTACAATTTTGTTGTTAGGAGTACTGAGGGAATGTAAATAAAGTCTTTAGAATAGTAGAGTACTAATACATGGGCAGAATTTATAGAGAAGCAGAGTACTTTTTAAATTAAACCACCAAATAAAAGAGGAAAATAAGTCCCTATTAGAAGAAATGTTCCCAAAGTCAGATGAACGTCTGTCGGGGATGATTTAGAGAGGTCTCCTCCTTCAATGAAAAGGGTGGGTTAGATAATCTTTTAATATGAAGGATACTTGTGGTGCCTGGGTGGCTCAGTTGGTTAAACATCTCTGACTCTTGACTTGGGCTCAGGTCATGATCCCAGGGTTGTGGGATCCAGCCCCACTATCGGGATCTATGCTGGGTGTGGAACCTGCTTAAGATTCTCTCCCTCCCTCTCTCTCTCTCTCTTTCTCTCTCCCTCCCTCTGTCCCTACCCCGCTCGAGGTCACTCACTCTCTTTATCTCAAAGGAAAAAAGATTTAGGATTCTCTGATAACCTAATTATGCCATAAATGCTTAAAGTTATTCTGTTTATGGAGTAATCTATAGAAAAATATGATTTTATTGTATTATAAAGCCATAAAAGTACTTTTTTATAGCTTGTAGAGCCCTCAGATTAAAGCCAAAGGAAGCCAAACCAAGCATACAGAATGTAATGACTTGGGAAGATTTTTGATATGTTAATTCACTCTGTTAAATAGCAAAGTAACAGAGATCCAGAATTATAATATTACCTATAGAAATGTGATCTCAAAAAGCCAGAGGGAAATGCTCCTACAGCTCCTTGCTACAACTACATCTTAAGAGAATATAGGGGAAAATTCTAAAAAGAGGGCCATTTCATTTCATTCATTTCATTTTCATTTCAAGGTGAAATGATTCCATGAACACAGAACTACTAGACTGTATATGGAAATATACAGTTCTCAATATTGGTCAAGCAAACATAAAATCTACAAGTGGCTTAATAAGGCACAAATTCTCAAAATTGTATTATCTTTACAAAATGTATTTATATTTCTAGTTACATTTTTTCCTAGCTATCATCTTTTTTTAATGTTTATTTATTTTTGAGATACACACACACACACACACACACACAGATTTCGAGTAGGGTAGGGCAGAGAGAGAGGGAGACACAGACTCTGAAGCAGGCTCCAGGCTCTCGGCTGTAAGTGCAGAGCCTGAGATGGGGCTTGAACTCATGAACCACGAGATCATGACTTGAGCCGAAGTCAGACACTTAACCAACTGAGCCACCCAGGTGCCCCTGCATTAAGTATTTTAAAAAAACATTGTACTTGGGGGTACCTCGTAGCTCAGTTAAGCATTGACTCTTGATTTCAGCTCAAGATCTCACGGTTTGTGCATTCAAGCCCCGCATGGGGCTCTGTGCTGACAGTGCGGAGCCTGCTTGGAATTCTCCGCCTCCTTCTCTCTCTGCCCCTCCCCTGCTCTCTCTCTCTCACTCTCTCTCAAAATAAATAAACATTTAAAAATTATATTGTATTTACACATAGAAAAAAGTGCAGATATCTTAAGTGTACAGTTTGAGTTCTAATAAACTAAACACACCCATGTAATAAGCACCCAGATTTTTAAAAACTGAACATTTACATTGTTTTTTAAAAATAATGTTTTGTAACTTTCAAAAGAAAAAAAATAGTGTTCTTTTCTGGATATTTGCTGCTGTGGCGTGTACCTTTATTTATTTTTAAATGTTTTATTTTTAAGTAATCTTTACACCCAACATGGGGTGAACTCACAAACCCGAGATCAAGAGTCACATGCTCCACCAGCTGAGCCAGCCAGGTGCCCCTGGCATGTAACTTTAAAAGCAATATGCCCATCTTGAACATCTCCTGGGAGTTTCAATAGCACTTGCGGTAGGCAACATAGTAGTTTCCCAAAGACAGCCATGATCATCTAGCCATGATCCCTAGAATTTGTGAATGTTTCCTAATACAGCAAAAGAGATTTTGCAGATGTGATTAAGGATTTTGAGATGGGAAGATTATCCTGGACTATTTAAGTGGGCACAATGTAATCACAAGAGTCTTTTTAAGTGAAAGAGGAGGAGAATCCAAGGAGATGTGACAAGGAAAGCAGAGGTCAGAGGGCCACAAATCAAGGAATTCAGCCTGTAGAAGCTGGAAAAGGCCAGGACACGTTGTTACTTGCTCCCTAGGGAAGGTAGACCCGCTGAAAGTTTTTGTTTTTTCCCAATTATTTTATTTTTGAGAGAGAAAGAGACAGCATGAGCTGGGGGCTAGAGTGGGGGCGCAGACACAGAGAGAGAAAATCCCAAGCAGGTTCCGTGCCATCAGCACAGAGCCCGACGTGGGGTTCAAACTCACAAAACTATGAGATCATGACCTGAGCCAAAACCAAGAGTCAGCTGCTTAACTGACTGAGCCACCAGGTAGCCCCCCACTGATACCTTTAAAAAAAATTGACATATATATTATATATTTTATATATATTACATTAGTTTCAAGGGTACACCATAAACATTTGGTATATGTATATACTGTGAAGTGATCACTGCAATGTCTAGCTAACATCCATCCCCAAACATAGTTATAATTTTTTTCTTATGATGATACCAACATTGCTACTTTGATTTTAGCTGGGTGAAACCCATTTCAGACTCCCAACTTCCAGAACTGTCAAGATAATATATTTGTTTTTAGTCATTAAGTTTGATGTGATTTGTTATAGCAGCAATAGGAAACTAAGACACCCTCTGGTGAATCCGTGTCCAGAATCATGTATCTTACTGCTCACTTAGTGGCTTCATCTGGCTACTTTATAGGCATCTCAAACATATACCAAATTAAAGCTTCCCTTTTAACTCCCCAAACCTGGTTCCTGCCTCAGCTTTTCTCTCATCAACCAATTACTAATGCCAGATACCTGGAAGTCACCCTTGTTTCTTTTCCTTCCTTTTCTGTCATTCCCTCATAGCCAATCCCGAATTTTCAGTTCTACTTCCAAACTCAACCTCATAGCCATCCACTTCAGTTGAGTTTCACTGCCACCATTATTTTTTTTTTACAATTAATTGTATTCTCTTTAATATGAAATATGTATATATATTGCAAAATACAAAAGATATTATAAATAGGTATTCACTGGAAAAGTCCATCCCTTTGCAGCCTGTCGGTGTTACCAGTTTTTTACGCATCCTTTCAGTAATTTTTTTTTTACACCGCCACTATTCTTTAAATGCTAATCCATTCTCCCCATAGTAGCCCAAGTGATATTTTAAAAAGAAATCTGATGGCACTTCCTTACACAAATCCCCTTAAGATCTCTCCTTTTGTGTCTGATATGACCTTCTAGTAGCTCCAAGCTAGTTGCAGGGTAACTGATAGTACATTGAGTACTCTGCAAATTAGAGCCCCATTATTAATGTTTATTTATTTTTGAGAGAGAGCGCGAGAGAGCGCGCGAGCACAAGCAGGGGAGGGGCAGACAGAGAGGGAGACACAGAATCCAAAGCAAGCTCCAGGCTCTGAGCTGTCAGCACAGAGCCCCTCTGTCTCCCAAACTGTAACATCATGACCTGAGCTGAAATTGGACGCTTAACCAACTGAGCCACCCAGGCACCCCTAGAACTTCATCATGAATTGAAATACACGATGTGCAAAAGTTTGATTGGATTTGAAAAAAAAATTTTTAAGTGTTTATTTATATTTGAAGAGATAGTGAATGAGCAGGGGAGGGGCAGAGAAAGATTGAGACAGAATCTGAAGCAGGCTCCAGGCTCTAAGCTGTCAGCACAGAGCCCTAGCTGGGGCTTGAGCTCAGGAGCTGTGAAATCATGACCTGAACACTTAGCCAGCTGAGCCACTCAGGTGCCCCTGAAATTTGCTTTATAGCAACAACTCTGGATGGGTTGTTAGATTATTTAAATAGTTTTACCTGTGGTAAATTACTTAAGGATTGTAAAAAAATGTTTTACTGTTTTGTAACACCAACTCATTCAACGTTTGTCACTGGTGCCTTAGCAATTTGAAAAGATCACTAAATAGTCTTTATTAGGAGCTGTGGGAGCTTTTTCCCTGACACCTTTTCTGTTGCTGCCAAGTTCCCTGACCGACGTCCCTGGGGCAGGGCTGGTGGGAAGTTTCCTAAAGAGGAGGCCTAGGCTGAGCGTCTTATAAGGATCAGCCGGTGTGTGGCTTGTTTGGGACATCAACACTCCATCAGAGCCTTCTAGGAGACACGGTCCTGGAGTGACAAGGGTTTAACTCAAGAGATGGCTCTGTGGCTAACCGGCTGCACGGCAGAATTGTTTTGGTGATAGCCTATAAAATGCCGGAGGGAATACAAGGCCTAATTCCCCCTGGGTGCAAGGCCAAAACCACTACCCTGGGTGAGGACCCGGGCTCCCGAGCGTGCGTAGCGGCGCAAGAGAAGGCGTCGGGGCGGGAACAGAGCGAGACCAGCAAGACCCCGACCGCCACGACAACGGAAGGCACTCGGCGCCCCCGCACCGACCCCCTCCAAAGACCGTTTGGCCAGGGGGTGGGGCACGGGAAGGCGCAGCCAATCACAGGGTCGCTCTCAGGTTACGTAAGGGCGCGTTCGCCGATTCGGCGCTCGGGGAGGGCGTGCAGGGGAGTGCGTGGCTGGGATCTAGACCCGAGTCGTCCGCGCGCTCGGCCGACGTGCGGAAGGCGCGGGGGCGGTCTTGGGCCGGCCCGCTTGCTGGTGCTGCGTTCGGCTCTGCCCGCGAGGCGGGGCGGCGGCGGCGGCGGCGTGCGAGGGAGCTGCGCGCCAGCGTGTGGTGAGAGCCCCGCGTCGGCCGGGACTCGGGAGACGGGCAGGGGAGAGCATCCTTCGGACCCCCACGGCCTCTTCCCCCGGCCCCCGCCTCGTGGCCCCCGGGGTCCGGCGGCCGCCCGGTACCTCTCCGCGTCCCCAGGCCGGCACAGACCCTGGCCTCGCCCGGTCTTCGCAGGCCTACGTGCCAGGGCCCCTCCGTATTCCTGTTACGGGCTCCGTCTTGTGGCCCGCGGAGCAGACCGCTTCATTGCGGGCCCCGGGCGGGTAGCCGGAGGCCTGGCATGATTCCATCCCCCGGGCAGCGCTGCCCAGTAAGGAAAGGGGCTGTCCTGGGAGATAGTGAGGGTTCTGTTACGGGGGTGTGCAAAAGAGGGCGGAGAGCTCCTTGACAGACAAGTTGCCCTGGGGTGTAAAGGGTTGGATTAAAAGATGCTTTTGAAGGTCTGCGCCCAACCCTGCCATTCTGAGTCTGGGCTTCCGTAGTAGTTTGATGCGCGTTTATTTTCCTCTCCAATCTTGAGCACACCTGTAAAATTGTTAGAGCACGAACAAGTATTCTGGGCTCCTCGGAAAGAGAGGAGTGCCGTGTAGCAGTCTAGATAATTGGCTAACCCAGCTAGAGAAGCTCTGGAAGAGGCCAAACCAAACTACAGCTCGGGAATAGGCTTCAGAAATTTCAGGCCGCTTTTACATTGCTCCTTCCGTCTTAATTGTAAGTCGCATCCCCGCTGCATCGAGGGAAGAGTGGTATGTCATGTACTCTTAATTGCTGTGGAGCCTGGCAAGACCTGCCACGAAGGCGGCCCGTGGATGTTTAAGGAACAGACACTAGGCAAACACTGGATGTGTAATATCCTGCGTGCTGGGTCTGATTTTTAGTTCTGGCAACAAACTGTACTTTGGGGCAGGTAAATTATTTTGTCTGTACCTCAGTGTCCCCGTCTGTAAAATGGGATTGGTGAGAGGGCTCTCAGGATGAGATGGTTAATGTAAAGCTCTAAATATAGTTAGTGCTTAGCACCTCAGAAGTACTTAGCAGATGCTTACTGTTACTGTTTCCTCTGCTCAGTGACTACTTGAGCCAAGTGCTGGTGAGTCTTTTTCCAACAGTTCAGTTGAGAGGTCCAGAGGAATATTTTTCTGGGAAGTGTTGATCATGTTGATCACCTTTTGTTAGTATGTAAAATGGTCACTCTTGAGAGAATGCAGGAAGTGGGCTTTAAGAATTGGGTTTCTCAGAGACTGCCAGTGAATTCGAGATGAAAGCATACTTCTCTGAAATTTAGCTATATTTTAGTTACAATTCTGGAATTAATAGGTGAAATGGTGTAAATATCCAGCCCCTCCTGACTTTCTGAGCTTTAGGCTTGAGGGAAATGTGGACAACATACCTACTTCACAGTGTCTATTTAAAAGATTGTTAAAAAAAAAAAAAAAAAGATTTCTTGTTTTGATAGTGACAATTTCAAGTATGCTGAAAAGGACAGAAGACAGTATGACACCCTCTACCAGTCACCAAGATTTAACACATATTAATATGTTACCATGTTTGTTTCACATCTCTGCCTATGGTATGATTTAAAAAAATAAATGTTACCTAAGCCTTTTCAGCCCCATTTTTCTTTCCCTTCTCTCCCTCTCCAGAGATAATAACTACTTTCCTGAGTTGGTGTGTAACTTTACTGTAGAGAAATAAACAACATATGTTTTATACATTTAAACAGTACATTATACATTAAGACATTTACAAAAAAATGGTACCTTATTGTATCTAAGATTTTAGAATTTGTTGTTTTCCTCTAATGTTCTGTTGCTGAGATTCATAAGTGTGGACAAATATAGACATAGTCCATTCTTTTTAATTGCTGTCTGGCATTCCAGAATGTAAAGAAACGAGTTTTATCTTGTTTCAAGTACATTGTACTTTATGCAACTTAAATCATGCTGGTATAGTTTAAGTCCATTTTGACACATTTACTCATTCTATACTGGTTATGGGGACTCTGGTCACAATTCTCAGTATAAAAATGTATCTTTGGGTATGACCTCTTATGCAGAATAAATGATAATGTATACTGGGCTGAAAAAAAAATTATTTTGTTTCTGGTGCTTCTATTTGGGAAAGTGAACTAGTTAAGATCTGTTATGTGGCCTGGTGTCAGGTATTAGATTTAAGTTTCTAAAAATCAGAGACTAGGTCTTTCTCAGCTCTGTGTCTGTCTCAGCTCTCTTCATAGTTTTCTGCACATAAATGTTTGTGACATTGATTATTTTTACTTTTGGGGTTCTCATACCCTTCATATATTTGAAGAGTTGATGGTGCAATTTTCAAAACTTTGCACCTTTAGGTTTAATATTTCCAGTGCCTTTTAAGTTTTCCAATTTCCCCATTTGATTCAGAAACAAAATTAAAAGCATTTTATTTTTTTAAATTAAAAAAATGTTTTTATTTATTTTTGAGACAGAGAGAAACAGAGCATGAGCAGGGGAGGGGCAGAGAGAGAGGGAGACTAATCTGAAACAAGCTCCAGGCTCTGAGCTGTCAGCACAGAGCCTGATGTGGGGCTCAAACTCACGGACCGGACCGTGAGATCATGACCTGAGCTGAAGTCGGATGCTCAACCGACTGAGCCACCCAGATGCCCCCAAATTAAAAGCATTTTAAAAAGCAAGGTATGAATATCAGTTTGTAGAATGTTACCAGTTGCATAATATGTGCTGTATGTATTTGTAAGCAAATACATCTGTATTTATATATGCATATAGTTTACTTATAGAAGTATAGATAAGAATATAGTAACTCATAGCATCCAGTGAGAAGAACTACATGGCTGGGGAACACAGATGAGAAGAATTTTTGCTATGTAGCCTCTTGTGACTTCTCAGTTTTAAACCATGCAAATGTATTACCTAATCAAAAAATAAGTTAAAATTATATATCTATATATACATATATATGTATATATATAAAACTTCTCCCCTTAAGCCATTTTACCATATTTTTAAGATTTAACTTCCTTTCCTTAAAGCTTTGGCCTTAATAACATTTTTGCCTTTTTCATTGTTGGTTTATTTAGCTAGGTTACTCTCAGTTTTGTTAGAATAACCTTTGACTTACTTGGTAAATACTAAGTATTTTAGTATTGCAAGATAGAGTTCACTGTTCTTCTAAAATGAAAACAAATTGGGGCGCCTGGGTGGCTCAGTCGGTTGAGCGTCCGACTTCGCTCAGGTCACGATCTCACGGTCCGTGAGTTTGAGCCCCGCATCAGGCTCTGTGCCGACAGCTCAGAGCCTGGAACCTGCTTCAGATTCTGTGTCTCCCTCTCTCTCTGGCCCTCCCCCCATTCATGCTCTGTCTCACTCTGTCTCAAAAATAAATAAATGTTAAAAAAAAATTTTTTTTTTAAATAAAATGAAAACAAATTAACCAACCATGAAAGATTTGCTTTGCCCCACCCAGCAAGTTGAATATCACCAACAAGTTATTCAACTCAAATTTAATCATCAGTGAAAGAGGGATAATGCACAAGAACATTTAAAATAACCATTTTTGGAAAAATATTTTTGCCTTTAACGATATTGGTAGTTGCTTAGAGCTTATGAATACAACTGTCTTGACAGATGCTTATTTCATTATTTTATAAATGATTTCTGTTGGGTGCCATTAGCTTTTACCAGAGATTGTGAAGTTCAGAATGGGTCTAATGATGGGGCAGTTTGTGTGCTCACAGAAGTTCTAGCCCAATACAGAGGTGAGATGGCCACTGATGAGATTTCCAGCGGGTTTTAGAGTATCCTGGTCTAAAAGGCAGCTCCCCTTTTACTGGCATCTTTACTCAAGCTTCTCTGTATTACTGATTGCAAGTTCTAAATATTGACACACTTCCTGAAGCAAAAGCATTGCATCCATAGGGTGGAATTTTACACTGATATAGAGAAGTTTAAAATGCTCCATAAAACATCTCTTATCCCTTGCCACCAATTTTTACTTTTGAATGAAGGGTGTAGATGGCAGGAGGGCAGAGGAGTTGAACAAAAGTATATATGTGTATGGTAAGGCCATACTGCTCAGAGGAAGATAGCAACTAAAAGGGGTGAGGTGGAGAGGGACCAAAGTTTACGTCAGGGTTTTCAGTAAGAGGCAACCCTGAGACCGGGTTTTGAAGAATGGGGAGGAGGCCGGGCAAGGGGAAAAGGAAGTTTTAGGTAGAGGTACTTCTATCTAGAAAGGCACAGAGATTTGAAGACTCACTGGTTGAACCGCAGGCACTTTTGTATGGCTTTGGCACCGAGTACAGGTAGTTGTAGGTTGAGGAGAAGTGGTTGGAAAGATGGGCTAGGCCCAGATCAGCAATTCGTACTTCATCCATAGGTTATGTATTCTGTCGATCATGGTAATCAGATTTACAAACTTTGGACCGATCACTCTGAAAGCCTGTGCGAGGCAAGCAAAGACTGGCAACAGGCAAATCCCTGTGGCAGCTCTTAACAGTAGTTCAAACCTAAAATGAGAGGTTGGGCTGGGAGATGTCCTGGTGGGGAGGAAGAGGAGGAGCTAGATTTGAAAGCTGTTTAGGAGGTGGAATTGACAGGGCTTGGGAGGTACAAAGTAAGGAACAGAGAAGACAAGGATGTCAGAGCATTTGGATGAATGGAAGTTCATAACTGACTTACATAACAAGGAAGGAGGAACAGAAATGAGGGGAAAAAAAGTAAGTTTGGGTTGGGCTACTGACTTTAAGGTGTGTGTATAAGACAAGAGATGTCTTGTAGGCATTTGGAGTTGTCAAGTTTGTAGGCACTGGCTGTAGGTGCTAATGAGGCTTTGAAGGTAGGGGTTTTTATTTTACCGTTCTCTTCCTCAGCACTAATCACAGTGCTTTGTATATAGTGGGTATTTAGTGTGAGGGTGAATAGATCTTATCCCTTGTAAAATGTGATCTTGAACCTTGAGTTAATTTCCTCTTTCAAGACCTGTGTTTCCCTTTTTGTAAAAGAGAGAGTTGAACTAGATCAGTTATTCTCAGTCACAGTTTTGTAGTAGACCGGTATGTTGGGATCAGTTGTGAGACATTGAAAGTAGTTTCTAACTAATTAAGAGCTGATGGTTCCTTGCCCTTCAAAGAGGAGTTGATTTATATCACTGTTTCTTAATTGCATTCCAGTGTGTTTTCTTAAGTGTCACAGAAAGGGGTGGAATTAGTCAGCTGGAATTTCTTAGCTCTGGGTGTACCAGTGGGTGTGTCACACAGGAGTGGGAGTGGAAAAAAGGTTAAGAAGCACTGTGTTAAATGTTGGTTAAAGGCTTATTAGAACTGCAGAATTCTGTGTTTGTATCTAGGACCTATCATTCTGGTTATAAATAATTTGTTTTTGCAACTTTAGGAACTCTATTTTAAGAATCTCTCAAAGCAAAAGAAACAAGTCATGGAGAAGAATGGGAATAACCGAAAGCTTCGGGTTTGTGTTGCGACTTGCAACCGTGCTGATTATTCGAAACTTGCCCCGATCATGTTTGGCATTAAAATGGAACCTGAGTTCTTTGAACTTGATGTGGTGGTACTTGGCTCTCACCTGATAGATGATTATGGGTAAGATGAAAGCATTGTCTTATGATATTCTTAATTGCAACAAGGTGTGCAGAGAGCTCGGCTCTTGGCCTCATGTGGACCTAGCTTCAAATCCCAGTTGTGCCATTTAGTTTTTATATGGCTTGGAGAAGTTGCATCTTCAGGTTCCTCAGTTATAAAATGGAACGAAAACCTATGTTGCATGTTACTGTGGAGAACGGAGATTGTGCTGTAAAGCGTCCATCACAGTGTTGCTGCTTAATAGGTGCTTGATAAATGAAAGCCATAAATATTTTTATTATTACTTGTTACATTCAGGAGAAATGCTACTTATAAATCTATATTGTGTGACTACAATAATGTAACTACCTGTAATGTATTTTGTGACTTCTAATGGTACTTTGTTAAAACTCATGTATAGATTGACAGCATCCCAAGTAGTAGATATGGAATAAGATTTTAAAAATGTAGGGGCGCCTGGGTGGCGCAGTCGGTTAAGCGTCCGACTTCAGCCAGGTCACGATCTCGCGATCCGTGAGTTCGAGCCCTGCGTCAGGCTCTGGGCTGATGGCTCAGAGCCTGGAGCCTGTTTCCGATTCTGTGTCTTCCTCTCTCTCTGCCCCTCCCCTGTTCATGCTCTGTCTCTCTCTGTCCCAAAAATAAATAAACGTTGAAAAAAAAAATTTTTTTTAAATCTAATTGATCTACAACATAAGGTAGAATGTTACATTACCATTGGTATTTATTTTGGTGATATTAGGTTTATTATTGATCACAGTCTAAATTTGAAAAAATGACAGTTGGGAAATCTTGGAATAGAATGTCTAAACCAGAGATAAACATTCATTGTGTTCTGTGTAATAAAGTGGCATTTAGTGCACTCTTGTGGCATAAAAATATTAATGCAGTTTCCAAAGATATCAGTAATACACTATTACATGTGAGAGAACCTTGTGTTAAAGTACAATTGCCTTTTTCAGACTATTCTTTAAAAGCAAGACAACAACAACAGCAAAAGCAAACAAAAACCTGTCTCTAAAAACCAGTCCGCTCTAGGTAAATACATAAAGTAGAGAAGAAACTTATGGCTAGCTCAAAAATTCATAGGTTTTAAACATGTCAAATGAATTCTGGCTATCTAAGAAAATCCACTGGGTTTTCGTATGTACATAGAGCAAAGTAGAAGAGAAATTTTAGCCAGAGCCTGAGATGAAAGTCTAAGTGGTTCTTTTACTTCTGTGAGAAGAGTTTGACAGGAAGACTAGTGGAAGAGAGGCTGTGAAGGAACTTGTGCTAGGTTTCTTATCTGCCAGCCACTATAAGGTTAGAAAGGCAGTATTTGTTTGGTGAGACTGATAGATAGGAAACTTGACTGGTACTTAATGGAAATGTTGTATGAAGTACACTGACATAAGTTTCTGGGAGAGGAACTGGATGACTGGGAAACAAAAGTGAGAAGGTAGCCTTTTCCCTGTAGAACCTTTTGTATCTTAAATTTTAAACCATTCGAATGTATTATTATATTAAAAGACATTAAAACAACAGAAAAATAAGCTACCTTCTATTTCAACTACCTGGGTACTTTTTTAAAAAACAGCATTTTTAGGGGTGTCTGGGTGTCTCAGTTGGTTAAGTATTTGACTCCTGATTTCGGCTCAGGTCATGATCTCATGGTTCACTGGTTTGAGCCCTGCATGGGGCTCTTTGCTGACAGCATGGAGCCTGCTTGGGATTCTCTCTCTCTACCCACCCCCTTGACCCCCCCGCCCCCATCTCTCTGCCTCTCTTGCTTGTACCCACGTGTGTGTTCTCTCTCTGTCAAATAAATAAACATTTTTTAAAAACATAGTATTTTTATACTCCTAAGAATTGGGTGAAAAAGAAAATCAAATAAGTAACAACAGACTACTTAGAAATTCATTTGTTCATTCATTTCCTAGGAGTTGGTAATAAAAATTTTTTTTTAAATTTTAGAGCAGTTTTGGGTCTACAGCAAAATTGAGCAGAGGGTTCTGCCTCCACACATGCATAGCCTTTCTCATTTTCCACATCAGCCCTCCATCCCTAGTGGTACATTTGTTACAGTTGAACTTAAATTGGTACTTCATTATTATCGAAAGTCCATAGTTTACATTAGGGCTCACCGTGGTGGTTTAAATCCTATATGTTTGGGCAAATGTATAATGACACGTATCTACCATTATAGTATCAGAGTCGTTTCCTTTCACTGCCCTAAAAATCTGTTCTTTAACCACTGTTCCTTTTACCATCTCCATAGATTTGCCTTTTCCACAATGTCATAGTTGGAATCATAAAGTACACAGTCATTTCAGATTGGTTTCTTTCACTTAGTAATATGCATTTAAGTCTCCATGCATTTTCATGGTTTGATATTCCTTTCTTTTTAGCACTGAATAATATTCCATTTTCTGGATATACCATAGTTTATTGATTGATTCACCTACTGAAGGGCATCTTAGTTACTTCCAAGTTGAGGCATTTATGAATAAAGCTGCTGTAAATATCCGTTTTGCAGATTTTTGTGTGGACATAAGTTTTCAGCTCCTTTGGGAAATACCAAGGAGCATGATTGCTGGATTGTGTGGTAAGAATATGTTTAGTTTTGTAGGAAACTACTGAGCTGTCATCCAAAGTGGCTGTATCATTTTGTTTTCCCACCATCAGTGGGTGAGTGTACCTGTTGTTCCACTTCCTTGTCAGCATTTGGTGTTGTCAGTGTTCTGATTTTGGCCATTCTAATAGGTTTGTAGCAGTATCTCGTTTTAATTTGCATTTCTGTGTTCTATGATGGGGAGCAGCTTTGCATACGCTTATTTGCCAATTTTGTATCATCTGTGATGAGGTGTCTGTTAAGGTCTTTAGCTCATTTTTAAATCAGGTTGTTTTGGGGCACCAGAGTGGCTCAGTTGGTTGAGCACCCAACTCTTGATTTTGGTTCAGGCCATGATCCCCGGATCGTGGGATTGAGCCCTGTGTCAGGCTCTGGTTGAGTGTGGAGCCTGCTTAGGATTCTCTCTCTCCCTCTGCCTTTCTCCACTGCTCATGCACACTCTCTCTCAAATTAAAAAAATGAGTTTGTTTTCTCTTACTGCTGAGTTCTTCTTTTTTTTATTTTTTTATTAATGTTCATTTAAAAAAAATTTTTTTTAACGTTTTATTTATTTTTGAGACTGGGAGAGACAGAGCATGAACAGGGGAGGGTCAGAGAGAGGGAGACACAATCTGAAACAGGCTCCAGGCTGTCAGCACAGAGCCCGACGCGGGGCTCGAACTCACGGACTACAAGATCATGACCTGAGCCGAAGTCGGCCGCTTAACTGACTGAGCCACCCAGGCGCCCCTATGTTTATTCATTTTTGAGAGAGAGAGAGAGCGCGAGAGAGCATGACAGCAAGTGAGGGAGGGGCAGAAAGGGAGACAGAGGATCCGAAGTGGGTTCCAAGCTGAGGGCAGAGAGCCTGATGCAAGGCCAAACTCACGAATTGTGAGATCATGACCTGAGCCAAAGTCAGATGCTTAACCAGCTGAACCACGCAGGCACCCCGTTCTTACTGTTGAGTTCTAAGCCTGTGGACCAAGTAAGTTTTAAGGGAAATTGGAAAATCTTCTGAACTGAATAATATTACAGTATATCAAAATTTGTGGGTACAGATGAAGGAGTGCTTGGAGGAAATTTATAGCTTTAAATACTTAGGTAACAAAGGAGAAGTTTTGAGTTAATGGTCTATTTTCACTTTCTTAAATGAGAAAAAGATGAGAAGACACCTAAGTAAGTAGAAGGGAGAAAAGAATGAAGAGTGGAATTCAATGAAACAGAAGTAGGGTAAGCAATAAAAGAATTATATTTAAAAATATTAAGTTGACAAATTCCTAGCAGAGCATAAGAAACAGAGAACACAGAGATTACCAATTTAAGATGAGAAAGAGGATATCACTACTGATCTTCTAGCCATTAAAAGAATAAAAAAAATTAGGCCAGTAAAGTTGGCAATCAGTGTATATAAAATGGACAAAGTCTTTGAAAAAAAACACTGCTTACCAAACTGACACAGAAGAAATAGAAAAATCACAATAGTCCTGTATCAAAGAAATTGAGTTCATTATTAAACACTTCCCATGAAAATAATTTCCTACAGAGATGGGGTCACTTATGAAATCTATCAAACATTTAAGCAAGAAATAACACCAGTCTTTTTTTTTTTTTAGTTTTTAATTTTAATTCCAGTATAGTTAACATACAGTGTTATATTAGTTTCAGGTCTACAATATCGTGATTGTATGCATTACCCAGTACTCGTCATGATAAGTATACTCTTTAATCACCATCACCTATTTCATGTATTCCTGCCCGCCCCCCCCCCCCCCGGCCGTAACCATCAGTTTGTCCTCTACAGTTAAGAGTCTGTTTCTTGGTTTGTCTTTTTCTCTTTTCCCCCCTTTGTTTGGAAATAACACCAAAATTCTTCTATATTAAAAAAATTTTTTTAAGTTTATTTTTCAGAGAGAGAGAGAGAGCATGCACAAGTGAGGGAGGGGGCAGAGAGAGGGAGAAGAATCTTATGCAGACGATATGCTGTCAGTGCAGAGCCCGATACAGGATTCAGACTCACAAACCATGAGATCATGACTTGAGCCAAAATCAAGAGTCAGATACTTAACTGAGTTACCCAGGCGCCCTGGGAATAACACCAATCCTACATAAACTCTTTTAGAAAATAGAGGAGAGGGGAACTTTCCCAGATTGTTTTATAAAATCTGCATAATCTTGATAATAAAACCTGACAGAGACATTGTAAGAAAAAAAAATTACACCAGTATCCCTTATGAACATAGATATAATTTTTTTTTTTTTTTTTTAATTTTAGAGAGCATGTGGGTGGGGGTCGGGGAGAGAAAGAGAGAGAAGACCTTAAATGCTCAGCACAGAGCCCAATGCAGGGCTCGATCCTGTCACCCTGTGATTCATGACCTCAGCCAAAGTCAAGAGTCAGATGCTCAACCGACTGAGCCACCCAGGTGCCCCCATAGACATGAAATTTTTTAACAAGATATTAACAAATCACATTCAGCAATATAAAAAACAGCTAATACATCATAACCAAGTAGGTTTATCTCAGGAAATCAAGACTGATAGAACATTTGAAAATCAGTGTTATTCACATATTAACAGAATAAAGGGGAAATACCTGATCATCTCAAGAGAGGTCAAAAAAGCATTTGACAAACTTAAATCAGTTATGATAAAAGCTCTTAACAGACTTTGAATAGTAGGGAAATTACTCAATCTGGTAAAGACCGTTGTTAGAGACAACATGATGGTTTGTGTAGGAAAATTCCAAGGAATCTGTAAAATGACTATTAGCACATCCACATGATGTAAAATGATGTATGTAAAGAATCTTTCATGATCAGAGAAAATATTGTATGAAATGAATTAAATAGATTATAAAATTGTGTGTGTTCTCCCCATGTTAAGATATCATGCATAAAACGGCAAGAAAAATAAAAATGATTACACTGATATTGCTGAGTGGTAGGTTTAGGGAGGATAATTTTCTATATTTTCCAATTTAAAAATACAGATTTTGAAAAATTATACAGAATTACATTATTACATGTTTATTAAAAACCATATCTTTTTAAATCAGCCATAACAGACAGGAAACTTTGAGGCACTGAGAATTGCTATTGTTACTAAAGCATGAAACAGACATGAAATTACATTTTATAGCCAATTTAATGCTGTAAAACCTACATTTACACCCCATTTAGAATTATGCTGCACTAATGGTACAGTACAAATTCAGAAGAGAATTTCCATCATTCAGAAATTTATAGTATAGTGACATGTCAGGGATCCTGATTGCCTATTTTTTTTTAATAAAAAATGAGCTTTTATAAGTAACATTTTTTTAAAATTAGGTAGCGTATTTAAAAAAAAACTTATAAAAAGAGGAAAAGTCAACCACCAAAAACTTTGGTCTCTATTTTAATAAAAAAATTCTCCCCCAATACCCTGAGTGCCCAGGTATTGGTCAGGACACTAGTGAGACACTAGTGAGGGTGCTGGATATGTTATATCTTGATCTGGGTAGTAGCTATAGGGGTATTTATGTAAGATAATCAAGGGATCTGTACATTAATGATCTATGCTTTTTAATTTTTGTGTGTAAGTTACACCTCAGTTTGTCTATTTTAACAAGTACATTTTTTTTTTTTAATTTTTTTTCCAACGTTTATTTATTTTTGCGACAGAGAGAGACAGAGCATGAACGGGGGAGGGGCAGAGAGAGAGGGAGACACAGAATCGGAAACAGGCTCCAGGCTCTGAGCCATCAGCCCAGAGCCTGACGCGGGGCTCGAACTCACGGACCGCAAGATCGTGACCTGGTTGAAGTCGGACGCTTAACCGACTGCGCCACCCAGGCGCCCCTAACAAGTACATTTTATAAAATGTTTCTCCCTTCAGGGTTGCTCTTAGATTGGTTTTTCATATGTTTTTATGGTCCTGTGTTGAAGAACATGCTCTCATATCTTTATTTCTCTCCTGCTTTAGGAACACATATCGCATGATTGAACAAGATGACTTTGACATTAACACCAGGCTACACACGATTGTTAGGGGGGAAGATGAGGCAGCCATGGTGGAGTCAGTAGGCCTGGCCCTAGTGAAGCTACCAGATGTCCTTAATCGTTTGAAGCCTGATATCATGATTGTTCATGGAGACAGATTTGATGCCCTGGCTCTGGCTACTTCTGCTGCCTTGATGAATATCCGAATCCTTCATATTGAAGGGGGAGAAGTCAGTGGGACCATTGACGATTCTATCAGACATGCCATAACAAAACTGGCTCATTATCATGTGTGTTGCACCCGAAGTGCAGAGCAGCACCTGATATCCATGTGTGAGGACCATGATCGCATCCTTCTGGCAGGCTGCCCTTCCTATGACAAACTTCTCTCTGCCAAGAACAAAGACTACATGAGCATCATTCGGATGTGGTTAGGTACGTATCAAACTCTATTCTCTCTGATGGTTGTTTTTGTTGGTGTTGGGTATGTTTCAGTTCTTTCAGAAACCATTGTAGGTAGACTATTCCATTAGAAATCGGAAGGCTAAAGTTTTAGTTCATAGATCTCACCTTATGGCATGACTTCACCTCTCTGAGACTTCTCAAGTTTTTATTTTTACTTATTTTGAGAGAGAGTGCACACCCACGTGTGAGCAGGGAAGGGGCAGAGAGAGAGGGAGAGAGAGAACCCCAAGCAGGCTCTGTTCTGTCAGCACAGAGCCTGATGTGGGGCTCGGACTCATGAACCCTGAGATCATGTTTAGCTACACCTTAAAGCAATCTTGAGTTTCATCGATTCATTAATACTGCTGGTAATTTGCTAGAAACGGAGAAGATTTACATTTTTCTAATGCTTTGAAATATTTTGGATTTTATTTAATTTATTTATTTTTATTATTATTTTTTAATGTTCACTTAGAGCAGAAGCAGGGGAGGGGCAGAGAGAGAGGGAGAGAAAAAATCCCATGCAGGCTCCATGCTGTTAGTGCAGAGCCCAGTGTGGGGCTTGATCCCACAGACTGAGATCATGACCTGAACTGAAACTAAGAGTTGGATGCCCAACTGACTGAGCCACTCAGGTGCCTGCCCCTATTTATTTACTTTAAAGTTTATTTTGAGAGAGAGAGAGAGAGAGTGCAAGAGTGTGCATGTGAGCAGGAGAGGGGCAGAGAGAAGCAGGGAGAGAGAGAATCCCAAGCATGCTCCGTGCTGTCAGTGCAGAGCCTGACATGGGGCTTGATCTCATGACCTGAGTCAAAATCAAGAGTCAGATGCTTAACCAACTGAGCCACCCAGGTGCCCCTGAACTATTTTGGGTTTTAAAACAATGGGTTCTAGTGACAGCTACTTAAAGTTAGATATTTTGTTTATGGTAGCAAGCACCTTTATAAAATTTGCTGGATTCTTGGACTTGGTGCTCTAAATTCTTACTTTTTTATTTATTTTTTTATTTTTATTTTTTTGAGAGAGAGTGCACAGGGAGGGGCAGAGAGGGAGAGAGAATCTTAAGGTCCACATCCAGTGCCAAGCCCAACTCGGAACTTGATCTCAGGACTGTGAGATCATGACTTGAGCCAAAATCAAGAGTTGGATGCTTAACCGACTGAGTCACCCAGGCGCTCCAAGTTCTTAGTGTTTGATCCTATGTCCAGATATTCTACCTGGAATGTGACAAACTGTTTTTTCCTTAAAACTTTTGAAAACACAGACTTTGGGGTCTTAACGTTTTAGAATTTGCTTCTTCCTCTTTAAGATTCTTAACTAATGAAGCAACGTGGTTTGATTTTCTTTAAACAGGTGATGATGTAAAATCTAAAGATTACATTGTTGCGCTACAGCACCCTGTGACCACTGACATTAAGCATTCCATAAAAATGTTTGAATTAACATTGGATGCGCTTATCTCATTTAACAAGCGGACCCTAGTTCTGTTTCCAAACATAGATGCAGGTAATTGGAAATGAAATTATGCCACCTCCTTTTCTGATTTTATGTTTCTATTATGTCCCCTTTTGACTGCCCCTCCTATCTTATCTTATCATTGAAGGCCACTGTATTCTGAAATGCATTCCAGTTTTTAGGGGGTCACCAATATTGTAGTAGATTGAAGTTTGTGATGTTTTTGCCAAGTCTGATAGAAACTGGGTAGGAAAGAAAGAAATACTTAAAAAAAAGTTTTCTCTAATCTCCACTGTAGTTCCAAGTTTGGTCTCTGTCCCCCAGTTTCCACCAATGAGAAAATGCAGTAGCTAAAAGACAAACCTTAGAGAGTGAAAGGGTATCTCTAGGAAAGTAATGATCCGAGTGAGTGCAATAAAATAGCCCTTACTGTTATTTCTTGTTCCCTTATTTATATTAGCTGTACCTTAATCTTGAGCACAGGCAGTTTAGATCCGGAGTCCCCAACCAGTTTGTCCTTAAGCCTGACCTGGTTGATCACCTACTGGTGGATGGTACTGTAGCCTTTGGTGCTAGTGAGACCTTAGGCAGGTTAATGGGAATGTGAGCTATAAGTGAGAAACGCAGAGCAGGGCCTGGTGCTACAGAATTTTCAAGTACTGGTTTAGCTGACACCACTCGTTGCTGAGCTTTTAGGCATTTTTTGGTAAAGGAGGCAGGACTCTTCTCTGCAGTATCAAGATGTCAGCATCTTACTCTGAAAGTATCCTTCTTAGTGTCTCTTGAATAATCTTTTCTATTAGGGGAAACAAAGTAGGATGTTAGTTGGAAAAAAAGAAGAACTCCCAACCCAGGTTTCACCCCGGTAACATATTAGTATTTCAAAAATGTTAATATTGATTCTTCTAACCCTTTAAATTTTCTATAAATATTTGGTAATGTAATTATATATCTCTGATTCAATATTCATTGTCCGCGATACTCTGTTTATAATATACTTTCCTGATTGTACACACTTTAGAATTAGAGATATTTTTCCCCAGTGAAAATAAAGGGTCCCAGGAATGCCCAAATCATGTCTGCTACATGCCCCTCTTCTCCTCACGGGGCTTTTGATAAAATTAACACAAGGAACTTTAGGGAAGTAAGAATCACGGCATCCATTTATCATTATGAGGCTTAGTGCCCAATTCCCCAATGGAGGAGAATAGAAGTAGTGTCTGTGGTTTAGGCTTAAGGCCAGAGAAAGCCTTCAGTGAGCCTAAATCTGAATCTCAGAATAGTACTACCTTCTGGCGTACTAAATACTACAATAATTATAGTTGATGACTGACGTGCTCTGGCAGAACTGGATATAGAGAGGGGTGGCCAGGCCTGCGGTAGGGAGTTAGACCCTGAGTCTGTCACCTACCTTGCCACATAGAGAAAGTTAAAAAGAGAGAAAGCACATGTGTGCCCAACTTCTGTTACGTCAGTGGCTCCGCCCACCATTAAATATGGTGTGCTAACACAGTTTGGTGCTCACGGTCTTGTCTAAGTAATAAGATTAGCAACCTTATCTCCCTTGTTAGATGCTGGTTAGGAAAGGGTGAGTAAAGAGGCAAGCAGAGAGGCATTAATTATTGCCTCCCCCTTCATACACCTGTACCATTTTAAATAATCCTGCATTTAATATAAAATACCAGCCACAATATCAGGTTCTACATGCATTTTGTTTTAGTTTAGTCCATGTAATCAGGGATGCTATCCAGTTGAGCAGTTGTTAGGGTAAATATGAGCATAGCTAAGGCAGAGGCTCTCTAATCAGCTTGGTGTGTGGAGCCCGAGACCTTTCAATTTAGGAACTCCCAGCTTAAGAGAGAGAGACTGTTGGCCGGTCTTGCTTCTTAGTTGTTGTTTAATGTAAAGGCTTTTATTGGGGCATTAGTAAGAGGTATTTACTTTGATGAATGCTGTTTAATGTTCCTAGATGAGTTGAAGCAGAGAGCTGACCAGACATTTTAAATATTCATCATTCCTGGAAAGATCAGTAATTAAAATTATTATCTCCCTAATAACCATTGTGCATCTGCATAGAACAATTTCTTTAAGTGGGGCTATACTTGCCAGTGAAAATGGTTTTTTTAATCTCATAAACCATTTAACAGTTGATTTTCATTTTCACAGGGAGCAAAGAGATGGTTCGAGTGATGCGGAAGAAGGGCATTGAGCATCATCCCAACTTCCGTGCAGTTAAACACGTCCCATTTGACCAGTTTATACAGCTGGTTGCCCATGCTGGTTGTATGATTGGGAACAGCAGCTGTGGAGTACGAGAGGTTGGAGCTTTTGGAACACCTGTGATTAATCTTGGAACACGTCAGATTGGAAGAGAAACAGGTATTTACCTTTGTCCATGTCTCAGCTATCTAGAGATATATATGAAAGCAGTGGCTCTGGCAAGCACAGTGTGGTCATTGCCCTGCTGTCTAACCAATCAGATTAGTAACTTGGCCTCCCATGGTAGGCAGTAGCTAGGAGAAGGTGAGAGAAGAGGCATTAAGTATTGGCTCCCCTTCATATATCTGTAACATCTTTAAAATTCTGTATATGAATTATTACAAGGCAGTGCTGGCATATATTTTTATGAATCAGTGAGTGAATGAGGTTAATGACCAGTTGTAGCCTAAAATCTGTAAATAGCACAAAGTGATTACCAAATTTTTTTAGGGCTCTACATTTATTTTTATTGTCTTTGTAATATCAGAGCTAAGAGTTTCTTAGCTGATTATGGTCTTTGATGGCTGTGGGTAAGTTAGAATGGTTGAATGTATTATAAGTATATGAATGCTAGTCTCATTTTTGGGTACAGTAGAGTACTTTTAGTGAGTAGTTTCGAGCATGAAAACTCGCTAAGATGCTCCCTTAATAACTGAAGGATAAAGAAATTTTATTATTAATTTGCTAATTGAGTTAGATCTTGTTTTTAATAGTAGTCTAAATTCTAATACTATACATGGAAATATATTTCTGTAGCTAATGGAAAAATGTATGGACTTTGTGAAAAAAGAACAAGACTAGAATCAAGGAGGTTAGTTTCAGCTCTGCTTTTTCTCTATTCGTAATTGCTACCCTAATTTTCTGTTGTCTTTAGGTCTTCTTTCCCTTACGTTATTATTTGTTTTTAATTTACATCCAAGTTAGCATATAGTGCAACAATGATTTCAGGGGCAGATTCCTTTATGCCCCTTACCCATTTAGCCCATCCCCCCCTCCCACAACCCCTCCAGTAACTCTCTGTTCTCTATATTTAAGAGTCTCTTATATTTTGTCCCTCTCCCTGTTTTTATATTATTTTTGCTTCCCTTGTGTTCATCTGTTCTGTGTCTTAAAGTCCTCATATGGGTCATATGGTATTTGTCTTTCTCTGACTAATTTCGCTTAGCATAATACCTTCTAGTTCCATCCATGTAGTTGCAAATGGCAAGATTTCATTCTTTTTGATTGCTGAGTAATCCTCCATTGTGTATATACACCACATCTTCTTTATCCATTCATCCATCGATGGACATTTGGGCTCTTTCCATACTTTGGTTATTGTTGATAGTGCTGGTATAAACGTTGGGGTGCATGTGTCCCCTTGAAACAGCACACCTGTATCCCTTGGATAAATACCTAGTAGTGCAATTGTTGGGTCGTTGGGTATTTCTGTTTTTAATTTTTTGAGGAACCTCCATACTGTTTTCCAGAGTGGCTGCACCAGTTTGCATTCCCACCAGCAGTGCAAAAGAGATCCTCTTTCTCCACATCCTTGCCAACATCTGTTGTTGCCTGAGTTGTTAATGTTAGCCCTTCTGACAGGTGTGATGAGGTGGTATCTCAGTGTGGCTTTGATTTGTATTTCCCTGATGATGAGTGATGTTGAGCATTTTTTCATGTGTCGGTTGGCCATCTGGTTGTCTTCTTTGGAGAAGTGTCTATTCATGTCTTCTGCCCATTTCTTCACTGGATTATTTGTTTTTTGGGTATTGAGTTTGATATCCCCTTTCATTCTTAACATATTACCTTGCTCCCCACTTCACAGAGAAAATACAAACCACTGAATGGAAATTCTTTTGACTCCATTCATTAAGAAAATATTTAATAAACACCTAGTATGTGTAGGCACTGGGATTTGTCAGTAAACCAGACTAACAAGGGCTGAGCTCTCGTAGAATTTCATTTTAGTGGGAGGGGAGATAGATGATAGACAAAAAAGAAAAAAAAAAAAAGAAGACTGTCAGAATTTATGTGTAGTGTGCAGGGTGTAACCTGCAGGTGATGTGCCGGGCTACATTAGACTGCATCAGGGAAGGCCTCGTTGAGGAGATGACACTTCAGCTGAGATCTGAGTAACAGTGAATCTGCTGTGTGAGGATCAGAGAGAAGCAGAGGGAACAGCCAGTGAGAAGACCCTAAGACAGGAACAAGCTTGATGTATTTGAGCAGCAAAAGGCCAGTGTAGCAGGAGGGTACTGGGTGGGAGGAAGAGCGATACAAGATGATGTCAGAGAAGGAGGCAGACCTTTGTAAGCCAGGGTAAAAAATCTGGGTTTTTTCCCAAGTATCATGGAAAGCCATTTATGGGAGGATGACACAATGTGACTTGCATTTTGGAAAAACAACTCTGCTGCTCTATGAGAGTGGAATGTGGTGGGACAGGAGTGGAAGCAGGGAGACTACTTGAGAGGTTATTTCAGTTGATATGAGAGTTGATAGTGGCTTAGAGTACATGATAATAACAGAAATGGACAAAAGTTAGATTTGGGGATTGTTATAGGACTTGCTGCTGCTTGGATGTGAGCAGTGAAAGGAAGAAACTTGCAGATTTTTGGATTGAGCAGTGGGGGCACTCTTTGCTGACATAGGGGACACCGTGGGAGGAACACATTTGGGAGGGGTGCAATTAAGAGTTCTCTAATAGCTGTGTTAAGTTCGAGATGCCTATTAGATATCAAAGTGGACATGGCAGACAAGCAGCTAGATAGTTCCAGGGAGAGTCAGAGTTGGAGATAGAAGTTTTAGAGTGATTGGCATGTGGATGTTGTTTAGTTAGGATATTAGTTCATCTGCTGTAACAGAGAGAACCAAGATAATAGTGCCTAAGTGGGATTTTCTTTGTTTCTCATTGGTATAACTCCATGGTTATCAGAAATTTAGCCTCCATCTGTCTGCTTGAGGGATGCTAATCTTGCTATCAAGTCCACATTTTAGTCATTGGGAAGGAAGAGGAGGGAAGATGTCCTTCTTTTAAAAGCACAACCTGTAAATTTCAAATATTTCTTCATGTATCCTGTCAGAACATAGTCACAGGCTCACAGCTAGCAGTAGGGGAAGGTAAAGAATATAGTCTTGAGCTGGATTATCAGATGCCTGGCTAAAAATTCTGATGCTAGTACAGACAAAGGATATGGAGATAATGGTGCGCCCTGCCAGAGATGTCATTTAAAATGAAGGGATTGGGGCGCCTGGGTGGCTCAGTCGGTTAAGCGGCCGACTTCAGCTCAGGTCATGATCTCGTGGTCCGTGAGGGCTGTGAGTTCCAGCCCCGCGTCGGGCTCTGTGCTGACAGCTCAGAGCCTGGAGCCTGTTTCAGATTCTGTGTCTCCCTCTCTCTGACCCTCCCCCATTCATGCTCTATCTCTCTCTGTCTCAAAAATAAATAAATGTTAAAAAAAATTTTTTTTTTTTTATGAGAGCATCATAAAAAATTTAAAAAAAAATTCATTTTTAAACAAAATGAAGAGATTATAGGAGATTAACCAGGGTAACACGTAAATAGGGAAGAGAATGGAATCCACAACCAACTGCCGGAGCTAGTCAGCATTTAGAGTTCTGGTGAGGAGGAGGGGGGGGCCAGTGGGAAGACTGAAAAGGAGTTGCCAGTGAGTCCAGAGGAAACCCAGGAGTGTGATAGCATTAAAGCCCAGAAAAGAAAATGTTTCCAGGAGATGGTGTTGAACGCTGCTCAGAGTTCAAGGACAATGTGAAAGAAGAATTGAACACTGGATCTGGCATCAGGTCTTTAGTCAAAGGCAGTCTTGTACTTTGTCATTTGTCACCACACTTCTATAAACACATGTCCATCCATCCTTTCCTCCATACCTCTTTACATTGGAAGGGTTGGCATCTCTTTCCTGCCCATTGCTCAGCCTTCTACCCGTGTTCTAGATCCGTACCCTTCCTGCCTTCTCAGGGACCTCAGGGGTATCCTTTCTCTACCATGATTCTTTAGCCTCCTCATCATTTAAACATGCGTTCGCCTCTCACGTCTGAAAACCAACCCCTTCCTCAACCCCATGCCTCTTTCCAGCTCTTCTCTTCTTAGCTAGGTCTGTTGAAAAATATGGCCATTTTCACTGTATTTACTCCATTGCACTGGTCAGAAAATATATGGAGAAAAAGTGACTGAACAGCTGACTGGCTGATAGACTAATGGAACGACCTGGCCTGACTGCTGATGAACACCTGGCCAAGTAGATGGAAAGCAGGGTGGATTGAAAGAATGGACGCACTGAACGATTAGATGAGGGGTGGGGGGTAAGTGGGTACTAGATTAATGTACATCATTTATTTCAGTAAATCAACAAAAACTTGATTTATTCTTTTTGGGAATAAAGGACCCTAGTGTCCTTAAGTATTTGGTACATGGAAATCTTGTTGAAAGTGCTTTAAAGGTATAAAGGAGAAAAGTCGATGTTTCTCTGATAGACTCATTTGAAGTCCTCTGGGTTTCAGGGTTAATAATGAGCACAACACATTGCTAATTTCTTTATTCTTTGGATATTTCCCCTTCCAAATCATTGTAATGTGTCACTGGGTTCATCTAGGGGAGAATGTCCTTCATGTCCGGGATGCTGATACCCAAGACAAAATACTACAGGCACTGCATCTTCAGTTTGGCAAACAGTACCCTTGGTGAGTATATACCCTTTCTAAAGAAGTGATTTAAAAGGGGGAGCTGTGGGCACCATTTTTAAGCTGTGATCATTCTTCAGTCATTTTAACAGAGCTTTTGTTAATATATCCCTAGGGGTCCCTAGCTGTCAGGGAGACAGGGCTTGGCAATAGAACCCCTATTACTCTACCAGGGGTTCAAATGGAGGATAGCTGTTTTTTTATTTGTCTCAGTTAATTAATATAGCACTTTTGCCAGGAAATACTGCCTTAACCTACTTTGACTTTTTATAAATATTAGAAAGTAACTGATTTTCTTTAAAAATAGTCTAGTTCAGCATTTTAATTTAGACTGCTCACCTTTCTGTTTCAAATTAATGAGATTTTCCTTTATTTGGATGTTTGAAATGTTTGAATTCTGAAAATAACTTTTTTTTCCTCACGAATGTAAAGGTTTAAAAAGCAATAAATAAATAGATTCATTGTCCCAAATTACGTTATATTCTGAAATTGGCTTAACAAAGGTAATTTGTCTTTGATGATAGAGACATTTGTTAATGGTATCCCAGTATGGAATAGTTGTATTTCAACCAACAGTGGAGTTAGACATTCCGTTGATAATACGCTGAAGATATCAGATGTTATTTTAAAATGAAGAAGCACAACTTTATTACCTGAAGTCTTGGTTTCTATTAGTACCGTGTCCTCCATACCATTTCACATGTATGAGAGAAGCATTTGACTTTTTTGATCCTGCAGTTCAAAGATATATGGGGATGGAAATGCTGTTCCAAGGATTTTGAAGTTTCTCAAATCTATTGATCTTCAAGAGCCACTGCAAAAGAAATTCTGCTTTCCTCCTGTGAAGGAGAATATCTCTCAAGATATTGACCATATTCTTGAAACTCTAAGTGCCTTGGCTGTTGATCTCGGTGGGACAAACCTCCGAGTTGCAATAGTCAGCATGAAGGTAAAATAATTCCTAAGTCTTAACTTCATACCTCATATAAATAACTGATCTTTTCTTTAAAGTATGGTTGGAAGTAGGACTAGAAACATTAGAGTTTATAATCATTTGCCCACAGGATTGACTTTTAGATCCATTACAATGTTTGTCTCGCAATATTTTACAAATTATTGACATTTCAGAGAAATAAAATTCTCCGGGAATCCAAGTTAGTGAGACTTGAATTAACCATGGGAGACCCCTTAGGCACCAGAGAGGGCTCTTGCCACCCAGGAGACCTGGAATTCTATATTTGGTAACAGCATGTAGCATGTTGATTACGGTCATTATCCAGAGGAAGACATCAGCAAATGGGGAAGGGAATTGCATCTCCTCTAGAACATGATTTTTAGTTGAGTACAGCATACTTCAGTCTCTTAGCCAAAAAATCAGCACTGTTGACAGAGACTGAGAGAGCATCATAAAAACACTAAATTGTTCCTGTTAAAAGATCTCTGATGACTTAAGAATAAACCTACCAGAGGGGCACCTGGGTGGCTCAGTTGGTTGAGCATCTGACTTCGCCTCAGGTCATGATCTGAAGGCTGGTGAATTCTAGCTCTGCATTGGGTTCTATGCTGACAACTCAGAGCCTGGAGCCTGCTTCAGATTCTGTGTCTCCCTCTCTGTCTGTCCCTCCCCTGCTTGTGCTCTGTCTCTAAAAAATGAGTAAAGATTAAAAAAAAAAAAAAAAAAGCCTACCAGAGAAGGTTCTGAAATCTTGTGGATATATAAAGTTTTAGGAGTCCATGAAAAATAGTAAGGTCTTAAAAAATAAAGTTGTTTAGGGGCGGCTGGGTGGCTCAGTCGGTTGAGCGTCTGACTTCGACTCAGGTCATGATCTCGTGGTCCGTGAGTTCAAGCCCCGCGTCGGGCTCTGTGCTGACAGCTCAGAGCCTGGAGCCTGTTTCAGATTCTGTGTCTTACTCTCTGACCCTCCCCCGTTCATGCTCTCTCTCTGTCTCAAAAATAAATAAACGTTAAAAAAATAAATAAAAGTTGTTTAGATCAAATAGAGCAAAACAAAACCTAATTTTCTCAAAAGAAGTGGTGGTCTCCTTTGTAAATACTCTTTAAAAAGTATTAATAGAATGGGCACCTGGGTGGCTTAGTTGGATAAGTGTCCAACTTCGGCTCAGGTCATGATCTTACATTTGTGAGTTTGAGCCCCCCACTGGGCTGTCTGTGTCAGTGTGGAGCCCACTTCAGATCCTCTGTCCCCCTCTCCCTCTGTCTCTCCCCCGCTTGCATTCACGCATTCTTTTCTCTCTCTCTCAAAAATAAACATTCAAAAAAATAATAGAAGATTTTCTTAACCTGAAGATGATCTATTCTGTATCAGTGGTCAGTACCCTTTGTAGTGGTGAAATTCTAGAGAAAATCAAGAAGAAAAGAAATGTTTTCTGCAACATTATTTCACATAATTCTGGGGGAGTCACAAAGGGATAAAGCAAGGAACAAACAGCACAATCTCTCCTTCTCTGCCCCTCCCCTGCTTGTGCTGTCTCTCTCAAGATACATAAATAAAATTTAAAAAGATCAGGGGCGCCTGGGTGGCGCAGTCGGTTAAGCGTCTGACTTCAGCCAGGTCACGATCTCGCGGTCCGTGAGTTCGAGCCCCGCGTCAGGCTCTGGGCTGATGGCTCGGAGCCTGGATCCTGTTTCCGATTCTGTGTCTCCCTCTCTCTCTGCCCCTCCCCCGTTCATGCTCTGTCTCTCTCTGTCCCAAAAATAAATAAACGTTGAAAAAAATAAATAAATAAATAAAAATCAGTAACTTTCTACTTACATGAAATTTTAGGCAGATTTTTGAGTTTTCCTCTTGGTGAGTTTGTTAGCCTGACTACCCATTAGCATTACCTGGAAGCTTTAAAAAAAACACAGATGCCCAGGCTATTTGAATCTCTGCAGGTGGGGTCCAGGGCATCACTATTTGTTCACTATTTGTTGAAGGTTGAGAAACACAACTTTAGGTTTACCTTTTAAAAGAATAGTTATTTACTTTTGCACATGTGTGTGCACAAGTGGAGGAGGGGCAGAGTAAGAGGGAGACCGTGAATCCCAAGCAGGCTCCTCGCTGTCAGCTCAGAGTCTGACGGTGTGGATCTCAAATCAAGTCAGATGCTTAATCAACTGAGCCACTCAGGCGCCCCACTTTCGGTGTCTTTTTAATGACAATCATTAGTGATTGCTTTAACCCTTGTAAATGGATAAAATCCATTAATAACAAAAGATTGGGAAAGAGCCTATTCAGAACAACAACCAAAATTGTAAGAATCATCTAAACTAACAACTTACGCAATCTATCTATATGAAGAAAAGTATAAAACTTCAACAAATAATGTAAAGGCTTGAAAGTGTCCTAGATGGGAATGCTGAGTATTTTTAAAATGTCAGCACTTTTCCAAATTGAATTACAAGTTTTATACAATTCTAGTCAACATTTCAGTGGGATTTTTTTAAAGTTTGGCAACATTATTCTGAAATTTACTCAAAATGATGCACAAGTGAGAAGAGCAAAGAAAAAACTTAAAAACCATAATTGGGAGAGACTCTCCTTGACTGGCTTTAAAACAGATCACAAAGCACAGTAATTTAAACATTTTGGAACCATGCCACTATTGGCTTCACTTATGGGAGGTGATCAGCGCTTACCTCCCTAGGATATATATTTAGGTGCCTCAGTTTTTAAGCAAGGAAGTGTTTTCAGCCTGAAAGAGTAAACTATGACCTTTTCGTGAAGATTGTGATTAGCCAGCACTGACTTTATGCGTAAGAGGGGCGCCGTGATTTGCTGTGAGCTGTTGTTGCTTCAGTAGCCATGTGCCAGAATGGTTTCTCAGGAAACTACTTGGACGTACCCCACGGCCGGCCCACATCAGAGCAGCTCCCTTCCTGAGCAGTCCTCTAAATCTACGGTACTCTCTATCCTGTAGTGAAGTCTGATGCATCATGAAAAAGGTCAGAAGATTCACAGGCTGCTTCTTAGCTTAGATCAATGAGACAGGGCTTGTTTTTTTCTCTTTTAGGGTGAAATTGTCAAGAAGTATACTCAGTTCAATCCTAAAACCTATGAAGAGAGAATTAATTTAATCCTACAGATGTGTGTTGAAGCTGCAGCAGAAGCTGTAAAACTGAACTGCAGAATTTTGGGAGTAGGTGAGATTGTGAATTACATATTCAAGAAATGTTCTTTTTTTTTTTAATATGAAATTTATTGGCAAATTGATTTCCATACAACACCCAGTGCTTCTCCCCACAGGTGCCCTCCTCAATGCCCATCGCCCACTCTCCCCTCCCTCCTACCCTCCACCAACCCTGTTTATTCTCAGTTTTTAAGAGTCTCTTATGGTTTGCCTCCTTCCCTCTCTGTAACTTTTTCCCCCCTTCCCCTCCCCCATGGTCTTCTGTTAAGTTTCTCAGGATCCACATAAGAGTGAAAATGTATGGTATCTGTCTTTCTCTGTATGACTTATTTCACTTAGCATAACACTCTCCAGTTGCATCCACGTTGCTACAAAAGGCCATATTTCATTCTTCCTCATTGCCAAGTAGTATTCCACTATGTATATAAACCACAATTACTTTATCCATTCATCAGTTGATGGACATTTAGGCTCTTTCCATGATTTGGCTATTGTTGAAAGTGCTGCTATAAACATTGGGGTACAAGTGCCCCTATGCATCAGCACTCCTGTATCCCTTGGGTAAATTCCTAGCAGTGCTACTGCTGGGTCATAGGGTAGGTCTATTTTTAATTTTTTGAGGAACCTCCACACTGTTTTCCAGAGCGGCTGCATCAGTTTGCATTCCCACCAACAGTGCAAGAGGGTTCCCATTTCTCCACGTCCTCTCCAGAGTCTATAGTCTCCTGATTTGTTAAGAAATGTTCATTTTGACATACAGAGTTTTCCAAGTTCTGATGCATGACTGACCATCATGTCACTGCTCTGTGTCCAGATGGCTCCAGGGCCTATCTGTGGGCCCCAAGCGTGAGGACTTCCTAGAACCCCAGTAATTGTTATGGGTACATTGGTGGGGAGCTACAGATTTTGCTCAGAATTGCCTGACATTTCCTTGCAGTCTTTGGTAATGCTTGTCTTAGGAGATCTTGGGTGAATTAATTTGTGTTTGAAACCCAGTAAGTTGGCATACTTTCTAAGGTTGCTTATGAGAATTATTTTCCTTGTGTGTGTGGTGGAGCTCAGGTATTTCCACGGGTGGCCGGGTAAATCCTCGGGAAGGAATTGTGCTGCATTCAACTAAACTGATTCAAGAATGGAACTCTGTGGACCTCAGGACCCCCCTGTCTGACACCTTACATCTCCCTGTGTGGGTGGACAATGATGGCAATTGTGCTGCCCTGGCGGAAAGGAAATTTGGCCAAGGAAAGGGCCTGGAAAACTTTGTGACACTTATCACAGGTACAGGTAAGAGGAGTAAGAGGTTGTTTGAGGAGCTCGAATGGGTGTTGGGGCATGCCTTCAGCACCAGCAGGCAGCTTGTGAGTGTGCTTTAGTGTTCACTTCCTGCCTGAGTAGAGCCAGGAGGTGAGCCCCACATGAGAGCTTAGGGCCTTCTCAGTCTTTCCTGGGCATATGCCCTGCCCTGGGCATGTGTGTGGACCTCAGATTGCTAGGAACTTGTCAGAGCTGTTCAAAGCCCTTACTCCCCAAAGCTTCTCATTCCCAGCTTTGCCTCCCAGTCTTCTTGGTTAGTATATTATTTGCGTCATCTGTCAGCTGTCGCCCTAGGCAGTAGAGACGAATAAATATATTTTGCCTTTAAATGTTTTTGACAAAGGCCACCTGAGTGCCTCCCCAGCTCTAGGGGAGTTCTGAGGTCAGTGACACAAAGGTGAGCTCTTCGAGTTGGTCCTCCACTAGCCGCCAAGTAGGTCAGAACAAGCAACCACAGGTTTTCGAGAATGAAGTTGGTCCTGCTTCTTCCAGTACTGCCGTCTCTGTGCAGGATGTGGGCTGGTTCAAGGCCACCAAACTGGGGAGTGGGTGGTGGGACCAGAAAATGCCAGAAGGAGCTCTTAAGACTCAGTTGTTTTTTTTTTCTTGAGTAAGCATTCCCTGGTTGTTACAACACCTGTGATTAGTTTCCAGAGTTCCAAAAAAAATTGGTTCTGAGAGTTTTTGCCAGTTTATTCATTGCTTTAGTGGAGGGGTGGACTTTTGGAGTCGCCTACTTTGCCATTTTTGCTGATGTCCTACTTTTGGAATGAAAAACAGACTGACCTAGTAAGTGTTGAGCCACCATTTATCCCAGATATATGTAACTTCAAAACTTGTGTGCTCTTAAACTCTGAATTATGCTACCTCCTCTTGAAGCTCAGGCCCTTCTTCTTTTAGTTGCAGATACAGTTTTAGCAAGCTTGGATATCATTTCTTAGTTCATAGCAGGTAATTTGCAAATTAGAAGGGTGGAGTTGAGTAGGTGCCACAGGAAGTAACTGATGGCAAGAGAGCTCTAAAAATAGTCTTCTCAGGCTTTCCTCCTTAATAACTCCTCCTAAACTTGGTAACAAGAGTCATTGATATTCATAATCATTGAATCATAGATTTTTGGACATGGCATTAAGAGGCAAAATCTTAATATTCTCTGTTTAAGGAAGAAAGTGGTGTGTGAAAGGTGGTGTGCGATACATTTGGGAAAGATGGTCTTATCTTGGGTTTCTCCCACAGCAGATCCCAAGATGAGGACTTAGGTGTGAGAATTTTATGTTGGAGGTGATCCTGAGAAGCAGGAGTAAAGGAGTGAGAAGAGTAGAACAGAGTAGATGGAAAACCGTTATCCAAGTTGCCTTGAGGGCAGTGGGGGCTGAAATCAACCAGAACCTCCCAAGAAGCCTGTGGAATATCATTCAGAATTGTCCACTGGAATCTGTTGGCTCTTACCTTGCTTGGTTGAGGATGCCCTGTGCTCACGTGGACAGTTAGGCTCTAACGTTAGTGTTGGAGATGGCCTTGGTGAGAACAGGCATTGTGAGCTTGAGGTGGTACACTGGCATCACACGGTGAGTCTGAGCCTGCATGGATCTGTTCCCCACAGCTGTGCTTGAAATCACAGTGAGCCACGTAGGTGCGACACAGGGCATCAGAGGATCTGCTAGATAGATTTTCCTCCAAAATGCTTCCAGGTGAAGTGTTAATACTTAGTAAGTTTCCGCTATTTAGGAAAAGGGGCATCATAAAGAATCACGCATTCCAAAGCTTTGCTAAACACATGAGGCATTGCCATATTTCAGCTTTCTGTTTCAGTGGAAGAGCCACCTCAGTGATTATTGTCTCTCGCTGTAGGAATTGGCGGGGGTATCATCCATCAGCACGAATTGATCCATGGAAGCTCCTTCTGTGCTGCAGAACTTGGCCACCTTGTTGTGTCTCTGGATGGGCCTGATTGTTCCTGTGGAAGTCATGGGTGTATTGAAGCATATGCCTCTGGAATGGCCTTGCAGAGGGAAGCAAAAAAGCTACATGATGGTTGGTTTCTTTCTCCTGAGGGATTAAATCGCTAAATTGTAGACAAGTATTTCAAAGTACATATTCCAAAAAGAGCTGAACACTGAAGCCAGAACTTCTACCCTTCTCACTTCCTGGAGGAAAGATGGGGTTCCTCATACTAAAACTCCCAGGTACCCTTAGTCTTGACCCATATTAACACTTTCCTCTCCAATGCTGGGGGTGGACAAGGGTCTTGAGCTCCAGGAGAGCAGGGAGGATTTTTAAAATTTTTGTTTCCTCGGCCTCTAGCACAAGGTGGGTGCTTAATACACATTTTTAAAACTTTCTTTTTTTAATGTTTGTTTATTTTTGAGACCGAAACAGAGTGTGAGCAGGGAAGGGGCAAAGAGAGAGACACAGGATCTGAAGCAGGCTCCAGGGTCTGAGCTTTCAGCACAGAGCCTGATGTGGGGCTCGAACTTGTGAACCATGAGATCGTGACCTGAGCCAAAGTTGGATGTTTAACCGACTGAGCCACCCAGGTGCCCCCTTAATACACATTTAAAAAAAATTGTTTTAACATGTATTTATTTTTGAGAGACAGAGGCAGAGCATGAGCTGGGGAGTGGGGGGAAAGAGAGAGAGAGAGACAGAGAGACAGAGAGACAGAGAGATACAGAATCTGAAGAAGGCTCCAGGCTCTGAGCTGTTTGTTAGCACAGAGCCTGGCATGGGGCTCGAACCCACAAACTCCAGGACCATGACCTGAACCGAAGTCAGGTGCTCAACCAACTGAGCCACCCAGGCGCTCCCCGTCCCCCCACTTAATACACATTTTAATGAAGAAGTAAATGGATTAACATACTACAGTTGTGAAGTCTGAGAAGTCTATTTGAGTTAAAGCTATTTCTGGACATGTTAATAAAAGGATGGTTTCTAGCCTAAGAAAAAGGAGTCATTTAATATCATTATAATATAGTGTCAAGTGCACTGAGAATGATGGCCAAGGAATGTAGACGTATAGAAGGACACCAGCATTCTCTCCCTGCCCTCTTCATATGGGGAAGGGAGTGTTAGGGTGCTGTCTGGAGGTTGAGAGAGGGTAAGTAGAATTAGCAGGGCAAGTTGGGATGAGCCAGGGATGCTTCCAAGCCTGGGAAACAGTGGTATGGGTACATAAAGGGCAAGGTAGGGTAGAGCGTAGCAAGAGGGAGGCCAGGACCAGCAGCTAATGAAGCCATTGAGAACTTTTAGGGGAAAAGCATGGTCAGATCTGAATTTTTTTCTGTTTTCTGGGAGAAAAATCGTAGTTTTTAAAAAAAAATTTTTTTTTTTCAACGTTTATTTATTTTTGGGACAGAGAGAGACAGAGCATGAACGGGGGACGGGCAGAGAGAAAGAGGGAGACACAGAATCGGAAACAGGCTCCAGGCTCTGAGCCATTAGCCTAGAGCCTGACGCGGGGCTTGAACTCACGGACCGCGAGATCGTGACCTGGCTGAAGTCGGACGCTTAACCGACTGCGCCACCCAGGCGCCCCGAAAAATCGTAGTTTAATGGAGTGGCTTTATTTTTCAAAATCTTATTTAAATTCTAGTTAACATACAGTACAGTATTGGTTTTAGGAGTAGAATTTACTGTCTTTTTTCCATTGGATATTCTTTTCTGCTTTGTTGAAGATTAGTTGACCCTATAGTTGTGGGTCCATTTTTGGGGTTTTTATTCTGTTCCATTGATCTATGTGTCTGTTTTCATGCCAGTACCATACTTTCTGGATGACTACAGCTTTGTAATATAGCTTGAAATCCAGAATCGTGATGCCTCCAGTTTTGTTTTTTTTTCAGGATTGATTTGGCTATTAGGGATGATTCCATAGAAATTTTAGGATTATTTGTTCTAGCTCTGTGAAAAATGCTGGTGGTATTTTGATGGAGATTGTGTTAAATGTGTAGATTGCTTTGGGTAATATAGACATTTTAACAATGTTTGTTCTTCCAATCCATGAGCAAGGAATGCTTTTCCATTTCTTTGTGTCCTCTTCAATTTCTTTCATAAGTGTTCTGTAGTTTTCAAGAGTTTTACTTGTTTGGTTAGGTTTATTCCTAGGTATCTTACGGGTTTTGGTGCAATTGCAAATGGGATTGATTCTTTGATTTCTTTTTCTGCTGCTTCGTTTTTGGTGTATAGAAATACAACCAATTTCTGTATGTTGATTTTATATCCTGCAACTTTGCTCAGTTCATGTATTAGTTCTAGAAATTTTTTGCTGGAGTCTTTTGGGTTTTCTACATAGAGTATCATGTCGTCTGCAGATAGTGAAAGGTGGACTTCTTTCTTGCTGATTTTGATGCGTTTTATTTCTTTTTGTTGTCTGAATCCTGAGGTTAAGACTTCCAGTACTATGTTAAATAGTAATGGTGAGAGTGGACATCCTTGTCTTGTTCCTCAAGGAGAAAGGCTCTCAGTTTTTCCCCATTGAGAATGGTTAATTAGCTGTGGTTCTTTCATATGTAGCTTTTATGATGTTGAGGTATGTTCCATCAATGCCTACTTTGTTGAGGGTTTTTATCAAGAATGAATGCTGTATTTTGTCATCTATTGAGAGGATCATATGGTTCTTATCCTTTCTTTTATCAATGTGGTGTATCACGTTGATTGATTTGCACATATTGAACCAGCTCTGCAGCCCAGGAATAAAAAATCCCATTTGATTGTGGTAAATAATTCTTTTAATGTAGTGTTGGATTCAATTTTCTAGTATCTTGTTGAGAATTTTTGCATCCATGTTCATTAGGGATATTGGCCTGTAATTCTCCTTTTTATTGGGGTCATTGTCTGGTTTTGGAATCAAGGTAATGCTGGCCTTGTAGAATTAGTTTGGAAGTTTTCCTTCCATTTCTGATTTTTGGAATAGTTTGAGAAGAATAGGTATTACTACTACTTTTTTTCTTTTTTTTTAAGTTTGTTTGTTTATTTCTGAGACAATGTGCATGTGCAAGCTGGGGAGGAGCAGAGAGAGGGGAAGAGAGAATCCCAATCCATGCTAATAGCATGGAGCCTGAGAGAGGGCTCAATCCCACAAACTGTGAGATCATGACCTGAGCCAAAATCAAGAGTCAGATGCTTAACCTACTGAGCCACCCAGGCACCCTAGTATTAACTCTTCTTTCAAGGTACGGTAGAATTCCCCTGGGAAGCCATCTGGCCCTGGACTTTTGTTTGTTGGGAGTTTTTTGATTACAGTTTCAATTTCTTTGCTAATTATGAGTCTGTTTAAATTTTCTATTTCTTCCTGTTTCGGTTTTGGTAGTTTGCATGTTTCTAGGAATTTGTCCATCTTTATGATTGCCCAGTTTGTTGGCATGTAATTTTTCATAATATTCTCTTATAATTGTATTTCTGAGGTGTTGGTAGTGATCTGTCCCCTTTCATTTGTGATTTTATTTATTTGGGTCCTTTCTTTTTTCTTTTTGACAAGTCTGGTTAGGAGGTTATCAATTTTATTCTTTCAAAGAACCAGCTCTTAGTTTTGTTGCTCTGTTCTTTTTTGTTGTCGTTGTTTGTTTGTTTCTGTATCATTTATTTCTGCTCTGTCTTTATTATTTACCTTGTTCTGCTGGCTTTAGGCTTTCTTTATTTTCCCTTTTCTAGCTCCCTTATGTGTAACGTTAGGTTGTGTATTTGAGACCTTTCTTGATTCTTGAAGTAGGCCTGTATTGCAAGATACTTCCCTCTTAAGACTGCCTTTGCTGCATCCCAGAGGTTTTGGACTGTCGTGTATTCATTTTCATTTGCTTCCATGTACTTTTTTAATTTCTTCTTTAATTTCCTCATTAACCCATTCATTCTTTAGTGTGATGTTATTTAACCTCCATGTATTTGTGATCTTTTCAAATTTTTTCTTGTGGTTGACTTCAAGTTTCGTAGCGTTGTGGTCTCAAAATATGCATGGTTGATCTCAGTCTTTTAAGGGCTGATTTGTGACCCAATATATGATCTATTCTGGAGAATATTCCATGTGTACTCTAGAAGAATGTGTATTCTGCTGCTTTAGGATCAAATGTTCTGACTATATGTGTTAAGTCCATCTGGTCCAGTGTGTCATTCAAAGCCATTGTTTCCTTGTTGATTTTCTGCTTAATCTGTAAATTGGTATAAGTGGGGTGTTAAAACTCCCTACTAGTATTGTATTTCATCAGTGAGTTTCTTTATGTCTGTTAGTAATTGATTTGGGTGTCCCAGGTTGGCATAAATATTTACAATTAGAACTTGATGGGTAGACTCCTTAATTATGATATAATGCCCTTCTTCATTTCTCTTTACAGTCTTTGGTTTAAAATCTAGTTTGTCTGATGGAAGTATGGCTATTCCAGCTTCCTGTTAGTATCCATTATCATGATAGATGGTTCTCCATCACCTCACTTTGAATCTGCTGATGTCTTTAGGTCTAAAATGAGTCTCCTATAGACAGGTTATAGATGGGTCTTGTTTTTGTTTTTTGTATCCATTCTGATACCCTGTATCTTTTGATTGGAGCATTTAGTCCATTTACAGTCAGGGTGATTATTGAAAGAAAGATAGGAGTTTACTGCCATTATGTTACCTGTAAAGTTGGTGTTTCTGATGTTCTCTGTTCCTTTCCAGTCTTCGTTGCTTTTGGTCTTTTTTTTTCCCCCCAGAGTCCCTCTTAATATTTCTTGAAGGAATGGCTTAGTGGTCACAGATTCATTCAGTTTTTGGGGAAACTCTTTATCTCTCCTTCTATTCTGAATGACAGCTTTGATGGATAAGGTATTCTTGGCTTCATATTTTTCTCATTCAGCATGTTGAATATATTCTGCTATTCCCTTCTGGCTTGGCAAGTTTCTCTGGGCAGATTTGCTGCGAACCTGATCTGTCTTCCCTTGTAGGTTAAGGACTTGTTCCCCTTGCTGCTTTCAGGACTCTTTCCTTGTCTGTGTATTTGGTGAAATTTGACTATGATATGCCTTGGTGATGACCAGCTTTTGTTGAATGTAATGAGAGTTCTCTATGCTTCTTGGATTTTGATGTCTGCATGCTTCCCCAGATTAGGGAAGTTTTCAGCTATAATTTGCTCACCGAAACATTCTGCTCCTTTCTCTCTCTCTCCATTTTCTGGGACTCCTATGATAAGAGTGTTACTCCATTTTAATAAGTTGCTGAGTTTCCTAAGTCTACCTTCGTGATCCATTATCTTTGTTTCCCTCTTCTTTTCAGCTTCATTATTTTCGATAATTTTAACTTCTGTATCACTGATTTGTTTCTCAGATTCACCCATTCTCACTGTTGTGACATCCATTCAGGTTTGCAGTTTGGTTATTAGCATTTTTAATATCAGCCTGACTAGGTTTTAGCTTTTATCTCTGCAGTAAGGGATTCTCTACAGTCTTCTAAGCATTTGTCAAGCCCAGCTAGAATCCTTATAATTGTTGTTTTAAATTCTAGTTCAGACATATTACTTATATCTCTGTTGATTAATTCCCTGGCTGTCATTTCTTCCTGTTCTTTCTTTTGAGGTGAATTCATCCATTTGTCATTTTGGAGGGGAAAAAAATAATAAAATGGAATTTAAAAAATAATAAAGGAAGCTAGATCCTTGGTGTATAGCTTGAAGCTTGATAGAAGAAAAAAGATTAAGAAAAGGTAAAAAAAAAATTTTTTTAATTAAAAAAAATAAAATACAGTAAAAAATAAAAAATTTGCTTTCTGTTTCCCAGGAAAAAAAAAAACACAAAAACAAATAATAGAAACAAAGCAAAGAAACAAAACCCGAAGGAAGCTAGATCCTGTTTCCCCTAGAGCTGAAGCTTTGCAGCATTCTATGATCTGTAGACCTAGTGCATGGAAGCGGTTTGTGTTGGTCTTCTCATTGAGGGGCCTACTACTTTGATTCTCAGGCCAACTTGCTCTACCAGAGATGTGCCTGGACGGTGCAAGGGGGCGGGGCTTGGTGTATTGGCTCTGTTCTCCACTTGGTGGCTCCATTTTCTACTTGGTGGCGCTGTTTAGCTCACTGAGGTTGATCAGTGCTGATGGGCTAGGGGTGAAAATGGCTTCACCCCACTCTGTAGTCTCCAGAGAGGGAAGTTTGTGCCCCCACAGATGTGCAATCAGTCATCCTCCTGTGTCCCCAGATTCTGTCAGCTCCCCACCTTCATTCACCCTGTGTCTGTCTGCGCTGTCCACCTGCCATATGGTGCCACCCTCCTGGGTTTTATCTCAGACACAGCTGTGTTTCAAAACCCCACACTTCAGAGGCCCCTGCAGCTTGGGCCTGCATTGAATCCTGTGGGACCACATTTTGCTGCACTGTGGCTGGTGCCGGCTTGTCCTAAGCAACAGTTGCGCGACTGTGCAGCAGCAGTGGCTTAGAGTTTATGGTAAATTGCAACACGCAGCCAGCATCTTTGTTCCTGTACTGGTGAATGGGGCAGCTCAGTGGTACCCACCAGGGCTTTTGCCTGCTTGAGAGGCCATGTTGCCTCTACCAGATGCACTCCAGGGGATCCTCAGACCACACTGCCCGCTCCGGGGCTCTGCCCTGCTTCCTCGAGGGAACTGACCTCTAAAACTCCAGACTCTGCACTCCACCCTCTCCTTTTTCCCCATCATTGGTTTTGGGGAACAGTTTTTTTGTGTAGTCCCCTGCATGTATTTTCACTCTTTTATTTTTTTTCTTCATTCTTATCTCCCCTCCCCCTGATCAGGGATCCCTCCCCTTCACAGGGTCAGCCATTCTTTTCTTCCAATGACTCAACCTTCCACAGTTCCTACCTTGCATAGGTTGTTTTTTCTGTTCGTAGACATGCAGTTTCGTCTTCTAAGACTTCCGGTCAATTTCTTAGGTGTTCAGAATGATTTGATACTTATCTAGCAGTTTGGGGGAGGAGGCAAGCTTGGAGTCACCCTACTCCTCTGCCATCTTGCCTTAATCCCTCCAAATGGAGTGGTTTTAAATAGTACAATTCTAGAGTGACTTCCCGTTTTCTAGTCGGACAGCTGGGGGTTGAGAATATGAAAGGAGGAGCAAGTTGTGGCAGAAGATGATGGTTGGGTGCTTATGGGACATAGGGTGGAGATGTGTAGGCAGAGCCTGGCTACAGGAGTCTGGTGCTCGGGAGAGAGGACTAGAGGTGGGGATTTGGGAATCATCAGTGCTGAGGTGGCAGTTAAACCTTTGAATTGAATGAGATTGGAGTGAGGCAAGAGTTAGAGGTGGAACCTTGCAAAACAGTGTTTAATGGGCAGAAAGGAAAACCAGGAATGGGTAAAGGCACAGAAGCCAAAGGGAGAGTGCTTCGGGGAGGGAATAGTTGGGAATGTCAGGTGCTGCTTTTGAGAGAGAAAAATCAGAAAAAGGTATTGATTTTGGCCATGAGGACGCTATTTGAAGCCCTGAAAACTATTTTTCAACCTCATTTTTTACATTCAGCCCCCCTTAGGAGCCTTTTCAGACTTTTCTTAG
>NW_024412401.1:21332357-21361850 GCF_014898765.1 Herpailurus yagouaroundi | reverse complement strand
ACAAGAACCAGTTTTGGTCCTCATCAGGGCAAATTCATGTCTTAAGAAAGAGCACATTCGGGGCACCTGGGTGGCTCAGTCGGTTAAGCGTCCGACTTCGGCTCAGGTCATGATCTCACGGTCTGTGAGTTCGAGCCCCGCATCGGGCTCTGTGCTGACAGCTCAGAGCCTGGAGCCTGTTTCAGATTCTGTGTCTCCCTCTCTCTCTGACCCTCCCCCGTTCATGCTCTGTTTCTGTCTGTCTCAAAAATAAATAAACATTAAAAAAGAAAGAGCACATTCAAATCACAGGAGCAGAAACTTGACTACGCTGAGAGGGAAGAAGTGCTTTGAAGACATGGAAATTGTGACCACCTGCCAGTGGAAAGCAGACAGTAGGAATGGAAGCAAGGGTTGAGAATGCGGGAGGGAAAGGGCAGTTGAGTCCCTACTATAAAGCTCCTGGCGAGGGGGTAGGAGATGAGCTGCAAGGCCTCGACAGAGGACCCAAGAGAGGGGAAGGATGAGTGAAGGTGTGCAAACAGATATGTTTATAGGTGGGGGCAGAAAAGTGAGGGGACTGCTGCCTGTTGGTGTCCTTTAGCAGAGAGGCCAGCAGGATGGAAATCCTGTGGTAGGAGGTGGGGTATAAGGTGTGAGGTGGTGGAAACTGAGAAGAGCCACGGTGGGGGGGGGGGGAACGGGAGAGCGCTGGCAGGGGCAGCTGTGAGAAGATCCTTGGATGGGGTCTAGGCGGCAGCCTGCATGGCTGGGATTTTCTCTCATCAGCACACAAGTATGACAGCAGACGAGGAGGCAGATTGACCTGGGTTGATGACGGGCAAGGTGAGGGGCAGAAAAGACCAGGACTATAGATAATAGACATGTTTAGTGAGCATTGACTCTGGCCAGCACTTAACTAAGTACTTGATATCTGTTAACCTCATTCAGTTCCTCACATAATCCTGCCAGGGTACATGGTGTTACCCGTTTTATAGAGAAAAGAAGGGTCTGCAGGTGGCGTGACGTGGACAGGGTTGTGCAGCTAGTAGTGGCCGAGCGCCAGCAACTGAGAACCCCTGTCAGCATCAGTTCTTCAGGCCCTGCCGTGGAACGTGGGGCACTCACAGTAATGTGACCTGCATCTGGATAAAGGAAGGAGATAAATACAGAGGAATCTGATAATTTGGGGAAAAAAAACACGTTAAGGACTCAGTTTCACGTGGAGGTGAGAAGTAAAGAAACAAGAGAGCCGGCTAGGAGGCTGTGGTTGGAGTTGAGGATTTTCCAGGTGGGGAAGTTCTGGATGATAGGTAACCAAGACAGCAAGAGGACAGTGGCCTCTGGAAAATGTATGTGGACATTTGTGCATGGTAAAAAGCTTTGCAAATGTGAAAAGAAACCATGTCTTCCCACTTGGGGGCTTGCTGCCCGCAGGCAAACTTAAAAGGTTGGCCCTGCTGCAGGGCTGCCACAGCTCAGTGATGACTGCTGCCTCTTGCCTCTTCTCTAACAGAAGACCTGCTCTTGGTGGAAGGGATGTCAGTGCCAAAAGACGAGGCCGTGAGTGCAGTCCATCTCATCCAAGCCGCAAAACTTGGCAACGTGAAGGCCCAGAGCATCTTGAGAACAGGTGAGCATGTGGCTCTGGGCAGCTGTGCCCTAGAGGGCCCCTCAGACCGCCCAGGGCTCCGACACGTACCCAGCCCCCCTCGGGACCGATGCTCTGGAATGTGTGTTCAGGGCCGTTATTCCCTGCTTTCTGAGAGTGAAAAAAAGGAAATGGCATTCAAGGTATTTGGCAGCATTGCTTTATTAAACAAGTTTTTTGTTTTGTTTTAAAACCATGAATAAACTACTTGTTCATTTTAAATTTTTTTTTTTCAACGTTTATTTATTTTTGGGGGGACAGAGAGAGACAGAGCATGAACGGGGGAGGGGCAGAGAGAGAGGGAGACACAGAATCGGAAACAGGCTCCAGGCTCTGGGCCATCAGCCCAGAGCCCGACGCGGGGCTCGAACTCACGGACCGCGAGATCGTGACCTGGCCGAAGTCGGACGCCCAACCGACTGCGCCACCCAGGCGCCCCTACTACTTGTTCATTTTATAGGCGATCTAGAGAAATACAGGAGAGTAGGAAAAAGTATCCCTTTGGGGAGCCTGGGTGGCTCAGTCGGTTCAGCGTCCGACTTCAGCTCAGGTCATGATCTCACTGTTTGTGAGTTCGAGCCCCACGTCCGGCTCTGTGCTGATAGCTCAGAGCCTGGAGCCTGTGTCAGATTCTGTCTCCCTCTCTCTCTGCCCCACCCCCACTCTCTCACATGCGCTCTTTCTCTCTCATTCAAAAATAAACATTAAAAAAAATTGAAAAAGTATCCCTTCAAGTTTTGCTCTTCAGAGATAGTCAACTATTAGCATTCCCTTCCAGTCTTTTCCAGTTTTTTTTTTTTTAAACATAGTTGAGAGCATATGGTGTAGTATTACCATATCTAGCTTTTTTTAAATTTTGAAGCATAACAACATTTTCTCATACTAAGAATAAATCATGAGGGCGCCTGGGTGGCTCAGTTGGTTAAGCATCCGACTCTTGATTTGGCTCAGGTCATGATCTCACAGTTTGTGAGTTTGAGCCTGCATTGGCAGTGAGGAGTCTGCTTTGGATATTCTCTCTCTCTCTCTCTCTCTCTCTGCCCCTCCTCCACTCAAGCGTACGCTTTCCCTCTCAAAATCAATAGGAGCGGGCGGCGCAGTCAGTTAAATGGCCAACTTCACCTTAAGTCATGATCTCATGGTTCATGAGTTTGAGCCCCACATCAGGCTCTCTGCTGTCAGCACAAGCCTGCTTTGGATTCTTTGTACCCCTCTCTCTCTGCCTCCCATCTCAAAAATAAACATTAAAAAATAATTAATAAACCTAAAAAAAAGAATAAGTCACAAACAGCTTTAAAAGTACCACTTTCCCGACTTCAGCCAGGTCACGATCTCGCGGTCCGTGAGTTCAAGCCCCGCGTCAGGCTCTGGGCTGATGGCTCAGAGCCTGGAGCCTGTTTCCGATTCTGTGTCTCCCTCTCTCTCTGCCCCTCCCCCGTTCATGCTCTGTCTCTCTCTGTCCCAAAAATAAATAAAAAACGTTGAAAAAAATTAAAAAAAAAAAAAGTACCACTTTCTCTTACGTAGTGTGAATGTAGTGAGTATTCTGGGCGGCTGACTCCACTGTCCTCTGGTGTTTTTGATTTGGCTCTCTCCTTGAGACTTATTTTCATTTTTGTTTTCTTGTAGCTGGAACGGCTTTGGGTCTTGGGGTTGTGAACATCCTCCACACTATAAATCCTTCCCTTGTGATCCTCTCTGGAGTCCTAGCCAGTCACTACATCCACATCGTCAAAGATGTCATCCGCCAGCAAGCCTTGTCCTCGGTTCAGGATGTGGACGTGGTAGTTTCGGATTTGGTGGATCCCGCCCTGCTCGGTGCCGCCAGCATGGTTTTGGACTACACAACTCGCAGGATCTGCTAGGCCTCCCAGGAGGGGACATGGACCAAGACTCAGAACTTCTTCGTGGAATCAGGTTGTCTTTTAGATGAGCGTTTCTTACAAAGCAAATTTGGTATTTAGCAGGTGACTTCAGCAGTTAAGTTTTTGCTTTTAGTCTCCTCTTCCAAAGTCACTTTTCCCAACCCGTTTTGGTAGATGCTGCTCTTTCTGGGGTCATTTTAGCTCAAACCCTGTAAGTACCAGTCACAATTTTCTGTGCCAAAGGAGCTGTGATAGTAGACAAGGAAGCCTTAGGACTCTGCTCACCAGACGTACCACTTAGACCTGCAGGCCTTGCTTGAGATGGGACCTTGATACTGGAGTTTGGATTATTAATCCTTCCTACTCTGACCTTAAACTCAGATTGCAGAAAGGGATCCAGTCAGGAAACAGAAGGAAATCTCACCGTGAATGGCTAAAGTAAACTTTTTTAAAAACAGCTTTACTGAGATATTTTTAAAAGTGTACAATTTGGTAAGCTTTGACATATGTATATACCTGTGAAACCATCACCACAATCAAGACATTGGACATACCTGTCACCCCCAAATGTCATCTGCTTAAAGATGTTATTTGCTACTACTCTTGGAGAGTCTTGAGCAACTTTAGGGATCTGAATTACAGTGGCTTTAAGTGACCTTGTCCTTATCTTCTTAAGGACAGCTGAGAAGCCACTAGGACTTGACAGCCTCTGAAAGGAGATTAACCATCCCCAAAGGATCTTCGCTATGGACAAACACCTCTCCCTTCAATAACTTTTCATGCTAATGTTGAGTATGACCCTGGAGTATCTCCTAAGGCAGCGTTTGTGGAGCCCGTATCTGTGAATCTGGATTCTGGCGAAATACGATTTTGTGCTTTCATTGGTGTCTAGATACAAAGGCTAGGGTTCTTGCTATCAATTTCAACCTGGAAGAAATATGAATACCCACCATTTATTAAGTGCCTACTGTGTGCCAGGTTCTGAACTAGGTGCTCCATATACGTTATTCTAAATTCTCACAACCTGGGAGGTAGGTGTTTTAATTTCCATTTTATACAACCACAAATTAAGTCTTGGCGCGTTTAAGTGATGGCACCTAAAGCTGTGTGGCTAGTGACTCTCAGAAACAGGATTTGCTCCCAGGTCCATCTGTGCTTTTCTGCTAAGCCACACAACCCCTCAAATAAAAACCTTGCAGAAGGTAAATATATCCTAATTTAGTTCAGACTAACAACAGCTTTAATAAGACTGTCTCATTAGCAGATGACTCAATTTGTCTTTGATGCTGTCCCTCAGTGATAAATTTAATCAAATATTCTTCTCTGCTGTGGACATTTTGCCAATACAGTATTTTGCCAATACAGGTTTTTATGGGTACTTTCAGATGATCTAAGAAAGCATATGCATGTTTTTCAGATTCTTATTTTAGGAAAACCAGAAAGTTTCTATTGTTTCAGTGTTAGCATACAAAATAAAGTGTGAAAGAATCACTATTGCATTTGAACTACTTCCTTCCTGGTGGGTTAATGTGAATAGATAGGTTGGCTGATTCCAAGAACTCCACCGGTCCTGAAATAATCTCCAGGTCCTGGTTATTGTTGAAAAATTCCACCGTGATTCCTAGGAAGGAAGCTAGTTCTGCTTGGCGTCAGCGTCTGGGGTGAGGTGGTGTCCTGGGAAGGGACACCAGTTGTTCCTGGGCGACATCTGTAAACTGCTCTGGACACCAGACGGTTGCATTGCTACCAGGCTTCATACCAAATATTTGGAAGGATGGTTCTAAATCTAAAACCAAATCTTAGTTTTTATTGAATTCACAGAAAGGATAATTAATATATTCCAACATAATTATTACTGACAGTTAAATCACATATTAATTTATTTTAGTGTAAATATTTGTATGTTACTGTTCTGAGCCACATTCTAAAGAAAAAATAAATATATTTCTTTGTGGAAATCCTAACATTTTTGCATTTTGTTTTCTTAATTAACTGTCTAGCTAAAATCCCTTCCCAGAAGAAATTTATGTTGTTGCACTGCTTGCTTTTTGAAGGTCATGTAACTTCTTAAGGCATCTAGTACAGATTTCTTAACCAAACAAATAATAAATCTTTGATAATACGGAGTACTGCTATATAATATTTTTATATATTTCAGATGATCACCACAGTAAGTCTAGTTAACAGCCATCACCATACCTACAGAACTTTTTTTTTCTTGTAATGAGAACTTTTAAGATCGACTCTTGTAGCAACTTTCAAATATATGGTATTTGAGGTACAGGCGTACCTCATTTTACTGCGCTTCACAGATAATGTGGTTTTTCTTTTTTGTTTTTTTTGTTTTGTTTTTTTACAGATTGAAGGTTTGTGGCAACCCTGTGTCACACAAATCTATTGGCACCATTTTCCCAACAGCATCTGCTCACTGTGTCTCTGTCACTAGTTGGTAATGATCGCAGTATTTCAAACTTTTTCATTATTATATTTGTTGTGGTGATCCGTGATGTTACTGTTGTGTTTGGGGGCACCATAAGCTGCACCCATATGAGATGGTGAACTTAAACCAAGAAATATGTGTGTTCTGACTGCTCCACTGACTCGCCGTTCCTCCATCTGTCTCCCTCCTCACACCTCCCTATTCCCTGAGACACAATATTGAAATTAGGCCAGTTAATAACCCTACAATGCCTTCTGTGTATTCAAACAAAAGGAAACGTTACACATCTCTCACTTTAACTCAAAGGCTAGAAATGAGTGAGAAGGGCAGGCCAAAAGCCGAGACAGGCCGAAGCTATGCTTCTCGCGCCAGATAGCCAAGTTGTAAATGCAAAGGAAAAGTTCCTGAAGGAAATAAAAAGTTCACTTGCTACTCCAGTGAGCACACATATGGTAACAAGGCGAAACAGCCTTATCATTGGTATGGAGAAAGCTTCAGTGGTCTGGATAGAAGATCAAGCCAGCCACATTTCCTTAAGCCAAAGCCTAATCCACAGCAAGGTCCTAACTCTCTTTAATTCTGTGAAGGCTGAGAGAGGTGAGGAAACTACAGTAGAAAAGTTGGAAGCTCGCAGAAGTGGCTTCATGAGGTTCAAGGAAAGAGGCCATCTCCGTGACATAAAGTTGCAAGGTGAAGCAGCAAGTGCTGATGCAGAAGCTGCAGCAAGTTATCCAGAAGAGCCAGCTAAGATCATTAACAGAGGCGGCTACATGAGACAAAAGATTTTCAATGCAGACAAAACAGCCATATATTGGAAGAAGATGTCTTCTAGGACTTTCATAGCTAGAGAGAAGTCAGTTCCTGGCTTCAAACTTCAAACGATAGGTTGACTCTCATTAGGGGCTAAGGCAGCTGGTGACTTTAAGTTGGAACCAGTCAGTGTTCATTCATATACCATTCCAAAAATCCTAGGGCATTTAAGAATTATGCTAAATCTACTCTGTGCTCTGTAAATGGAACAAAGCCTGGATGACGGCACATCTGTTTACAACATGGTTTGCTGAGTATTTTAAGCCCACTGTTGAGGCCTACTGCTCAGAAAAAAAAAAGATTCCTTTCAAAATACCACTGCTCGTTGACAAGGCACCTGGTCACCAAAGAGTTCTGATAGAGAGGTACAATGACATTAATGTTATTTTCAAGCCTGCTAACAAAACATCCACTCTGCAGCCCATGGGTCGAGAAGTCATTTCAACTTTCAAGTCTTATTGTTTAAGAAATACCTTTCATCAGGCTCTAGTGCCATATATAGTGATTCCTTTGATGGATCTGGGCAAAGGTAATTGAAAATCTTCTGGAAAGGATTCACCAAGTCCGGTGCCATTAAGAACACTCATGATTTATGGGAAGAGTCAAAATATCAACATTAACAGGAGTTTGGAAGAAGCTGATTTCAACCCTAATGGATGACTTTGAGGGGTTCAAGACTACAGTGGAGGAAGTGAGTGCAGATGTGGTGGAAATAGCAAGGGAACTAGAATTAGAAGTGGAGCCTGAAGATGTGACTGAATTGCTATTACTGTCATGATAAGATTTTAATGGATGAGGAGTTGCTCCTTATGGATGAGCAAAGAAAGTGTTTTCTTGAGATGGAATCTACTCCTGGTGGAGATGCTGTGAAGACTGTTGAAATGACAGCAAAGGATTTAGAAATTACATAAACTTAGTTGATAAAGCAGTGTGGGGTTTGAGAGAATTGACTCCAATTTCAAAAGAAGTTCTGTGGGCGAATATCAAATAGCATTTAAATGCTACAGAGAAATTGTGAAAAGAAGAGTCAATCAATGTGGCAAATTCATCGTTGTCTTATTTTAAGAACTTGCCACAGCCACGTCAACCTTCAGCACCCACCACCCTGATCAGTCAGGGGCCACCAACATTGAGGCAGGACCCTCCACCAGGAAAAAGGATTACAACTCACTGAAAGCTAAGATGATGGTTAGCATTTTTTAGCAATAAAGCATTTTTTAATTAAGATATGTATGTTTTTAGACATAATGCTGCTGCACACTTAACAGACTACAGTATTATAATGTAAACATTTATTTGCACTGGGGAACCAGAAGATTCACTTGACTCACTTTATTGCAGTATTCCCTTTATTGCAGTGGTGTGGAATTGAACCTACAATATCTACAAGGTAGGCCTGTATTATTTATTTTTTGTTTATTTTTGAGAGAGGAGACAGAGCATTAGTAGGGGAGGGACCAAGAGACAGGGAGACACAGAATCTGAAGCAGGCTCCAGGCTCTCAGATGTCAGCACGGAGCCCAACACAGAGCTCAAACTCACCGCGACATCCTGAGCTGAAGTCAGACACCCAATCGACCGAGCTACCCAGGAGTCCCGGTAGGCCTGTATTATTAACTATAGTTGCCACACTGTGCATTACTTCCCCATGACTCAATAAATGGAAATTTGTATCTTTTGACTCCCTTCAGCCGTTTCACCCACCCCTTCCCCATCCTGACCACCAGTGTGTTACCTGTTTTCTATGAGCATGGTTTTTGGAGTTTTTTTTTTTTTTTTTTTTTTTTTTTTAAGATTCTACTTAGAAGTGGATATTTCATATGGTATTTGTCTTTCTGACTTTGCTCTCAAGGCCTATCCATGTCACAAATGGCAGTATTTCATTTTTTATGGTTGAATAATGTGTGTGTGTATGTGTGTGTTTGTGTACGTGTACATGTATGTGTACACAGATACCACATTTTCTTTATCCGTTTATCCACTGATGTACACTCAGGTTGTTTCCAGATCTTGGCTATTGTAAATAATGCTCTAGTGAAGAAGGGGTGCATTTATCTTTTCAAGTTAGTCTTTTCATTTTCTTTGTTAAAATACCCAGAAGTGCAATTGAACTATACATTGGTTCTATTTTTAAATCTTTGAGGAAACTTCATACCATTTTCCACTGTGGCTGCACCAATTTGCTTCCTACCAACATAGTACAAGGAGTCCCTTTTCTCCACATTCTCCCCGTTGTTTTTTTTTTTTTTTAATGTTTTTATTTATTTTTAAGACGGAGACAGCATGAGCAGGGGAGGGGCAGAGAGAGAGGGAGACACAGAATCCAAAGTAGGCTCCAGGCTCTGAGCTGTCAGCACAGAGCCTGACACAGGGCTCGAACTCACGGATTGTGATAGCATGACCTGAGCTGAAGTCAGATGCTTAACCGACTGAGCCACCCCGGTGCCCCCTGTCTTTTTGATAATAGCCATTCTCACTGTGGTTTTGATTTGCATTTCCCTGATGATCAGGGATACTGAGCATCGATGCATCTAGCTAGCTGTTGGCTATCTGTATGTCTTTGGAAAAATGTCTGTTCAAATCCTTTGCCCATTTTTCAATCGGGTTTGGTTTTTTCTTCTGCTGGTATAGGAATTTTTACATATTTTGGATTGACCCTTATCAGATATGATTTGCAAATACTTTCTTCCACTCGTTAGGTTGCCTTTTCATTTTGTTGGTTTCCTTTGTGCACAAACTTTTTATTTTAATGTAGTCCCACTTTTCATTTTTGCGTTTGGTGTCACATTCAGAAAATCACCAAGACTGATGTCAAGGAGTTTATTGCCTACTGGTTTCATGTCTTATATTCAACTCTTTAATCCATTTTGAGCTAACTTTTGTGTATGGTGTAAGATAAGTGACCTAATTTTCCCAACAGCAATTATTGAATACACTGTCTTTTCTTGATTATATATTCTTGTCTCCTTTGTCGTAAATTAACTGACCATACATTCATTGGTTTATTTCTAGGCTATTCTGTGCCATTAATCTAGGTCTGTATTTATGCCAATACTCGATTACTATAGCTTTGTAATAATATAGTTTGAAATTAAGGAGCATGAGGCCTCCAGCTTTGTTCTTTCTCAAGATTGTGTTGGCTGTTTGGAGCCTTTCGGGGTCCCATACAAATTTTAGGGGTGTTTTTTAAAAATGCCATTGAAATTTTGAGAGATTGCATTGAATCTGTAGGTTGCTTTGGGTAGTGTGAACATTTTAACAATATTCGCCCAATCCCTAAGCATGGAGTAGCTTTCCATTGATTTGTCTGCAGTTTCATTTATGTCAGTTTTCAGTGTACAGGTCTTTCATGTTTTTGTTTAAAAATCCCTGGGTATTTTGTTTTTGATGCCGTTTTATAAATGGGACTATTTTAATTTCTCTTTCTGGTAGTTATTAGTGTACAGAAATGCAAGATTCCTGTGTATTGATTTTGTGTTCTGCAACTTTACTGAATTTATTAGTTCCAACAGTTTTTTGGTCTTTGGGGTTTTCTATATGTCATTTTATCTGCAAAAACTGACAATTTGGGTGCCTTTTGCTTGTCTAATTGCTCTGGCTAGGACTTCCAATACTATGTTAACATTTAAAATTGGACATAAAAAGCAAAGTGGTCCAAAGAAAGAAGTTTGAAACTAAATGTTGAACACTCTATTGAGTCCATGGACCGAACTCCCTCCTTTTTATGAAACCCCATGTGGGGGATGCAGGTTATCAGGAACAATTCTAAGTTACTACAGCTTTGTCACAAACCACCCTAAAAACTTAAGAGGTTCAAAGAGTAATCATTTCTCTCTCGGATTCTGTGGACTAGGAATTTAGGAAAGGCTCTACTTGGCAGTTCCGACTCCAGGTATTGGATGTATTTGCATTTACAGCGGCTAGAGCTGGGCTAGCGGGAAGTTAGAACACGAGGGACTGGCCAGACGTTTCTGCTTGTAGTTTCAGGATCTCTCTGTGTGGGCTGGTCTGGGCTTCCTCACAGAATTGGCTTCCGGGTGACTCAAGGACTTACCAGCCTGTGTAGCTTTGCGTGTTCCAACAGACCAGCTGTAAGCTGTGTTGCCTTTGATCTAGCTTTGGAAGTCACAGAGCAGTCCTTTTGTCGTGTCAACCAGTCACCTCTTGATCTGGGGAATGTCAGACTTTATGGATCTTTTACAACCGCCACATCTCCCCTCAGAAAGCCCATCTGGTGTGAGAGAGGCAAGACCAGCCTAGATACTGCCACCAGGAGAATACCAAAAGGTAAGCTGCCCCACGTAGAAGGCCAGGGGAGCTCACCGAGGGGAGTAAGGGAAAGCATTTTGGAGGCGACCTTTGAGCTGGTTCTTAAGATGGATTTTGACATTTTGAATGGCATTAGCAAGGTCCAGAAGTAATAAATGGTTGAACAGCGAGTGATTACTTGACTGCAATCAAAAGTGGCTGAAGGAGGAGTGAGCAGAGGCCAGAAATGTGAGCCAGATCAAGGAATGCCCAACCTAAGCACTTCGAGAGAGGCGGGGACATGGGCAGAAAAGTAATGAAGGTTCCTCTCCCCTCCAGATACAATTACCACGGGAGAGATGGTGAACTTTCCTTCTTGGCAATATCTACTACCCCTCCTGGGTGGTATTACAGGAGTTTACAGCAGTCTCCAACTTGGAAATAGTATCAGGTAACTATAAGCATGTATTTCTGATTTGGCTTTATTAGTTGCTTGAACTATCACCTAAAATGTGACAGGCTGAAAGGCATATAACACGTGTTGAAGCCTGAATGGAGTACACAGTCTCTTAGTGCTACCGGTCGTGTAGATCAGTATGGTCCAGAACTTTCTGTGATGATGGCTGGGATGCTACCTAACCACAGGCAGCCATTAAGCATATGAAATCTAGGGCTGGAAATGTTATTTTAATTAATTTAAGCACACGGGCCTAGTGTGCTGGTTAGCCAGGCCTACATGAAGGGTTTGGCAAGTGCAAGAGTGGAGTCCTAGGGCTGGCACAGACCCCAATGTGTGCTGTGGAAATTCAGAGTAACAGGGCTAGCCACAAAGTAATGCCATCCTGATTCAGGTTTACTGGGTCAATCCGATGGAATAATATATACCCCAGAGAGACCCCTGGTGAAAAATACTACCCAAGCCCCTAGAGTAGGGGACAGTGACAAGAGCCGGCCGGGAAAAATATCTAGGTTGGTAAGGAGATTCACAGCTCTCTCTCTGGGGAGCAATGGGAGGTTAATTTTCAGCCACGGGACTCCCTTTTTGCAAATAGAAACTTCCACAGCATCCTACTACATACAGATGGCAGTAACTTGGAGCTCTTTCAGTTCAGAGCGGGAATGGACACTCCGTGGCTGTGCCTCCTCAGTGCTAGAAGTGATAAAAGGAAATCCATCATCCTTTCCAATCTTACTCCAACGTGCAGTGTATCTTGAGGTCAATAATGAGACTTCATGGTTGTTTCTGAAACAAATTTATTCTCAGAATAATGCACAAAAGTAGAGGTTGAGGCTACCTTTGGGAGGCTTCCTCCCCCTCCTCTCTGAATGCCAGGGAGAACACAGTTGAGGGAAACATGCAATCACAAACAATGATCAACTCTAAAGACAAAAAGGTTTGGTCCAAAAGAACTCAACATAATTAATCCAATTACTGTGAACAGCTTCACTGAGCAGGATTAAGATATTGCAGACGTAGTGTTTCCACAGGGTGGCTCTTCAGTGCACCAGGGGGGCCTGCTTGAGGGAGATGAGGACAGAGCGCATGCGGGAGACGTCTTTGGCCTGCTTGCTGGACTTGGGGTTAAAGTCACACAGCCGGGCCACCCGTTCCCACTCAGTGCCTGGGGACGACTCGTCTATGTCATTTACAAAGGCTTCTTCTGCTGCCCTGGAAGCAATAATGAAAGATGTTGGTTTAATGTAGAACCCCTTGTGAGCTACCTGGTGGCTGCCTCTTCATGCCTGACTGAATGGCATCTGCTTTTCCAAAGAGTAACAGCCCCTGCCTGGCTCGGGTCAGATTCAGGAGCAGACACGTGGCCAGTTCTCCCAGGCACAGGGGCCGGGACTGCTGTGTAAAATGTTGGAATACAGGTGTTTGGTGCAGGGCTCACTCTCTCTCTGTCTCTGTTGACACAGAGCATTAAAAAAGCAAGTCCTTGGCCAGCTATGCACTGCCTTCATTAACAGGAGCAAAGCAGCAGGCTGGTCAAGAATGTGAACAGTGGTTTATGTTGGGCTCTACTGAGTTTCAAGTAAATTCAGAGACTTCTAAAAAGCCCACCGGTCACTGCACGATAGCCTCTGGATTTATCCCTAAGACCGGAGAGAAACAGGGCAGATCAAAAGGAATTCAAGACAAAGCTCCCATGCGAGCAGGCACTAGAGAGACTTAAAGCCATTCTGGAAGGGGGTTTGTTAGGACATTGTCCAGTTCAGCTCAAAGTTGGCCATTTTCCCTCCAGCCGGGTGCCTTGGGCCACTCAGGGCACTCTCTGGAAGGGGTGGGCATCTGATGGCTGAACAGCCAATCAATGTCAGTTGCTTTTTGCTAGGATGCTGCTCCAACGATCTTTCACGTCAAGGTCAGCCCACCCCCCAGTTGGGAACTGGTGGGAGCTACAGCCTGAAAGGACAGCGGAAGGAGGAGGGAAGACACACTATATTCATCTACTCCGACAAGCATCACGGGCAAAGCAAAAGCAATGGAGATGACTGGTCTGTGGGGACGGGGGGTGGCACTCTCACAGGGATGGCCGTGGCAGACACTGCTGAAGCCCAGAGCCACTACAACACTGCGACTTCATGGCACACACAGTTAGGGGCAGTGAGAAAGGTTTACTTAACTGTTCTAGGCTGTAGCAAGGATGGTTTATGTTTGTGCTTAAAGGTGAAGAGAAGAAAAGAAACAAGGAGAGAAACTTTAGGTCAGATATAGAAAATGAGAATGAGCTCAATGCAGATGGTCAGTAAGCTAGACATGCCCTTGCCACTCTAGCTACACTTGGGAACGTGCAGCTGGCTTTGCTGGGCCACCCTGCTGCCCAGCAAACCCAGACTCGACCTTTCCAGTCTCCATTTCTACTCCAGAGAGAATGTGCAAAAAATCAATCCAACACCACCTGTAAGTCCAGCATTTCACAAATCTCATTGCAAATGCATCTGGGGACCCAGGGAACCCCGCTCTGTATTCTAAAGGGATGAACGTGTAAAGGTCACAGGCCCTAAGAGGCTCTACAGCCATGAGCCTATTGTCCACCCTTCTACCCTCATCTCCCTTGTATCAAAAGCTAGTCCTAATTCTTAAGGAAACAGCAATACTGCTCTGAAAACAAGAATCCTTAAGTACTTTTCCAGAGAAGATGTAGTTTTCTTTGGAAGAAGAAACCACAGTGGCCCACACCAGACAGCTTTGGCCATCTGGACCTTAAAAAGCTTGGGGCCTCTCTGTGCCACACTAGGGGGATAGGGCATCAGAAGGTGGCCACTAAACAATTTCCAACATATAAAACCATAGAGAAATAATTACAGAGCTCCCCCCTTACCCAATGAGACAACCTCCTCTGCTCTGGACTCTGCTGCCCCAAGGGAGAAGCAAACCAACCCCACATGTCGTTCTATAGAATTAAATGTAGGAAATCCTGCCCCCCCCCCCCCCCCCCCAATAGCTCCCAACCACAGAGCTTCCACCTGTTCCAGGTGGGGACACGTCCCGTCCCCACCTAGGGCAGGTAGGTAGCAAGAAGTTAGAGCCCACCCCCATCCCACAGCCTTCCCAGACAAGGTCACAAATGACCCACATTTTAAAAGGGAATCTGCTTCCTTCTCTCCAAAACCCTGGATGTGCAAAAGGGCTATCGGAGTTAAAGGGAGTCACGATTCTGCAAGACAAATCGATGGGTCATACCCCCAACCTTATAACTCTTAGGCAATCCCCAGAGTGCCAATCTGAAATAATTCAGAAAGCAAAGCAACTTGTGACATAACAGGAACATTAACTCTAAACAAAAAGTAGAATCAAAACAAGAAAAGGAATTAGTTTTGCAACATACACATAACCAATCACGTCAGCGAAGGGTTGTTTGTAGAAAGCTTCATCTGCCACCCTAGACAGCAAGAGGTCCAAAAGGCAGGCAAGCAGGCAGGAAAAAAGAGAGAACATTGAGAGGCAGAAACATCTCAAATCCACAGTAGAGGCATGACTGTGCTCCAGGGCGCTGCTCCCAAGGCTCCGTCCTCACCCAGCAAGGCTTCAAGTGCTGGAGACCAGCAGGCAAGGTCCTCCGCTGGCCTTCCCCAAGGGCGGGTTCTCCCAAGGGAGCCCTGCCAACTCCTTCCCCACCTTCTCCTGACAACGGCGAGCCTTTCTCAGCGCCCGCTTCCAGGTAAGCCCTTTTAGAGACTCCGAATCCATCCGATCCAATCCTCAACCCCAACGACCTAGGAGAACACTAGGACGTGGTCTCACCAACACTTTACAGATCAGGTAACAGGAGGCCTAGAGATGAAGCAACCTGCTCAACCCCAGGCGGCAGAACTCGGAAGCAGGCCGGCCTGGCTCTCTGCACTGTGCAGTAAGGCTTCTTCCCTGCTGGCGGATGACCGGGAAGCCACGCCGCCTTCCCGTCAGCCTCAGGGAGCCTCGCTAGGCATGAACGCTGCCAGCTGCCCGACACCAAACACGCTAGGCCCCAAAGCCACTGTCCAACTACTGCTTGTGAACCACCCTGGCTCAATGGGATCAGTTTTCAGTATTCTGGGAACAGATGAGGAAAAAGTTGCCGGACACAAGTGGTCTGGCGGAAAGGACTGCAGCCCAGGGTCCTGGCTCTGGCACCGTCTTCCTGTGTGTCCCCAAATAAGCTGGTTCGTCCGCTCAGTCCAGAAACCCCAACTTCCCTTCCCCTCTCACTCACACCAGGAATGGATCAAAGTGGCAGGGCTCTGTGGGACAGAAAGGGAAGGGGGGCACGCTGGGTGGAGGAGTTTACACCCCCACAGACAGGCTGGCTTATTTAGACTTTGTTGCCCCAGGCTGAATCCCTGGGCCCAGCCAGCCCACCCCATCTATTGTGGGTGGGCAGGGAACCTCCCTGCGGAAATCTTACCCTGTCCTTTGCCAGGCTGGTTTTGGGGCACAGGAGCGGGAGGGGCATTTTGAAGGAAAATCGTGCCTGTTTATTAACCTAGGGTCACTTATTTATTTAAAGGGAAATTCTAGTAATTTTATTTCAGTTTATTTTTAGACGCACCCACAGCCTGCCTTCTTTCCCATTTTGGTTTATACATAGGAGGTGTTTTGTGGAAATGTGATTGTAACTCTCAGTGAGTCAGCAGGAAAACAGAGTTGTTTGTGGGCAGAATGAGTGGGCGGGAAAGGAAAGGCCAGACAGCTTGTAAGCCCATAATCCTTTTAGTTTACACAAAGGGCTAAACCTAATCAATTTCAGTTTGTGCTTACTCCTACTGGAAGAAAATAAAGGTTTAGTGACTCCAGTGGAGGCATCACTAAGACAACAAAAGCCTGAATGCCAGGCTTCTGTTCCTTTGCAGTTAGCCCCAAGACTAAAGAGCTTGTTAGTGACAGCAGAGCCCCATCCGGGTCGGGTTACAGACAAGCAGGACAAATGGAAAATCATCATCTAAGTGGCCTGTTTGTTCTTCACCCACCAGACAGAAGGGCCTGAAAGCAGCAATCCTCATGGAAGCCTGTGGGAAAGGGGGCAGGGGGAGGGAGGAGGAATGCCTTTGGGCCTGACCACAGGGTGCTCAAGAGGTGACCCACATCAATAGCCCCAACGGGGCATGGGAAAAATGTCTGCCCGCTTTTAGAAGTCTTGAAAGAGGGGAAAAGTTAGCACCAGAGACCCCTGTAAAAGGGGAAATGTTTCTGTCCGTTTGGAAGGGAACATGGTCTGCGGCTGGTCTGGAGTACACACTGTCCTGACTGGCTCCCGTGGAGGAGGAATTTGTTTCCACAGGCTGTCACTAATAATTGATGGCTCTTGTGCAGTGGCATCTGCACCCTGAGTTGGGATAAAAGCAGGGAGATGCAATCTGAGGACTGACACCAGTCTACAGATGCAGTGAAGACAAGATCTGCGGTCATCTGCCCAGCACCACGCCTGGGCACCTAGAAGGTTTTAGTTTGGGGCACCTAGAAGTCAGGAGGCCTGACGATACACTCAAATATAGGCCCTTGCTACCCACCGCATCTCTTCTTTCAAACTACTCTACCTATCTTTGTGTTCCCCCTTAAAAATCCAGCTGCTACAAAAGTCATCCAGAGAGAAGGGCACATGCTTGAAACGAACACTTCATTTTCTCAAAATACTCACTCTTCACCTACGAACAGAGTTCCTTTACATATATAAATGGGACTTAGTCCCACAGGATGCTGTTTAGAGAATCAAACACGGAGGGGGAGTGGTCAACAATGTCACAATCTCGAGGAGGGGGTGTGTGCCATTGGAAGAAGTTCCCCACGGTGGCTCTAAACGGCTCCCATGCTAGTCCATGAAAACTAACGAGTAAGATGTAAAAACCACCCCTTCTATCCTGGAACCCTGGTGACAACGGCTCACGTGCCTCCAGTTTTACACACTCAGAGTCTGCCCTGCACTTCGTGACCTGGTTTTGAAACAACTACACATTCTCCAGGAGTGGCAAGTTTAAGTCTTTTCCCCTCTCTGGAACTTGGGAAGTTCACCTATGACATCATCCAACCCGACATTCTACGATTCTAAGAAAGGTACCAAAGCCCTAAACCGATGCCTGGAGGGACTAAACCTTAGAGACTGAGCTCCTGAAAACAGGAGTGCTTACTCCAAGGATAACTGATACTGTATACAGACAATCCCTTTCTTTCCAGAAGGGCTACAGTTTAGCAAAACTGGCCTGAAAAAATTTCCGCAATTAGAAGCCTATTCCCACCATAATTTTTTAAGTCTGAGAATCTGTATGTCAACTTGTTTACACATCAGGGACCCTGAACAGGGAGGGTCAGCCCGGTTTTACCAAGTACTTCAGGGCAGACGGACTCCCGGGCAACTTGCTAGAATAAATGGGGCCTCACACGGTACTTGCACAAAGAACTCGCTCCTCTCCCTTTAGAGATGTGAACTTGTATCTGTGGTAAATCATCTGGAATGAGCACAGAATAAAGCAGCCTGGACCTGTCAGCACTTCAAAATGACCACAAGCTCAGGAGAAGCCCTGGTAGTTAATGCTACCCTGAGCAACTCAATGTGAAGACCAGAGGGCAGTCCCCACCGTATTAGAACTTCACTGGAACCTGAGAAGCATTCCTAGAAAATACCTCCCCACAGGAAGGGGGCCAGGACTAGGCTCCCATTTGGCATTTAAGACACAGCCAACAGAACCAACTATGGCCAACAAGAGAAAGGCAGCCGAAGCCTACCGCACACAACGGTCCATCTGTTCTGCTGTAGGTGCCCACGATGGCACAGGCTGGCTGGCAAAGCGGTCTGCTCCCTCTTTTCTGGCAGATTTCCAGCAAGAAGCTGCCAGAGACCAAAGCACTTAAACCAACTTCTGCCTCTGAGGCAGGAACCTAAGAAGGCGCTTTACCCTGAAAATTACAACTATCCCCAGGCTCAGTCTAGCCTCTCTTTCCACTGAGGTAGTGAAGCGACCGTCTGAGAGCTGGGCTCGGGATGCAGCAGGAAGGCGAGCCACTGGCCTACATCAAGGCCAGCAGTGCTGCCTCCACCTCTCTGAGCTACTTCCAAGCAGACTGAGCATGGAGACCACAGCTCCTGCTCGGCGGGGAGAGGAGGAGGCGCTTAGTTTCTCCCTCAACTTTAGGGAGTACATCATAAAGAGCACTTTCAAAAGGTCAATCTTAGGTCAATTTTTTCAGATGTACGCGGAGGACCCTTCGTTCTCAAGTCACCGTGTCGGAACATCCCTGGCTACTGAATTACAAAGCACATTTCCCTGCTAACGGGCCCCTCTGCCTAGCAGCTTTCAGAGAGCAAGGCTGTATTTAGGGGCTGCAACATGACCAAGTCTATAATCCCCAAAGTACTGAGATCCTGGTATATTCATAACGCAGCCCTTCATTTCAGGGTTACGTTTCTGCACGTGGACTTAATCCATGACATAACTTTCCCTTTTGCTGCTTCATACCGATACAAGCAACACATATTAACCAAACTCTTAGCTGAAGAGCTAAATCCACTACAACTGGGATGGCTAAAGGACAGGCTGGATTAAGCTCATGAGACCCGAGAGACGTGCAACCTTTATGTTTCAAGTACTTTTTCCAAAACCTGCAAATACATTTCACACTAAAAGAGGCAGCACGTGAGAACTACATTGGCCACTGGAAATGAATTTGATTCCATCCTGGAAAGCAAGCAGTGCTGGCAGCACCGGGGACTGACCTGTTATTTGCTTTTGTTTTCTGTAGCTGCTCGTCCTGCCTCGCATACCACTCTTCTAGCTCCTTTATTGCTTTTTCTTTCCACTCTGCTTCTTGCTTCCGAGAATTGGCATCTTTGAAGGGAAGGAAAAGAAATAAAATGAGGCGAAACACAAATCGAAGTCTGCTCCATAAATTTTTTAGTCTTATTAAAACTGCTGTGTGCTGGCGGGAGACTAGGCAGGAGGGAAGACAAAATTCTGTTTTCCCTGTTTGTACATCCAGTCTCTGATCTCAGGGATTCCATTCAAGGGGTTTCATATTTTATCTCAATCCACTGACATTAGTGGATTCACTAATTTTGGGATTTCTTTTGGGGGTGGGGTAGGGGAGGAATTCTTTCTTTCTTTCTATTTTTTGTTTAATGTTTATTTATTTTTGAGACAGAGCATGAACGGGGGAGGGTCAGAGAGAGGGGGAGACACAGAATCTGAAACAGGCTCCAGGCTCTGAGCTGTCAGCACAGAGCCCAACGCAGGGCTCAAACTCACGGACCGCGAGATCATGACCTGAGCTGAAGTTGGACGCTTAACCAACTGAGCCACCCAGGGGCCCCAGGAATACTTTCTTTTTAAAAAAATTTTTTTTTTCAACGTTTATTTATTTTTGGGACAGAGAGAGACAGAGCATGAACTCACGGACCGCGAGATCGTGACCTGGCTGAAGTCGGACGCTTAACCGACTGCGCCACCCAGGCGCCCCCAGGAATACTTTCTTAATAGAAAAAAGCCTTTGGGGGCACCAACCAGGGAAAAAACAACTATGGACCATTCTTTAATAATGCTGTCAATATCAGTTCAGGGTGGACAATTAATATTACATCATCTAACAACATCTTCTCCCAAACTATATTTAACAGCCTAGGTTTGACAACCAATGGTTTTGTAAAACATAAGGTGGCACTCTCTTTTAACTAAAAATGGTAGAAACACCTCTATAAAGCAGGGAGCTGTTGTTAAAATTACCAGAGGTAGAGAAGATTCAGGAATATAGGCGGTAGAATATAGATGGTAAATGTTGAGGGGGACCACAAAATAGCTATTCCTGCTTGTATTGCAGAGTGAGTCTGTGGCAGAGCTAAGACAGAAGTAAAAAAGAAACTAATGGAGATTGCTGGGGGTTGAGGTGGGGTAGGGGATCACTAACAGTTATCCAAAAGGTTCTAGAAATTAGAAGACGCAAACTTAGGTTTGCCATACTGGATTCTCAAACATTAAGTTTCTCAGCTAAGTATTCACTAAGACATTTAGCTAAAAAGACCAAGTCAGTAGAGAGCGGGAGACAGAAATGCAGGTCACATGCAGCTGGCATCTGAAGTTACTCTGAGAGTTCACTTTTAAACATGTTCTTAAGGAAATACTCTCTGGCAGGTGTTTTTATTTAAAAGAATTTTTTTTTAAGTTTATTTATCTTTGAGAGAGAAGACAACAAGTGCGCACACACGAGTGGGGGAAAGGGCAAAGAAAGAGACAGGGAGAGAGAATCCCAAGCAGGCTCTGCACCGTCAGCAAAGAGCCCAATGTGGGGCTTGAACTCACGAACCGTGATCATGACCTGAGCTGAAGTTGGATGCTTAAGCGACTGAGCCACCCAAGTGCCTGTCGCAGGTGTTTTGTAATACACCCCTCATTTAATCTTTATAACAATCCCAAGAAGGTAAACTCTAGACCCATGCTCAGCACTGAGACAAACTATAGCTCAGAAAGTTTGAGTAACTTTTCCTAAAGGTTAAAGTCAGTGGCAGAGCTAAGATTCAAACCCAGATCTGCCTCTAAAGCTTACACGTTCTTACTTCATTAAGCTGCGTCCAAAGGGAAGGATGGCAAGGAAAGCAAGCCTAGAAAAAAAATCACAAGATGTGACTAGAAGGTGCTCACCAGTGCTCCAGAAAAGAGTGGACAGCACAGAGCCAGAGCCCGACCTGTAAGTAGCATCCTCGAGGAGGTTACAAAGCAGCGGTGGTGGCCAGTCACCCCCTGAAGGAAAGAAACTGAGCATTTGGGAGCATTTTTGGGGCCTTTGCAAGCACATTTTATAGTAACAACCTACAGAAAAGGCTGTGTCTGTAACTACTAGAAATAGCCTACTGGCACCTAAAAACTCTCCAAAAGTTTCGGATTCTAAAGCAGCTGTTAGCCTGTAGCCTGTCGTGTAAGTGAAATGGAGAACGCCACGATGCGACGGGAAATGCTGTGAGCTGGCAGTGCGTGTGGACAAGAAACCAAAGAGTACCAAGGTTAAAATTGAAGGTCACCTTTTCAAGAGTGGTGAAATCACTTCTAAAACATTACTTTTTGACTGCAGAGTATTTGCCTTTGTGTGTAGTCTAATGATGATTTTTTTTAAGTTATTTCTCTGAAAAATTAAATAAAAATTGTGATCTGCAGACTGTAGTCGCTGCATAAAACCACCTCTTTAAATCATCTACTTGCTTTTACAGATTTATGAAGGGACACTAGCAATAAGAATTTAGAATTCTTAAATGCTTAGTACAACAGGGCAGAGATCTAAGCTGCAATACAATCTCTGCATCTGGGCAGGAGAAGAGGGAGGGAAGGATGAAGAGTCCCCTTAGAGAGCAGGGCACATGGACGGCTGTCTTCTCTGGCAATCCCTATTACTGCTCATGGAAAGGAAAATTATTTGAGGACACAGCCAACAGCTAAGCTGAAAACGACTGACATGGATTCTCTATTTTTAGCATCTGTGCTTTCTCACAGTTCTTGCAAGGAAAAAAAAAAACAAAACAAAACTGAAAAAACACCTAAGGTTCACAGACCAATTTAATTCAGCTGCAAAGCCACATGTTTGACTTCCTTCATAAAAACATCTTAAGGGGCCACCTGGGCGGCTCAGTCGGTTAGGCATCCAACTTTGGCTCAGGTCATGATCTCACAGTTCGTGGGTTCGAGCCGCGCGTCGGGCTTTATGCTGACAGCTTGGGGCCTGGAGCCTACTTCAGATTCTGTGTCTCCCTCTCTCTCTGCTCCTCCCTTGCTCACCCTGTCTCTCTCTCAACAATAAATAAAGATTAAAAAAAAATTTTTTTTTTTAAAAGCATCTTAAGAAAACTACAATTCACTGAACATTCCCAAGGTGCCCAATCTGGTAACTGAAAAAACGCCATTCTTCCAGACACCAAAAGTGTACTCCCTCCATGGAAGACAACTCTACTAAACTTTGGGGAAAGGGAAAAGATAAGTTGGGTTCTGAAGCGTGAAAAATACTAATACCAGCTAAGTCTTGCCTCTCAGCTTACTCAGAAGCAGCAGCCAGGACCAAGGCTGCCGGCACCACGAGGACAATTTTCATCTTATCCGATGCAGGAGCTACTAGCTACACGTGGCTGTTAAAATTTAAAATTCGGCTGCTCAGTCACACGAGTCACATTTCCCGTGCTTAACAGCCACATGTCGCTAGTGGCTACCATCACTGGAGAGCAGAGATAACGTAGTATTTCCATCATCAAAGAAATTACTACTGGATAGTGCCATAAAGGTTCAAATAGAGGTGTGTCCTTTGATCTCAAAGTCACATAAATTGGACTGGAGAAATAACAGACTCGGTCCTACTTCCAGGTGTCAACTACCCCAACCGAAGAATAGGACTCACGTGTTTACTAATTCAGTGGTTCCCAAGAAAGAATAACACTGACATTGTGGGTACACAGAAGAACATCGTTATTTCTAGATACACAATATTTAGGCATAAAATACGTGACGTATCTGAAAGTGGACCAGAAATGTGTGTGTATAAAACATACACACACACACACATTACATTTATATAAAGATAACCCAATATGACAAAATGTTAATTAGTGAATCTAGGGGGTACACACAAGTTCATTTTACTCTTCTTTCAACTATTCTGTTTGAAATTTTAATGAAAAGTTGAGAAGACTGCCCCATGGCTTTATGTCCACACTGTGCCATACCTCTGCAACTCCCAAGTACAGATACCAAGCCTCCCAATCCTGACCAAAAGCGACACTCCATACACAGATCTTCACCGAAGGCCAGGCCAGCTGGCACTGATCTTGGGCTGGGCCTGCCTGGTGGGATAGTGTTCACTAAATGCAATGTGACTAAGGGACAGATGGGTCTGGACTATGAAACAGGGCAGACTTGAGCTGAATTGTGACTCCACCACTTCTTAGCTAAGTGACTCAAAAACTTATCCTGGGATTCTCCCATTCCTCACCTACCTACAGAGGTAAAAACGTACCTTACAGAGCTATCAGAACAGGAAAACAAAATTGTACATGTTTCCTACAATTTACATTTTCCTCTTAAAGCATTACCTTAAATTCAGCCTTCAAATGATAAATGGACTCTGGAGTCTCTCACATGGACAGGATACCTACAAGTTTATACAACACCCTTATAAATACCACCCCGGACTACCCTTGGGGTTGGTAACACTGATCTTATTCCACAGAGGAAGTAACAGACACTGGAAGGTTTGAGCAACCAAGTGCCCAGAGCTGGTAAGAGTTAAGCCTGGGCCTTGAACCTAGTCTTTTACTCCAAGCTCAGGACTCTTTCCACAGCACTGCTCTGCTCTTCCTGAGAGGATGCACTCGGTGGCCAGTGGCGACTCTCCGAGCTGCCCTAATCCTCACACAATGGCCTGTGATCAAGCGTCTCCATGCCATGCGGGTGGCCTTGGGGCCTTTATTTAGGTTGAAAAAGAGATCTTCCCAAATACGAGACAAGGACATTATGGCTAATTCTAGTTAAAAAGGGTAAGAGTCAAGGTCAACTATCACACTGAAAACAGACACCCAAGGACGTAAAGGGATTCCTTACCAAGGGCTTCCAAGCGTTCCGTTTGCTCTTCTCTCCACTTACGGATACTTTCAGGCTCTGACTGCAAGCGATCCACTTGTGAAATAGCTGCATAACTGTCTGTTGGGCCATTACTCTCCTTAACACAAAACACAATTGTGTTCTATCAGTACCAGACGTTCCTTCCTGAAACACACTTCATCCGTGGCAGAACCCCTGGTTATGTACAGCACGGAGGCTGTTGTAAAATGTTAAAGGATTACCTTTAAAAGCAACAACACAACCTCACGTGCCAATAGGGAGCTTTCAACATTACTGCACAGAATCCTTACAATCTACAAGGGAGGTAGTTTTTATCCTACCTGTTAATAAATGGGATGTGAGTGGGAGAGAGGAAAATTGGGGAGGCGGGTAATAATGGACTTCCTAGGAAACAGTGTTAACGGTTTTTGTTTCCCCACTTGACACACAACTTCTGTGGAATCTTCAAAGTAACAAAGGTAAATACACAGCCCAGAAAGGCCTAGAACCTAAGGCTTCTAAATGCCATTATACAATGTAGGAAAAAGATCACTTAATGCCACCTAACCAAAATGTGAGAACTCTGGGTAAAAGAGTCCAAAAGAAAACGTGCAGTCCCTACAGTCACACCAAAGAAAAGAATAAAAAGGCAAGCAAATATGAGTCACAAGTGGGGGGTAGGGGGGCAGGTTCTTTTACAGTGGCTAAGGTCTGACAGCTGATACACTGATAAAGACTCAAACAGAATTTAATCTTTAAGAGATTTATCTTTTAGATTTTTCACCTGTTGAACTAGGAAGTAAATTCCAAATTAACCTAACCAGACCATAAAGGATGGAAGGGGAGTTACTTAAAATATTAGTAACTAAAAAACAAACAAACAAAACTTAGTAACACTTTCCACGTGTCAGGCACATAAACGCTTTATCCCCCAAGCAAAGTTTTTCTTCCCATTTCACAGCTGGAGAACTGAGACACAGAACTGACATGTCCACTTCACAGCCAGTTAGGGACAGAGCCAGAATCTGAACGCTGTTGTGTCTCACTCTAAGGATTAAGCTCTAAACCAGGGACTGGAAACTAGAGTCCGTGCCAGCTGCCTGTTTTCGTAATTACATTTTACTGGAACACAGCCGTGCCCATTCACTTATGTTCTGTCTATGGACGCTTTCACAGCACAGCAAGAGTAGTCTGACAGAGACCTTCGTGACAAAGCTTAAAATGTTTACGACCTGGTACTTAACGAAAAAATTAGTCCATCCTTGGTTTAAACCAATTAGACTAACATCCTTCTTTAATTGGTTGAGGGATGGGCAGAAGAAACCCAGGCATAAGCAAAGCATCATGCTATTCCCCCAAGGCTATAGTGACTACTTCCACTTGGTCCAGAAGGAAACACACAACTCTTGTTGGGTGCTTGGGAGAAGAGGAGAAACCTCCACTTGTTCTAGATAAAAGGACATGCACACGTGAAGCCCAATGTGCCCTGTGACCACCATTCGACCACCATGAAAAAAGCTAGAGCACAAAAATGCATGCTTGGCGGCCAGAGTCCGAGAACACTTCAATTACATAAACTACTAAAACTTCGCTGTGTTTAAGGTAATCCAAGTTGGGGTAGCAACTGAAAGCTTAGTGAGGAAGAGGTAAAATAATGGTAGTAACCAAAAATTCCAGCCACCCCCACCCCCAATATCATCTCAAAAGTTCAAATGCTGGCCCCACCACATACCAGCTTTGTTACTTTTAGACTACTCTCTCTCTGTGCCTCAGCTTATTCATCTGTAAAGTGGGAAGGACAATAGTACAGGTTCCCCAGGTTGTTGAGAAAATTAGAGATTAAGCAGAAACACTTGACACGGTACATGGCACATAGTGTTTAGTCACTGCTACCATCACCATCACGAAGGTTCATTTCTGGAGAATAAAACTGGTAACACTAGGGCCAGATCAGTAACATTTTAGAAGAAGGCTCTATCAATGTCACTTCTCTTCAAATCCTTCCATTCTAGCAGGTAACATACCCAATACTAATACATCTCGGAAAGTCAAAAGAGTGGAGTCCTTTCTAGATCAGTGAATTCAAATCACAGGAAAGGAAGCCTTGACCACTATCATTCAACATAATCAGAGTACTCTGTACCTGGTAGTATTCGCCATTCATCACTCCATCAACAGCATCTGCAAGACATAAAATTCAGTCTATCAATCAGGGCTGGTCAAACGCTAGGCCAAAGCACTCTGGCATATAATACCATACTATATGCTGCAGGTACTGTAAGTTATACTAATACTATCCCTTGTTAGGCACTAGACAGAACAAATGACTTCCTGTTTAATGAAATCAAGATGTACTTATACACAAATTACTTCACCAAAATGTGGATAAAATCTGCACCAAGCCCCTAGTTCAAAACCTTTTGATCTTCTGGCCTAGAAAGAGAACACATGGACGCCTGGCAGAAGAATCTCAGAGAGCAACACTGTCTATGAAAGTTCTGGAGAAGGCAAAGCAAAAGTGGGCCCTAGAATCATCCAGTCAGCAGTGACATGCAGCTTCATATTCAAACCAAGGTGCTTTCTTGGAGGTAAGAACTCTCCATCCTGTGCCTATAGAGACCCAAGGGTCTACACCTGACTTCTTGCTAATTCCTCCAGACTACCTGGAATTAGCCTGGGCTAGTAAGATTCGGGCATACCAAATTAAATCAGTGTTTGCAAGGACACAAGTTACAAAAAACTCAAAGTATGGTGTACCATCCAGTCTTGCACAATTAATTAATTACTCATGAGCTAAATGAGAAAGTCCATCTGAGAAATGTAAAAAATGCCTTTTCAAGTAAGACCTAGAGACTATCAATCCATATGGTACACAATGGTGGTCCAAGGGTGCCTAGTGGCTCAGTCGGTTAAGCATCAGACTCTTGACCTCAGCTCAGGTCATGACCTCACGGTTCGTGAGGTGGAGCCCCGTGTCGGAGTCTGCGCTGACTGCTGTCTAAATAAATAAATCAAGCAAGCAAGCAAGGAGACATTAAAAAAATTAAAAACAAACAAAACAGTGGTCCACAAGCTAAACATATTTAAAACACAAGTAAGTACTAAGTAAGAAAATTTCCGCAAACCAGGATGTCCAGGTTTTGGGATGAAGGCAGGCAGACGGACGACCTGGCAATGATGGGCCTCTATGAAAGGATGGCCTTTACATACAGCGTGTTCTGGTCTATCTGCCGGGATCCCCGTCCCACTTTTTTTTTAAACTCCATTCTGTATCTCACTAATTCAGTTACCTGATCAGCCTGCATCCTAACCCCTGCCCTGACCCAAAAGCAGTCACTAAGAGGCAATCTACAGACTGAATGCCATTCCTGTGGAGTGGCTGCTCTGCCTTCCTTCAAAAGCCCTGATCCAGGCAACATAAAAATGTAGCTTCCACCTACACATTCTGCACTCTGTAGCTGCTGACCGACCTACATCTACTACCTACTATGAAGGACTTCTATCATGTATCCAATTTTTTCAAACTACAACGACCATCTTGTCGCCTGGGGCGAGAGACGGAAGATAAGAGATGAACCTAAAAGACACAAGAACCCAAGTGAAAACAGTGAACAGTGAAAGAACGCCAAGCAAGCAGTTAGTGTGGGCCACCATCAACAAGGCCCTCAGAAGGCACTCTATGGAAACATCAGGGCTTTCCTCGAGGCCTGGGGCAGGATGCTCTCATCCTTCCCTCAAGAACAGGCAAAGATTTCATTAAACCACTCCTCTGCTCTTGATTCCTAATTAAACCCAACTCGAACTGCCTGTTTTCCAAACCAACCCTAACATTTTTATCCATTCTTTTGGTTCTCTTGCTTCTCCCAATTACTCTCCTCTTGGCTTTGAGTATTGAAAACTTTTATAGATTACTTCCCCAGCACATCTCCCTAAGACACTTTTTAAAAAAAAAAGGAAAAGAGAGAAAGAAGAAAGAAATATATAATTTCAACGCTCAGCCCATCGGCTTCTACCCTTTAGCACACCCATGGCAACTGCTTTCAGTGAAACCAGACTCCTACAACATATGCTTTCTTGGAATTCATTCATCTATGTCCTTAAATTCTCATTTTTTTTAGTATGAAAGAAACTATTGTTTCCAAGGTGCCAGGCACCATGTCCAACATTTTATACACGTTAAGTTTTAATCCTTACAATAAACCTAGATGTATCAGCCCTTCACAAATGACCTGAAAATAGGTGTAGGGTTCCCTGAAAGATAAGGTGTTCTTGAAGGGGCAAATAATTAATGACAGTATTTTCTCTCTTGATTTTTTAAGATATGTAAGAAAAAATAATAAATGCATGTTTTATGAGATAATCAGCTTTTCAAAAGTGGTGCAATACCTCAGCAGGCCAGGAAGTCAGAGGAAAGATCATCTGATACATGAATACAAACAGCCAGGATCTAAGCATTTACCTACCTTCATGGATTTTGATCTATGTTTCAACGGCTGGTTATGGTTCTTGCTTATTTCAACATAGTTCTCATATTTTTTAATAAAGCTTGATTTTTTTTCCCTGTTTTCTTTTAGAGGGAGTGTGCAAGTGGGGGAGAGGGGCGGGGGAGGAGAGAAAGAGAGAGAGAATATCTTTATTTTTTTTTCTTAACATTTATTCATTTTTGAGAGACAGAGAGCATGAGCAGGGAAGGGGCAGAGAGAGGGAGACACAGAATCCGAAGCAGGCTCCAGGCTCCAAGCTATCAGCACACAGAGCCTGACGCGGGGCTCAAACTCACAGACTGTGAGATCATGACCTGAGCCAAAGTCAGACACTCAACCGACTGAGCCACCCAGGCGCCCTGAGAATATCTTAAGTAGGCTTCACACTCAGCACAGAGACTGACACAGGGCTTGATCCCATGACTCTTTGAGATCATGACCTGAGCCCAAATCAAGAGTCAGAAGCTCAAGCCTGCTTAAGATTCTCTCTCAAAATAAATAAGTAAACTTAAATAAATAAATAAACTTAAATATATATATATATATATATATATATATATATAGAATTGCTGGTCACAGGATGTACATTTTTTTAATGTTTGAGAATGAAAGAGACAACATGAGTGGGGGAGGGGCAGAGTGGGGGAGGAGCAGAGAGAGAATCCCAAGCAGGCTCCACACTGTCAGTGCAGAGCCTGATGTGAGGCTTGAACTCACAAAACCGTGAGATCATGACCTGAGCAGAGATAGAGTCAGATGCTCAATGGACTAAGCCACCCAGGTGCCCCAGGATATACATTTTAACTAAACATTGACCAACTGACCCCTTTTAGTCTATTTCTATTACTACCATCAGCACATGACTGCCCCATTTCTCAGACTTTTTTTTTTTCTTTTAATGTTTGAGAGAGCACTAGCACAAGCAGGCTGGTGGGCAAGTAAGCACAAGTGGGGGAGGTGGGGAGAGGGAAAGGGGGG
>NW_024412401.1:21287350-21327357 GCF_014898765.1 Herpailurus yagouaroundi | reverse complement strand
AAATTTTTTTTTAATTCTTTTAGTATTTAACATCGGGATTTTGTTGTGTTTTTTTTAATGTTTTTTTTTTGTTTTTTTTTGTTTTTTGTTTTTTGTTTTTTGTTTTTTTATTTATATATGAAATTTATTGTCAAATTGGTTTCCATACAACACCCAGTGCTCATCCCAAAAGGTGCCCTCCTCAATACCCATCACCCACCCTCTCCTCCCTCCCACCCCCCATCAACCCTTAGTTTGTTCTCAGTTCTCAACAGTCTCTTATGCTTTGGCTCTCTCCCACTCTAACCTCTTTTTTTTTTTTTTTTTCCTTCCCCTCCCCCATGGGTTCCTGTTAAGTTTCTCAGGATCCACATAAGAGTGAAACCATATGGTATCTGTCTTTCTCTGTATGGCTTATTTCACTTAGCATCACACTCTCCAGCTCCATCCACGTTGCTACAAAAGGCCATATTTCATTTTTTCTCATTGCCACGGAGTATTAACATCGGGATTTTGTCTACACCATAAAAATGATAATGGGTGATTACATTTAACCCCCCACCATCCTCCCCCCCCAAAAAAGAAAAAAGCAAAACCCAACCAACCAGAGGTCAAAAATGTCTCCTGAGATGGTCAGCAAAGGACAGGAAAGTGGTTTCTTGAAAACTATATGTATCTTTAATGACATGGGGTGCCCGGTGGCTCAGTTGGTTGAGCGTCCGACTTTGGCTCAGGTCATGATCTCACAGTTCTTAAGTTCAAGCCCCGCATCCGGCTCTGGGCTGTCAGCTCAGAACCTGGAGCTGCTTCGGATTCTGTGTCTCCCTCTCTCTCTGCCACTCCCCCTCCCCCCCACTTGTGCTCTGTCATTCTTTCTCTCAAAAATAAATAAACATTTAAAAAAAATTTTTAATGACAAAAGGAGGTAATTATTTGCTTAAAGCATGTATTTTTAACGTTATTTTTAGTAGGAAATGTAAGAAAGTTTTGAAGAAAAGCATTTAAGAAACTTAAAATCTTAGGCCTGCAATTCATTCAGTTTCTCCTCCCTCTTTTTGTTTAATGCTCATCCCTAGCATAAACTATCAACAACATAAGGAGTTTTCACATTCGTCTTTTCCTTGAAACCATCTCTCCTGCCCCTGGGTGGAGGATAATGGGAAAAGATAGCCATGAGGGGGGCCAAGGAAGACAACTGTTGGATGCTCACACAACAGTAGTAGCTGAGGGAGACAGCCTTCACTCTTGAAAGTAGATGGATACGGCTGAAGACAAGCGTATTAGAGTCAAATCAGGGAGGGCTTGAGTGCCCAGGTGAGGATTATTCCTGAATTGCAGGGGCTGAGAGGAGACTTTGAAGGACTTTAAGCAGGCAACAACTTAGAACCCTGTTCTGAAATCTGGCATCTCAGGCAAGATAAACATAGAGGGTTCTGAGAGCAGAGACAACAGTTAGGAAAGGTGCTGCACTGAACCTACAGTGGTTCAGGAGGGAGACGAGGGGGACCGAGGATGGTATTCCAGGGAACTGAGCAGCGGGCTCTGATGGAAGAAAAATAATGGAGGTAATGTACACATAACTTGGTAACTGACCACATTTAGGAGGCAGGGAGGAGATCCACAGACAATATTTATAGCTTAGAAAACCATGAACAGAAATAGCCACGACAGGAAAAGCCAGTTGAGTGCCATGAGGCAGGAGATGAGACAAATGAAGAGTTCAGTGTGGATTCTTACTGAGCACAGGGCACCTGTAATGTATTCAGAAGGCATTCAAGAGGATATTGGAAATCAGTCTAACATTTAGGAGAGGAGGCTTTAATCCTAGCAATGGTAGAGTTGCTTAGGGCCAACTCTTCGGCTGAGAATAACCAGAAAAGCTGGGGAAGCAGTTTTTTCAAAATCTCTCTGAAGGCATCAGAGGACTGACTGCCAAAGCAGTGAGGAGTTGCGGACCCAAGTCCTAGGAGAAGGGGGTAAGCCAAGAAAAGTGAGTCTAACATTTGGAGCCACTTTTCCTCTCAAGGAGATTGTTAGTTCTAAAAGCAGAAGCTGAGAAGCCAAGTAGAGCTCTCAGTAAACAAGGCTGGGAGGAGAAAATAGTTGAGGGCTTACCAAAAAGGAAGAACCCTGAAACCTGTACCAGGTTTTTATGTGGGGTCCAGGAGGGCTATGACTGTACAGTAGGAATCAAGGTGAAGCTCTTCTAAAGCCCAGCTTCGAATCTTACAAATCCTTGACTGGGCTTTCTAGTGCCTTTAGCCTAGAGCTGCCTGCCAAAAGCAAAAGTAAATTCCAATAGAAAACATTCATCCAAAAATAGCTAAGCATGAAAAGACAAAACATGCTCAGAGACATTTTCAGAGACAGACCTATAATAGAAATCCCAGAGGATTCAGATAATGGAGTTACCAGACCTACGTTTTAAAATAGCGATGATTAAGGACTTAGGGGAATTAAAATAGAGAATTTCAGATTCTCAAATTAAACATTTGAGAACCAAAATTTATAGTATCTGTTACTAACAAGTCAATGGATAAATTTAATAATGGATTAGACATGACCGAAAAGAGAATTAGTGAGCCAGAAGATAGAGCAGAAAAGTATCCAGGCTGAAATAGAGTCAAAAGAGTGAAGAACACAGAAAAGAACATAAAAAACATATGGGATATGAGGAATAGGTTTTATAGACATAATTGTAGCTAGAAGGAGAGGAGAGAGATTGGAGCAGTGTTAGAAGATAAAATGGCTGAGAATTTCCCAAACTCAAATTTCCCAAATCAAGCTACAGTTTCAAGAACCACCACGAACTCCAAGCATGTCCAAACAAAACAAAACAAAACAAAACAAAACCTCCCTTAAACAATTAAAAAAATAAATCTACAGGCCTTGGGGTGCCTAGATGGCTCAGTTGGTTAAGTGACCAACTTGACTTCTGCTCAGGTTGTGATCTCATGGTTCGTGAGATGGAGCCCCGAGTCAGGTGCCATGCTGAGTGTGGATGCTTGGGATTCTCTCACCCTCTCTCTCTGCCTCTTCCCTGCTCATGCTCTCTCTCTTTCTCTCTCTCTCTCTCTCTCTCTCTCTCTCAAAATAAACAATAAAAATCTACAGGCCTCTTGTGCATTTTTAAATTGACATCTAAATTTTTTAATAACTTAATTAGTGGCAAGGATGTAATTTCTAATACAAATATTGATCCTTTCCAATGAAATTGTTGTATCGCTCTTTTAAATGTATCCAGTGGTATCTATCATGATTTGATGCTACCATCCATTAAAACAATACATAGCAAAACTTTTCATTAACACTAAGAAATTTCAGATTCTTACTTTTGCTCCCTGAACACATACTACCATTCCAACACTTGCCCCTAAATTCTACCCCATTAGAATGTTTTTGTGCTTGAAAGACTTATCAATTTATCATACTTCTTTGTAACAAAAATATGTAATACAAATATAATTGACTATTTTTAATGTTTATTTTTGAGAGAGAGGGCACGTACGAGGGAGCAAGTGTGGGAGGGGCAGAGAGAGAGGGAGAGAGAATCCCAAGCAGGCTCTGGGCTATTAGCATGGAGCCTGATGCAGGACTCCATCCGGCAAACTATGAGATCATGACCTGGGCCAAAATCAAGAGCCAGATGCTTAACTGACTGGGCCACCCAGGCGCCCCTATAACTGACTTTTAAAAAATATCCCATAACCGTAAGGCTCTGTGAAAATTTTGTTTTGGATTGACATAATTAGTAGTATACATTCAATCAAAGCAGCAAAATATACCAGAAAATGTCATAATTATTAAATATAAAAAGTGAAATTTTATTAGAAATTCCTGTCTTAAAGAGCTAGATGGGCTTGTATATTTATTGCTTATTAATAAATTATCTTAAAACTTAGCACCTTTAGGTAACAAACATTTATTATTTCACAGTTTCTGAGGGTCAGAAATCTGAGGGCTTAACTGGGTGGTCCTGACTCCGGATCCCATGAGGTAGCAATCTATCGGCAGTGGCTACGGTCATTCAAATCTTGATGGGGACAAGTTACCCACTTCCAAAGTCACTTACAAGGCTATTGGCAGGAGGCTTCAGTTCCTTGCCGTATGGGCCTCCTCAAAATGTTATGACACAGAAGCTGGCATTCTCCAGAGTGAATAATCTGAGAAAGAATGACCGAGACAGAGGCATGGTATCTTTTTACAACTTTACTGAGATACAATTCACAGCCCGAACAAGTCTCCCATGTGAAGTGTACAATTCAATGGCATTTAGCATATTCACAGAGTTGTGCGTCCATCACCACTGTCAATTTTAAAACCTTTTCATTACTCCCAAAGAAATTTTACACTCCATCCTCTCAAATGCCCTAGCTGTAGGCAACCAATTTTCTACTTTCTGTCTCTATAGGTTTGCCTGTTAATGGACATTTCATGAAACTGGAATTACACAATGTATGGTTCTTTGTGACTAGCTTCTTTCACTTCACATAATAGTTACAATGGTCATCATGCTATGGTATATATCAGTACTTTGTTTCTTTTTATGGTTGAATAATATTTCACTGTATGGTTATATCTCATTTATCCATTTATCAGCTGATTTGGGTTGTTTCCACTTTTTGACTATTATGTATGAACATTCATGTACAAGTTTTTGTGTGCATACACGTTTTCACTTTCCTTAAGTATATATACCTAAAAGAGAAATTAGTATTTATACCCAGTACATACATTACTGGTCATATGGTAATTCCATGTTTAATCATTTGAAAATTGCCATACTGTTTTTCAAAGTGGTTACACCATTTTACATTCTCAGTAACGTCGTATGAGAGTTCCATTTTCTTCACAGAGTCATCAATACTTATTTTTTTTATTATTACACTGATCCTAGTGGATATGAAGTAACATCTCATGGTTTTTTTTGTTTATTTATGTTTAATTTTTTTTACTGTTTATTTATTTTTGAGAGACAGATCATGAGCAGGGGAACGGCAGAGAGAGAGGGAGACACAGAATCGGAAGCAGGCTCCAGGCTCCGAGCTGTCAGCACAGAGCCTGACGCAGGGCTGAAACCCACAAACCATGAGATCATGACCTGAGCCAAAGTCAGAGGCTTAACCAACTGAGCCACCCAGGTGCCCCTATTTATTTATTTTTAGAGAGAGAAAGAATTGTGAATGGAGTAGGGGTGGAGAGAGAATTCCAAGCAGGCAGAATTCCATGCTGTCAGCTTGGAGCCCAACAACACGTGGCTCGTAAGCATGTGTGCAAGCAAGTAAGGGAGGAGCTGAGAGGGAGAGAGAATCCCAAGCAGGCCCCATGCTCAAACCCAGGACCATGACTCAAGCCGAAACCAAGAGTTAGACACCCAACCCACCAAGCCACCCACACACCCCGAGGCACAATAGGTTTTAAATTCGATGATGGCTATTTGTGTTTTTGGAGTAATATCTAAGAAACCATCGCCTATCCAAAGTTGTAAAGACACCTATGTGAGAATGGTACTTTTTTAAAATTCAAAATCTGAAATAAAAAGGGAGTCATTAAAAATGTAAATACATTATAAACATCAAAAGAGGATATACAAACAACTGTATGTTAATAACACTGAAAACGTAAACGAAAAACTCCTAGAAAACATAACTTAAAAATAACACAAGGAGAAATAGAATTGGATATTCCTATAACTAGTAAAAACAATAAATCAGAAAGCTTCCCACAAATTCCATTTGCCTTCATTAGTGAAATTTCTTGTCTTCGTAGATTCTTCCAGAGAATTTTAAAAAGGAGGATATACTCCAACTCATTTTATGGTAAGCATAATCTTGATACAAAACCCAGTAGAGAAAGGAAAATTACAGGCAAAGTCATTCATGAATATAGTTGAGAAAACCATGAGTGGGAGTCAGATGGAGTAAGCACATTCCTCCTGTCTCTCCCACTGAATGCAGCTGTAAAACCTAGCCAGAATGCATGGAGCAGAAGCTATTTGAGGACTCTGAAAAGTAAATAGTGGCAGACAAGTTGGGGAAGAAGACCAAAATATGAAGCACTGAACTGGCAATGAATTCACCATTTTTTATCCTCTGGTTCTCCTGCCACTTGGTCTCAGACACGGGTGCAGTTATGAAAGTGCATGGCAGGCAGAGTAAGCTAAGCAAAGCTCTAGCTTCCTGGTGGAGAACCAAAAAGAAGAACCCCAGAGACCTGAATAGTACAAGGGAGATCGTAGAGAAGGAGCACCTTGGAGAAGTGGCCCTATAAAATCGCTCGCAAACTCCTGGGCTCAGCCCTGCCCTGTACTTAGGTCTGGTCTTAATCAGCATGTAAGACTTTGAGAACTGCACTTTCCACCATCCAAGTCCCAGACTGTCCACTGGGTAGCACACATGTGGACTAGATCTGAACACCGTTGCAAAGTGAGAAAATTAAAATGAAATTCTAACCGTAATCCACAAGACTGGTTTGGAACTTACAGCCTGAATCTAATTAGGTCAATTGCATACTAATAAAAAATAACATTCTTCATATGATTTAAACAAGAGCCAGAGTCTCATAGCTTAACACTCAAAATGTTTAAGATACATTCTTAAACTTGGCAGATGAATAATTACTTGGCATACGAGTAACTAAGGAAAATCTCAACTCACAAATAAAGACAGTCAACATGTGTCAATATTTTTTTTTAATTTTTTTTTCAACGTTTATTTATTTTTGGGGGGACAGAGAGAGACAGAGCATGAACGGGGGAGGGGCAGAGAGAGAGGGAGACACAGAATCGGAAACAGGCTCCAGGCTCCGAGCCATCAGCCCAGAGCCTGACGCGGGGCTCGAACTCACGGACCGCGAGATCGTGACCTGGCTGAAGTCGGACGCTTAACCGGCTGCGCCACCCAGGCGCCCCAACATGTGTCAATATTAAGATGACTTAGATGTTGGACTCACGTGACAAAGACTTTAAAGCAACCATTATAAAAATGCCCTAACAATTGTAAACATCCTTGGAACAAATGGAAAACTTGGAAGATTCAGTAAGGAAATAGAAAATATAGTGAATAACAAAATGGAAATGCTAGAACTGGAAAATAAGAAAGCCCAGAAGTTAAAAACTCACTGGATGTATCCCAAAGCAGTATGGAGATGACAAAGGGAAGAGTCTGTGAACATAAAGATGAGTAAACATTAGTCTAAACAATAGTGAGGGGGAAAAAAACCTGAAAAGATCCCAGGGAACCTGTGGAACAATAAAAAAAAAAAAAAGTCCAGCATTTGTTCCATTAGACTTCCAGAAACAGAGAAAGAGTGCAGAGCTGGAAAAATGCTTGAAGTAATAACAGCTGAAAACTTCCCACATTTGGCAAAAGACATAAATCTACATATTCAAAAGGTTCTGTGAACTCCAAACAAGATAAAGCCAAAGAATTTTATACCCATACACATCATAGTAAAACTGCTGAAAACTAAAGAAAATAAATCTTCCATGTGGTCAGACAAAAATAATACATTCTGGCAGAGAAGCAATGATTTGAATGAATGCTGAATTCTCATCAGAAACCATGAAGGCAAGAAGGGGGTGGCACAATATTTTTAAGGTGTTGAAAAAAGGAACTCTCGAGCCAGAATTTTCTATCCAGTAAAAATAACCTCCAGTAATGAAGACAAAATAAAGACATTCTCAGAAGGATGAAAAGTGAGAGCATTCGTGGCCAGTTGACACGCTCTAAAAGAATGGCTAAAGGAAGTTTTTCAGAGGAAAGGGAAATGAAAGCTAGAACATCAAGAATGAAGGAAGAGTGAAAAAATGATCAATATCTGGGTAAATATAATAGACCATTCTTTTTCTTTTGAGTTCTTTAAAATATGCTTGATATTTAGAAGCAAAAAAAAAAAAAAATAGAACAGTGTCTGATGGGGTTTTCAACGTGTGTAGATGTAACATATAAGACAACTACAATATAAAGGGGGAGGGTAAAGGGACCTATATGGAGTAAAGTTTTTGATATTTCACTTGAAGTAGTTACATATTAATTTTAAATGGACTATGAAGTTCAGTATGGATACTGTAATCCCTAGAACCACTAAAAACTTTATACAAAGAGATATTATCAAAACACAATAGGTTAAAATGGAATGCTAAAATATATTCAAATAACCCCAAAGAAGGTGGGAAAGAAAGGAGGGGAATGAAAAAGAGGGGCAAAATGGAAAATGAATAATAAAATGGGAGCCCTATATCCAAACATATCAATAAGTCATTAAACTTTTTTTTTTTTTAATTTTATTTTTTCAACGTTTATTTATTTTGGGGACAGAGAGAGGCAGAGCATGAACGGGGGAGGGGCAGAGACAGAGGGAGACACAGAATCGGAAACAGGCTCCAGGCTCCGAGCCATCAGCCCAGAGCCCGACGCGGGGCTCGAACTCACGGACCGCGAGATCGTGACCTGGCTGAAGTCGGACGCTTAACCGACTGCGCCACCCAGGCGCCCCTAAACTTTTTTTTTTTAATGTTCATTTATTTATTTTTAGAGAGAGTTTGGGGGAGAGAGTCTGTACCGTCAGCACAGAGACTGACTTGGGACTTAATCTCATGAACCATGAGATCATGACCTGAGCTGAAATCCAGAGTCAGATGCTTAACCGACTGAACCACTCAGGCATCCCTAAATATAACTGTTTTCAACACACAATACAGGGGCACCTGGGTGGCTCCGTTAAACATCTCACTCTGGATTTCAGCTCAGGTCATGATCTCATGCTTCATGGATTCAAGCCCTGCATGGGGCCCTGCTTGGGATTCTCTCTCTCCATCTCTCTCTCTTCCCCCTCCCTGCTAGTGTGCTCTTTCTCTCAAAAATAAATAAACATTAAAAATAAATAAATACACCAATATAAAAATCAGAGTTTGTTAGAATAACAAGACACGAACCAGTTATAGTCTGTCTACAAGAAACTTCAAGATAATGAATGATATAGATAGGTCAGAATGAAAAGGATGGAAAAAAGATCTACCATGCAAACACTAATATCAGACAAAGGAGACTCAAAACAAGGAAAGTAACAGGGATAAAGGCATATATTATCCGATGATAAAAGGGTCAGTTCACCAAGAAAACACTAAAATCCTAAATGTGTATGTAAGTAACAACAATTACCTCAAAATACATGAAGAACAGAACCAAAAAGAAAAACACACAAATCCACAATTATCGTTGGGGACTTCAATACTAATAGAAAGAAGTAATAGAAAGAAAATCAAGGATATAGAAGGACTGAACAATTGACATTTATAGGACACTCTATTCAGTAATAGCTAAATATGTGTTTTTTTCCCAAGTGCATATGGGACATTCACCAAGACAGACATATTTGGGGTCATAAAACAAACTACAACCTGGGGTGCTTGGGTGGCTCAGTTGGTTAAACGTCCGACTTCAGCTCAGGTCACGATCTCACGGTTCGTGGGTTTGAGCCCTGTGTTGGGCTCTCTGTGCTGACAGCTCAGAGCCTGGAGCCTGCTTCGGATTCTATGTCTGCCTCTCTCTCTCTCTGCCCCTACCCAACTCATGCTCTGTCTCTCTCTCTCCCAAAAATAAATAAATATTAAAAAAATTTAAAAAAAAACTACAAAAACAAAAAAAATTAGGAAAATACAGTGACCATAATGAAACTAAAGTAGATGTGATGAACAGAAAGATACTAGGAAAATTCCAAAACTTTGGAAATTAAACAAAACACTTCTTTTTTTCATAATGCATAGAAATTATTTATTTATTTTTTATTTATTTTTATTTTAACTTGTTTCATTTTTTAGTTTTCAAAATTTACAACCAAATTAGTTAGCATATAGTGCAACAATGATCTCAGGAGTAGATTCCTTAGTGCCCCTTACCCGATTAGCCCATCCCCCCTCCCACAACCCCTCCAGTAACCCTCAGTTTGTTCTCCATATTTATGAGTCTCTTCTGTTTTGTCCCTCTCCCTGTTTTTATATTATTTTTGTTTCCCTTCCCTTATGTTCCTCTGTTTTGTCTCATAAAGCCCTTATATGAATGAAGTCATATGATTTTTGTCTTTCTCTAATTTCACTTAGCATAATACCCTCCAGTTCTATCCATGTAGTTGCAAATGGCAAGATTTCATTCTTTTTGATTGCCGAGTAATACTCCACTGTATATACATGTGTGTATGTGTGTGTGTGTGTGTGTGTGTATATATACACACACACACCACATCTTCTTTATCCATTCATTCGTCGATGGACTTTTGGGCTCTTTCCATACTTTGGCTATTGTTGATAGTGCTGCTATAAACATGGGGGTGCATGTGTCCCTTCGAAACAGCACACCTGTATCCCGTGGATAAATGCCTAGCAGTGCAATTGCTGGGTCGTAGGGTAGTTCTATTTTTAGTTTTTTGAGGAACCTCCATACTGTTTTCCAGAGTGGCTGCACCAGCTTGCATTCCCATAAACAAAACACTTCTAAATAATCCATGAGTCAAAAAGTCTGTAGGGAAATTAGAAAATATTTTCACCTGAGTGAATGAAAATACAAATATAAAGTTTTCAGGATGTAAAGTAATTTTAGAGAAAAGTTATTAGTATTAAATTCTGGTATTAGAAAAGAAGAAATGTCTTAAGTAAATAATCTAAGCTTTCACTTTAAGCAACTAGAAATAGAGCAAAGTAAACCCAAAGGAAGCAGTAGGAAAGAAATGATAAAGAGCATAAATCAATAAAATTGAAAGCAGAAAAGTAGAGAAAATTAATGAAATCAAAATCTGGTTCTTTGAAAAAAATAATAAAATAAATCTCTAGCAAGACTGAAGATACAAATTACATGCAATACTCTGCAACATTAAAAGGATAATAACAGGATGTTGTAAACAACTGCACATAAATTTGACAACATAAGTGAAATGGACAAATGCTTGAAAGCCACAAACTACCAAAACTCACCAAAGATGAAATGGCTAATCTGCACAGTCATATGACCACTTAAGAAATGGTCACCTCCCGAGGGAAAAAAAAATCTCCAGAACTACCTAGTATTGTCAGCCAAATATTTAAGGAAGTAACACCAGTTCTAAGCAATGTCTCCTGAAAAAGAGAGAGAAACAGAGACAGAGAAAAGGGAGCACTCCTCAACTCATTTTATGAGGCAAGCATTGCTCTGATACTAAAACTAGACAAAGGGAGTACAAAAAGAAAACTATAAATCAATATCTCCCAAGGACAGGGATGCAAAAATCCCCCGATAGAATACAGTCCCTGACTTAATGCTGGCTCAGTGTATAGTTTTTCAACTTTATGATGGTGCAAAAGCAATACTCATTCAGTAGAAACTGTTTGAATTTTGAATTTTGATCTTTTCTCAGGCTAGCGATACAACACTCCCTTGTGATGGTAGCTCCAGATCACAAGAGTAGACAACAAATATACTGAGAATGATTCTGTACCTATCCAACCAATCTGTTTGTCACTTTCAGTACAGTATTCAATAAATTACATGAGATATTCAATACTTTATTATAAAATAGGCTTTGTGTTAGATGACTTTTTCCAACTGTAGACTCATGTAAATGAGCCTGTTTAAGTTAGGCCAGGTTAAGCTATGATGTTTGGTAGGTTAATTGTATTAAAGGCATTTTTGACATGAGTTGTTGTCAACTTACAATGGGTTTATCAGGACATGACCTCACTGTAAGTCGAGAAAGATCTGTATTAGCAAGTTGAATCTATCAACATGTAAAAAAACAGTATATGAGGGGCACCTGGGTGGCTCAGTCGGTTAAGCGGCCGACTTCGGCTCAGGTCATGATCTCACGGTCCGTGAGTTCGAGCCCCGCATCGGGCTCTGTGCTGACAGCTCAGAGCCTGGAGGCTGTTTCAGATTCTGTGTCTCCCTCTCTCTCTGCCCCTCCCCTGTTCATGCTCTGTCTCTCTCTGTCTCAAAAATAAATAAAGGTTAAAAAAATTAAAAAAAACAAAACAAAACAAAACAAAAACAGTATATGATGACAAAATGGAGTTTATCTCAGGATGCAAGCTGGTTCAATATTTGAAAAACAAATCAATGTGGGGTGCCTGGGTGGATCAGTCAGTTAAGTGTCCCGCTTGGGCTCAGGTCATGATCTCACGGTCTGTGAGTTCAAGCCCCAGGTCAGGCTCTGTGCTGACAGCTTGGAACCTGGAGTCTGCTTCAATTCCGTGTTTCCCTTGCCCTCTGCCCCTCCCCTGCTCTCTCGCTCTCTCAAAAATGAACATTAAAAAAATTTTTTAAAAAGAAAAGAAAAACAAATCAATGTAATCCACCACACTCAAAGTTTAATGAAGAAAAATCACATAATTCACACAGAAAAAAATTTGACAGATTTTAACATCTACTTATTATAGAGTCTCATCTATGAAAAACCTATCATGTTAATGATAAATTTGGCATATTAATGGTGAAAGACTGAATGCTCTTCCCCTAAGATCAGTGACAAGTTAAGGATATTCCCTTACCACTCCTATTCAATGTTGCACTGGAAGTCCTAGCCAGTAAGAGTACACTTATTGTGATGAACACTGAATAATGTATAGAGTTCTTGAATCACTATATTATATATCTGAAGCTAATATAACACTGTATGGTTTTTCAAAGAATTTTAATGAACATTTATTTATTTTTGAGAGACAGAGAGAAACAGAGCATGAGTGGGGAGGGGCAGAGAGAGAAGGAGACACAGAATCGGAAGCAGGCTCTGAGCTGTCAGCACAGGGCCCCACGCGGGGCTCGAATCCACAAACTGTGAGATCATGACCTGAGCCGAATTTGGATGCTCAACCGACTGAGCCACCCAGGCGCCCCATAACACTGTATGTTAACTGTACTAGAATTAAAACTTTAAAAGAGTATGCAGAGGAAGGAATGAAGTTGTCCCTATAATTGTCTATACAGAAAATTTCAAGAAATCTGCAAAAAAACCTCCTAAAATTAATAAGTGAGTTTGACTAAGTTGCAAGATACATGGTCAACACACAAAAATCAATCATATTTCTCCATACTAGCAATGTATAGTTAGAAACTAAATTTTTTTAAATACCATTTACGGTTAGTTCCCTATGATAATTTTACAAGTAAAATAAAAATGAGCGAATATATAGTAAATGGAATCCAGCACTATATAGAGGGAATTCTATAGTTACTGAGTCCAGTAATTATATAAAAACATACAGTATTTTATATAAAAGTATGTCATATGTTGGGGCACCTGGGTGGCTCAGTCAGTTAAGCGGCTGACTTTGGCTCAGGTCATGATCTCGCGGTCCGTCAGTTCGAGGCCCACGTCGGGCCCTGTGCTGACAGCTCAGAGCCTGGAGCCTGTTTCAGATTCTGTGTCTCCCTCTCTCTCTGCCCCTCCCCCACTCATGCTCTGTCTCTCTCTGTCTCAAAAATAAATAAACATTAAGAAAAAAAGTATGTCATATGTCATAGCCAAGTTAGGTTTATACCAGGAATGGATGAATGGTTTTGCGTTGACAAATTAATAAAAGTGACTTGTCCTTATTAATAAAGGAGACAAGTTGTGTTCATTTCACTAGATGCAGCAAAAGTATTTGATAACATTCAATATCACAATAAAAACTCTTAGTAAATTTGGAATAAAGGCAATTTCCTTAAAGAGATAGAAAGTCATTACACATAATATAATTGTGTATTTGGAAAGTATAGCAGTACCTACAAATATATTTTTTAAAAATTTTTTACATATTCTGGATACAAGTTCTTTGCCAGATAGGTGACTGGCAAATATTTCTTTAACTATGTAGCTTGTCTTTTCATCCTCTTAACAGTATCTTTCCTGGAGCAAAAGTTTTTCATTTTGATGAGGTCCAATTTATTATCAATTTTTTAAATGGATCATGCTTTCAATGTCATATCTAGGAAATCTTTGCTTAACCCCAGGTTACAAATATTTTCTCCTATGTTTTCCTCTAAAGTTTTGTAGTTTTGCTTTTTACACTTAGAGCTATGATTCATATTAGTGGAGAGAAGATATTTACCACATGTACAGCTGATAAAGGGCTCACATCCAGAATATATAAAGATGTCCTAGAAGTTGCTAAATACAAAGTCAACATACAAAACCCAGCTGTATTTCTATACATATTCAACTATGAAAAGAGGAAATTAATTTTTATTTATTTATTTTAAATTTTTTTCAATATATGAATTTTATTGTCAACTTGGTTTCCATACAACACCCAGTGCTCATCCCATAAGGTGCCCTCCTCAATACCCATTACCCACCCTCCCCTCCCTCCCACCCCCCATCAACACTCAGTTTGTTCTCAGTTTTTAAGAGTCTTTTATGCTTTGGCTCTCTTCCACTCTAACCTCTTTTTTTTTTTTTCCCTTCCCCTCCCCCATGGGTTTCTGTTAAGTTTCTCAGGATCCACATAAGAGTGAAACCATATGGTATCTGTCTTTCTCTGTATGGCTTATTTCACTTAGCATCACACTCTCCAGTTCCATCCACGTTGCTACAAAGGGCCATACTTCATTCTTTCTCATTGCCACGTAGTACTCCATTGTGTATATAAACCACAATTTCTTTATCCATTCATCAGTTGATGGACATTTAGGCTCTTTCCATAATTTGGCTATTGTTGACAGTGCTGCTATAAACATTGGGGTACAAGTGCCCCTGTGCATCAGTACTCCTGTATCCCTTGGGTAAATTCCTAGCAGTGGTATTGCTGGGTCATAGGGTAGGTCTATTTTTAATTTTTTGAGGAACCTCCACACTGTTTTCCAGAGTGGCTGCACAAATTTGCATTCCCACCAACAGTACAAGAGGGTTCCCGTTTCTCCACATCCTCTCCAGCATCTATAGTCTCCTGATTTGTTCATTTTGGCCACTCTGACTGGCATGAGGTGATACCTGAGTGTGGTTTTGATTTGTATTTCCCTGATGAGGAGCGATGTTGAGCATCTTTTCATGTGCCTGTTGGTCATCCGGATGTCTTCTTTAGAGAAGTGTAGGAAATTAATTTTTAAAAGGATACTATAAAGTATACATACATGCATGTGTACAAATTTTTAAATGTCAGGTAGAATAAATCTAAAAAAAGTATGTGACACCTCTACAAAGTAAAGAATAAAACTTTAAGGGAAATTAAAGAAGACTCTCCAAAGTAGAGACATATACCATGTTCATGAATTTTAAAAATTGATGGGGCGCCTGGGTGGCGCAGTCGGTTAAGCGTCCGACTTCAACCAGGTCACGATCTCGCGGTCCGTGAGTTCGAGCCCCGCGTCGGGCTCTGGGCTGATGGCTCAGAGCCTGGAGCCTGTTTCCGATTCTGTGTCTCCCTCTCTCTCTGCCCCTCGCCCATTCATGCTCTGTCTCTCTCTGTCCCAAAAATAAATAAACGTTGAAAAAAAAATTTAAAAATTGATATTGTAAATATATCAAATTTCCCTAAATTGATCTCTAAGTTTAGCACAATCACAACCAAAATCCCAACAGGTTTTCTGTGGATCCTAATGGTCTAATTCTACTAAACTGTGGAGGATGTGATAGAGCTTTGGTAATGTCAGTAACTGCTGACTGTGGTATTGGCATAAGATCAGAAGAATAGACCAATGAAATAAGAGAGCTCATAAACACATTTCTGTCTATGGACACGTGATTTACAACAAAGGTGGCACTGCAGAGAAGTGGAAAATTGGCAAAGGGGCAGTTATATATCCATATGAGAACTTTGTAACCCCGGGGTAAAGAATGATTTCTCCAAGTATCAAAGAGCAGTAACAAAAAAGGAGAAGACAAATCAGGCTAATTACAATTAAAACGTACCATTAAGAGTGAAAAGACAAGCCACAGAGGCAAAGAAGATATTTACCATACATGTAACTGGTAAAGGGCTCATATCCAGAATATATTAAGAATTCCAACAAGTCAATAAAGAAGACAGAAAAAAGAAATGAAGACTTCACAGAAGAGGAATTCCACATGGACAATAAACATGAAAAGACGCTTAACCTAATTATCCAACTAAGAGAATGCAAATTGAAAACCACACTGAAATACCACTTAATATCCATTGGCTAGGATTTTAAAAAGTCTGACCAATAGCAAGTATTGGCAAGCCCGTAAAGCAACAGGACTTCTCATATACTGCTAATGGCAATGTTAATTAACAATCACTTTGCAAAAATAATCTGGCATTATCTTACAAATAAGACAGTAATTCCACTCCTAGGTGTATGCCCTAGACAAACTTGGTACATGTGCACCAAGATACACTCACAAGAACAGCACTGTAATTGTAATGGCCCAAACTGGAAACGACCCACATGTCCATCAACAGGAAACTAGATAAGGAAAATGACATATTCATATAAAATAGCATACAGACGTGAAACGGATGGAACTAAGCCTACATACAACAACATGGATAAATTATAAAACATAATTTTGAATGAAAGAAGCCAGACACAAGATATTCATACTGTACAATTTTCTTGTGAAGTTCAAAAACAGTCTGACCTAATCTATACTTCAGAAATGCCTCTTTAGATAATAAAACTATATAGAAAACCCAGGAACACATTATCATAAAGGTCAGAGGGGAGAGAAGAGATTATAATCTGGAAAGGGGCTAGATAGCTTTTGAGGTATTGGCAATGCTCTATTTCTAGCACCAATAGTGGTTACAAGGATATTTACAGTAACTCATTAAGCTACACGGTCATGCATCATTGCTTTTCTGCACGCGTTGTATTCACAATAAGAAGGGTTATTGAGCACGTGTCTTATTTCTTGGTAAGTGTTCTAACTTACATGTGATGTGTTTACTTTGTTCAAAGATGTAACACTGATCTTTCGGAAGTAAACGTGGAATGTTTTATGTCATCCTTTAAATGGTGTAAAATACGCAACTAGACATGGGATGATGGAGCTTCTCAGGAATGCGAGAGGTGAAGATGTAGAGTAGACATGCTTGGTAGCAGGTATTTTCTAAAATACTTTTAACACATCTTGGACATTCTAATTCTAAAATAAATGGGTAGGTAGGAAAACATAGACTTGCCATGAGTCTGTGGCCCAAATGAAATAGTACACTATGACTGTCAGTGTTGCTGAGCCACACTGTCTGTGTTTTGTCCTCACAGGACACTTCCTCAGGAAGAATGCTTTCTCTGAGAACAGTGGCATGCGGAAGAGGAAAGGTTATTAAGCAACTGTCATAAAATAAGCCCATGAAAAGATGCTTAATATCATTAGCCATCAGGGAAATGTAAATCACAACCACAATGAGATGCCACTTTGCTCCCACCAAGATGACTATGTTTGGAAAGAAAGATAATAAGAAGTGTCCACGAGGACGTGGAGAATTTGAAACAGTCATACATTGGAAGTGGGAATGTAAAATGATGCATCTGCTTTGAAAACAGTCTGGCAGTTTCTCAAATAATTGAACATAGAGTTACCATATGATCTAACAATTCCACTCTGAGGTGTATATCCAACAGAAATGAAAACATATGTGAACACAAAAACTTGTACATGAATGTTCACAGAGCATTCTTCATACTAGCTGAGAAGTGGAAACAACCCAGATGTCCATCAGTTAACTGATAAATGAGTAAATAAAATGTGGTCTATCCATACAGTAGAATGTTACTCAGCCATAAAAAAGGATTGACGTACTGGTATATGCTATGACATAGATGAACCTTGAAAACATTAGGCTAAGTGAAAGAAGCCAGTGAAAAAGTCATATATTGGGACACCTGGGGCTCAGTCGATTAAGCATCTAACTTGATCTCAGCTCAGCTCTTGATCTCAGGGTCGTGAGTTCATGCCTCGCGTTGGTCTCCACGCTGGGCATGGAGCCTACTTAAAAAAAAAAAGTCACATATTGTACGATTCCATTTATATGAAATGTGTAGGACAGGCTAATCCATAGAGACAGAAAGGAGACTAGTGGTGGCCTAGGGCTGGGAAGATGAGGGAGTTAGAAGTGACAGCAACGAGGTTCCAGGCTTCTTTTGGGGGTAATGAGAATGTTATAAAATTGTGACAATGATTGTACAACTCTGTGAATATCTAAGAGTCACTGAATTGTACACTTTGGTTGAATTGTATGGTATGTGAATAATATCTCAATAAAGCTTTTCAAAATATGTCATCATTCCATCATGCTATTTAATATTTCTGAACAACCTAACTGGGACAAAACACCCCAGTTTTTAGTATTTTTTTAACCTTTATTTATTTTTGAGGGATTGAGAGAGAGAGAGAAAGAGAGAGTGCACCGAGCAGGGGAGGGACAGAGAGAGAGGGAGTCACAGAATCTGAAGCAGGCTCTAGGCTCTGAGCTGTCAGCACAGAGCCCGTCGCGGGGCTCGAACACACAAACTTCAAGTTCGTGACCTGAGCCGAAGTCGGACGCTCAACCGACTGAGCCATCCAGGTGACCCCAAACACCCCCAGTTTTTAACACCAGACTTCACACCTTAATAAAAACACTGGATAAATAGGAGAAAAATACAACAAACTCTTCTTTGGATATTGGTGTCTTGATGAAAGGAGGAGGCTTCACTGATGCTTCCCTGACATCAGTTTATACCCTTGTGTGGCATCATGAGGCAGTACATCCTAGGAAGATGTGGGTAAAGTGTGTGTGTGTGTGTGTGTGTGTGTGTGTGTGTGTGTGTGTGTGTGTGTATAAGGTGTTGGAAGAATAATTTTGAAAGGGAAGGTGGGAAAAGAAAACTAGAATGAAATCTCCACCACAGGTATATTCTTAGGTAGATTCATTTTAGGAAAAAAGTTGAAGATCTGAAAACTGATGCCCTAAAAATTGTACATGTCTGAATTTCCCTTGGAAAGACTTCATGTGCCCGAGTTTGAAGACCAGAGTTGTCGTTCAAAAGTCTAGTCTTTCAAGACCACAATCTCTGCTACGAATTGCTGAGGTTTCCCTTGTGGCTAAAGCCGAGAATTTGACTCTACATTCAGCTCTGCCAGCCTCCTCAGGGTAGTGAGCTTCAAATGTTTCAGCCTTATGGTCTAATTTTAAGGTGGGAAGGGGTTAGGAAAGAAGGAAGAGGGAGAAAAGAAGGACCACTTGGGTCAATAGATCAAATTAGAATCCTACCATGCCAAAGATCTCCCTTTTTAGCAAGCACCCTAGTGATTCTGCTGCAGCGGGGGGACAGGTCAATTCTGTCCAAGACTGCAAGGGAAAGAACTGACTGAGAAAAGGACAAAGAGGACAGTGTTGTCAGGAGACGGTTTGGTGGCATGATAGGAACAGAAGCCAGACTGAGTGGTTTGGAGATTGATCTGGAAGCAAGAGGTGGAGCCAGAGAATAGATGCACAGGAAGCTCAACTAAGGAAATAGATGAGCAGAGAACAAGAGCTGGACTTCAGGGCCAAGGAGGGTTTGTTTCCAGAAAAAGACAAACTTGAGAATATTTGTGGAATAGAGAAAATCAGGAAGGGGGTGTAGAGACAGAAGGAACTGAGGGTCCTGAGAAGTTGTGAGGTGACAAAACGAGACCCAGGGGAGGGGATCAATGCTGAATCCTGGAAGGACAGCTCTTCCTCTGGGATGCAGGAAAGCAGCAGAAGGTCTGGAGAGAGTTTTGGTAGATGTGGGCTTGTTCATGGAGCTCAGATCATTCGACCTCTATTTCTCTGGATGTGTGGTGGCAGAATGAGAGGTAAACAGTTGAGAAAGAGGAGAGAAAAGAGTGCGGCCCCAGGACACCAGAGAGGGTTAGAGAATCAGCCGTGGGGAGTGGCACCCGGAGTCAGTGAGAGGTGACTCGGTGGCCAGATAAGCCTGGTGGGGTGGGGGTGGGGCAGGTGGGCTTAGCCACATGGATCTGTAAGGTGCTGCTGTTCTTCCAGCTGGAGGATGGCAGTGAGGTAAGCAGAGGTGGGGGCTACTCAGCGCTGAAGAAGTGAGAAGGGTGGGAGAAATTCCAGAGAAGAGGTCAGCTGTGAAGTGGAAGGTCCTCGCCTGCAGGGAACAAAGTAAGACGGGGCAGAAGGCAGGCTTTGAAGCCAGAGACCACCCAGCAGTGAGGTCAAGATGATGATGCTGAGCAAGTCAAACGGGGCTGAGAGGCAAAAAGAAGGGGATGGAGCAGGTTTGAACGACAAAGCTACCTAAAGCGTCCCGTACTAATACGGTAGCCACTAGCCTCCAGGGTCCTTACGTGGTTGGTTAGTCCAAATGCGTTTGTGCTGTAAGTGTAAAGTACACACGATTCCGAAGGCTTCGTACGAGAAAAAAAGAATGTTAAACATCTCAATAAATGTTTGCCCTGATCACTTGTTTAAATAATATTTGGATATATTGCGTTAAATAAGATACGTTAACGTTAATTTCACCTGTTTTTTACTCTTGTAGCATTGCTTCTAGAAAAATTTAAATCACATACGTGGCTTGCATTATATTCCTGTTGCACAGCACTGCTATAGATACTCCCTTACTGGGGCATGGATTGTCTGTGTCATGCCCGCGGCCCCAACGCCCGGAACAAGGACCTGCACAGAGAGGCCTCAGTGAATGGTGTGCATGTGAACTGATGAGAGGATGAATAAATCAATTCATGAATGCGTGAGGGGAAAAAATGAGGATTATATATTAGTACGCAAATGAATGAAAGGGGAACAGAGATAGTTAGAATTGAGGACTGCTCATCAAAGCTTTGAGGTAAGGAGTCTCAGAGAGCATTTTATGGGACTTTCTTTACTAATATAAAGGCTCAAGAACCTGGACCCTTGCCACACTCTTATTTTCCTTTTTAAAAAAAATGTACTCTTTTGGCACTTTTATATATGCCAGGACTGTCCTAGGCATTTACATGTATTAACTCATTTAAGCTTCACCCTATGAGGGAGGTGGTGGAATTGGTATTTAAATCAGGCCAACTGGTCCCAATGTCTGTACTCCTAACTACTATACCATCCTGTCTCTCTTAGCCCCTCTCATCCCCAAGTTTCTCCAGCAGAGACACATTAGTCCCCCCTTTATCTACAGGGGATCTGTTCCAAGACCCCTAATCGATGCCTGAAACTGCAGATGGTACTGAACCCACTGTATTATGTTTTTTCCTATAGAAGCATTTCTCTGATAGAGTTTAATGTATAAATTAAGCACAGTAAGAGATTAACAACAATAACAAATGATGGAACAATTTTAACAATATGCTGTAATGAAAGTTGTGTGAATGTGGTCTCTCTTTCTGTCTCAAAATATCTGATTGTGCTGTACTCCCCCTTCTTGTGATGATGGGAGATGATAAAATTCCTGCGTGAGGAGACGAAGTGAGGTGAGTGACCGTGTTGTGACATAATGTTAGGCTCTTACTGTCTTCTGATGATACATCAGAAGGAGGACCATCTGTTCCTGGATCACAGTTGACCATGGGAAGCAAAGCCACAGAGAAGGGGGGACAACTATATAGATTTGTTTTTTCTCCCTTTACTGATTTCTCTTTTGCTCGCAGTCCCTCAAACCCTGTATTCCTGAAAGTTTTCCATGAACTTTGCTTACTGAAAACAACTGTAAGTAACCCCCCAACTTCCCCACAAACGAGACACAAACACACAATGGCTGCATAGTCCAATACAACAGCCAAGTAACCATGCCTCCTCTGTTCCCTCTGCCTCCATCCCTGAGCCTTTCCCACACCACTTTCTCCACCCTCCCCTACCTCACCCCCAGACCGTGAGTCTCCTGTCCCAAACCTAGGATCTGCCCTCCCCTGCCTTCCTGGGCAGACTCAATGGGAGTGAGTGTTGGAGGAGCCTGAGGCTCTAAGCAAATGCTTTATCTCTCAGTCTAGTAGATGCCAGCGGAGATGACTACAGAGGATAGAATGGGGGCTTTCCGGACACCACCTTGGCCAGTGCCCAGGAGTTGCTTCAGTCCCACCCACCGGGGACTCCATTCCAGCCTCAGCTTGGACCCCTCCAGGGACAGAGTAGCCCTGAATTTCCACCCACTGGGAGCAGCCCTGGCCCAGGATCTCCTCTTTCAGGGGCCAAACATAGACTGGAACACTAAGAAGGAACCAACAGGCCACCTTCCTCTCTTTCTCTCATTAAATTGTGAATAATAATGCATGTACTTATTCTCCCACTTAAAAAGTTGTTTACATCCTTTGAAGAATCTTGCAAGGTAGCTTGGCTAGACAGCAGGCAGGACAGTCCAGTGCTTCCGGTGGGGGGGCCAGGGTCTTCCACTCGCCCATCTTTTGGTCCAACAAGTAGGCGTTTGGGTTGATGGTGTAGTCCTTTGTCTGGACATCACTGGCTGTGGTGACACCCCCACAGACAAACACTTTGCTGTCTCCAATGGAGCATATAGCATGGGACACATCCAAGGGGCAGTTGTTGGGCAAGAGAGGCACCGAGGTGGTTGTCTTGTTGGCCTTTATCTTCTGCAGGTTGATTTCCACACTCTGCCGGTGGCTGTGTACACAGAGGATGTTGTCCTGATGGAAAGAGAGCAAGGGCCGGTGGTTGAACTCAATGGGGAAGGTGATACACTGGACCACATCCCCAGTGGTGGTATCAAAGCAGTCCACCACTCCAACCCGAGAAATGTAGCCCTTCACCAAGCACCGCCCAGTGACAATGTACAGGTTCCGGTCACCCTTGGTGATCACGGCTGTGCCATCCATAGGGATGCTCATCTTCCCTGCCAGGCACCAGGCCTCCTTGCGCTCATCATAGCGATAGATGTTGGAGACATACCGCCTTGGAGCAATGCTCCCACCCACTGAGTACACTGTCCCCCCGCAGGTCACCATGGTGTGGAAGACAAGCCCAATTGGCAGGTCTGGCAACTTGGTCCAGGAGTTGTCATCCATGTCGTACCGCCAAGCTGTCTTCAGCCCTGAAATCTGCTCAGTGGTGCCACCAGAGATGTAGATGTAGCGACCAGCCGAGGTGGCGCTAAGCGCTGCGGCCCGATAGGGCATCTCTGACAGCTTCAACCACAGGTTCTCCTGGATGATATAGGCAAACACGCCATCATTGAACTTGCCATGGGCCTTCTGGCCCCCTAGGATGACCACCGAATCAAGCAGGGCGCCTTTCCGCTGGTAGCTCAACAGGCTGCATGGCCTCTCCTGTTTTCGGTCCATAAGGACACTCTCAATCAGGGTCACATGGGCCGAGCTGTTCTCCATGCCCATCAACTTGTTGCTGGCAAACATCAGTGTCTTGTTGGAGACGGCATTAAGGTTGATGTAATTGAAGAACTTCTTGAAATACTTCTCCCGCTCATCCTTCCGGAAGTGCACCCAATTGATGAGTGCGCTGAGAGCCTGGTCCTCATTGAGCACATGCAAGTTTTCATCTCGGAGCAGGCGGCCAAAGATGACAGGTGGACAGCGCATGAAGTGCATAGAGCCCTCAGGACTCGCCCAGTAGTGGAAGTTGTCACGAATGCCAGAGTAGGCCAAGTCTGATACCTCTTTGAGCTCAAACAACTCAGCCAAGAAGAGGTAGCGCAAGCAGTTTGCTCGGCGGATGGACTTAATCAGGAAGTCATTACAGTGGATTCGAAGGCGTGGTGTGTTGAAATACTGGGCCCCACGCAGGAGCTCCTCCACGTTCTGCTCCGAGATCACCACCTTGCCGCTGTAGAAGTAGTCCAGGAGCTGGTCCACTGTGGCCGGACTCAGGTAGTTGGGGTCAATGGTGATAAAGAGCTCATCGGTGGCCTTCATGTCATTGCTGGAGATGAGGCTCTTCACCAGTGGAGAGACAGCAGCCAGCACGTTGCGATGTGCAAAGAAGACATGGTGGTCCACAGTCAGGGCCATGTCCCAGTACTCTTTGCGTTTCCTCTGTTTGTTCAGGTTCTGCAGCACGAAGCTGTTGTAGTTTTTCTCCGTGAATTCCAATTTCATGGTGCTTCTTGCTGGCTGAGGCAGAAGATCAGCGGCAGGTACTGGAGAACGGACTCTCTCACGCCTTTGGGATTCAGATTGATGGTTGTTTGCAGAGCAGTTGATCGGAGAGGAGGGGGGCTGGGAGAGAGGGTGATGTCATAGAGTGGATGAGGGCATCACAATGCCAGCCCCCTGAGGCCCCTCTCAGAGGCACAGGACCTTTCTCCCCTTTGATGGCTCCAACGTGCCACGGCTAGATCCCCTGCCAGGACTTAATGCCCTGGGCCCAGAGCTCAGGAGAATGGGTTGCAGCTCTAATCTGGGACTTTCCAAACTTAGTTCAAGGTTATATCCGGAATGTTAGAGCCAGTTTGGGTGGAGGGTGGTATGGGAAGAGAAGAGGGGAAGCTGAGGGAAGAAAGGAGATTTTTGGATTTAGAAGAATCCCCATGGATAGGAGGGAAACAGACTCAGAGAAGGGAAGGGACTTGCTCAAGATCCCACAGCAGGTTGGAAGTAGACTAGGGCCTGGAACTCAAGCCTTCTCTAACTCAGTGTTCTTTACCTTTCCAGGAAGCTCCTAACTCCCTAGCTCTCCCCAGGCTCTGGTTCTCAGGTCTCGAGGTCCCTTTCTCTGCCAAGGCTCCTGGCCATCAGAGAATTTCAGGCTCTGTCCTTTGCCTTCTGACCTTTGCAGCCATGGACACCATTTTTCTTTAAAATGGAGAGACAGAGGCTACTAGTTGGAGCAGGGATACAGGAGTTAGCCACACACTGGGGGATGGGAGGGCCTCTGAAGCTCTGATTATTTCAGTTCCACAGCAAACTGGGACCTTCTCTCCACATTTCCAAGTCTACAGTCATGCAGCTTTGGGAGCTGCGGTGGGTCAGCTCTCTCTATCAAGCGTGGACTTGGACCAGTGGCTCAGACTCTTCTAAACTTCGGTTTCCTCATCTGTGAGATGGGAATAATAGTACCTGCTTCAAAGATCCTTAAGAGTTTAAATCAGAAAATGACTAGACAGTGTTAAGCACAACGTCTGGCGGGTAGCAAACGTCCAATAAATGTTAGCTGCCGTTACTTTATTAATCTATTAGTTCGCCCAGGGCTGGTGTCCTTGGCTGCTCCCTTCCTAAATGCCTCTCTTCGTCTGGTTGGCTTGTGATGGTGGTGGGGGGGTCTGGAATCCCGCGTCCCCTCTGGGGCGGGCTCCCCGAGCCCCGTCCGGCCACGCGGTGGAGCTGGAGGGCCATCTCCGGCCACGGAGGCCCGCTCCTCGCTCGCAACCGCAGCGGCTCCAGCTGGGAAAGCGGCGCCCCGCCCCGCCCCGCCCCCTCTTGCCCCGGGGTTCCGCGCGCCCGGCCGCCAGGTGGCAGGGCCTCCCACGTTCACCACCCGGCCTCCGGTGCCCGCTTTACAGGTGGCGGCCCCGGGGAGAAGCCGTCTCAGACTCGGGGCGTCACCCCTCGGCAACCCGGGCGGGCGTGGGGTTCCCCGAGTGCCCGGCTCCTGCGGAGAGTGGAAGAGCCCGGGGGCCCCACGCGCACCAGCCTTTGGGGGCCCCCAGCGAGGGGCTCAACTCGCAGGCATTTGCGGGGATGGCCAGATGTCATAGAGAGGACCTGGGCCCGGAGCCCCACTCCTGACCCTTACGTCGTCCTTAGCGCCCCCACTAGGAAACCAGTGTTGCCTGGAGCGTGGGGAGCGTGAGCCTGCCGGCTCTTCCCCTGCCCGGCTTGGTCCACTTATTCATCGTCTCTGCACCACATCCTTCCAGTTTAGACCTGGCTTTTTCTTTGGGGATTTTGGCAGCTTGAAAAGTATTTAAAAGTACTTACGTTTGAATGCTGAATGTGTTCACCTTGATACCTGAATGGAATAGAGGCACTCAGTCTCTTGACCTATCCCTGCACAAGGCTAAGAACTTCTGTTTTTCCCATGAAAAGAAGGCTGACTTCAGCCCCTCCACCAGACTAGCCTCGAGGTTTAGGTGGGCCTCTCTCTGTCCGTTTTCTCCATGTGAGGCTAACTGAGCTCTAAATGCTTCACCAGCCCTGATCTCGCGAGAGGTGGCTGCCACCTGGGTGCAGGTGAGACCTCTTGGTGTTGATGCCGGCCGCTTTTTCATCCATTGGCATCTAGGCTTGCCCTTGTGAGAGGCCGGCAGACCTCACCTCCAGGGGCGTTTCAACCAGTAGAGGATGGGTGGGGTCAGGCCTGTGGTTGCATCCACCCCTTTGCCCCCACATCTTTCAGCCTTAGGGGCATTTTGGTGGAGGAGGTGGCCGGGCCCCTTTACGTTTGTTTCAGGCACCAGAACACCAGGGCAGGAAGTCTCTCCAGTTACGAAAGTTGGGCACAGGGGGTGTCACGGGACCTGAGAAGATCCAGTAGACTTAACTCTTTGTGCCAGACCTGGTACAGCCCGACAGGCTGCAGCCCCGAGTGGGGAAGGGAGCACAACTCTGAGAGCACAGGGCTAGAGGCTGGAGCCAGGGTTCCTAATTCCTTCCTCTGCTCTCTGGCGACAAAGGAGAACTGGCGATCTGGCTTGTCTTTGGCTCTTATTGATTTTGGGAGTTGCTGTCTTTAAGAGATCCATTAAAGAAGTGAAATCAATGCCCACCCGCTCAGCCAGCTTTGTTGCCTGGCTTTTCTTCAGCCTAGAGTGCTCTTCTGGTCAGCTTTTTTCTTTCTCCAGCCAACTGACGAAACAGACTCCAACCTCAAGAGCCTGGCTGCATGCCAGCATCCACCCCCCTGTTATGTGTGTGCATTGGGTGGAAGGTGTCCCTGGGAGCCACCAGGAAGTTCACTGACTGGTCATTCAGTCCCTGTTGCTCAAGGAGGTTGCCCAGGTGTGGACTCAGCCCAGTCTTTTTATTCCCCCCATCCTCAGCTTTCTGACCAGCTCATTATTTGGTTGAATAAGACTCCCTCAGGGAGGGGACCCTACTATTCTAACCTTCTGGAGAACAGCAGTTGACATTATCATTTTGTTGGGAAGCCCTGAAGATGAGGGGTGTGTTTTAAAGATACACCGATTTGGGGCCCCTGGGTGGCTCAGTTGGTTAAGCGTCTGACTTCGGCTCAGGTCATGATCTCACGGTTGGTGGGTTTGAGCCCGTGTCAGGCTCTGTGCTGACAGCTCAGAGCCTGGAACCTGCTTTGGATTCTGTATCTCCATCTCCTTCTGCCCCTCCTCCGTTCACGCTCTTTCTCTCTCTCTCTCTCTCTCTCTCTCTCTCTCTCAGAGCTAAATGAACATTAAAAAAAAAAAAAGACTTAAAAAAAAAAAAGTAAAGATGCACAGATCTGGCCTGGAGCTAGAAAGCTCACTCCACCTCTTTTGTACCTCTAACAACTGGCTTTCTCACGTCTATGTATTTTCAACTGGCAACTTGGCTTGCGTATAGTTTTGGCTTGCCATGGCCCTCATTCAAACCCATGGCATCTGAATTTTTTCGGTGCAACCGGCAAATTCTCTCCTCAGGTCTTAGCTAAATTCCTGGTCCATGGTCAGCCCAGGGATTGGCTGCCCTTGGATCACGTGTCCACTTCAGCCCAATCAGCTGTGTGAGGGTGGGTCACATGGATCAAAACATGGCTGCCCAAGAGGCACCAAGTACAGGGGAGAGGTTGGAGGTATTCAGAAGCTTGAGTTACCTGAGGCAGGAACCGACAGTTATGATTACCTTAGTCACCAGTTAAGAATCGGGCACGAATGACATGGAAGATATTACACCAAAGAAAAAGATTTTATTGTTGTCTTAGTCAACATCCCTGGGTGAAACGAAGGGCACAGCATGAGGCTGTGTTCACAGTGTAACACAGACCTTCAGGAAGCACGTTTCCTGACTGGCCTGCTCAGACATCTGTCTTTAAGCCGGCAGCCTTCCAACTCCCACCCTTGCTATCTTAGGACTCGAGATGCCAGTTTCACGCCACTCAGCCTGGCATCTGGGTTGGTTCTTCCCACATGGACCATGTGAGATTGTTATTCAGGGGAACTTTGTGTAGTTTGAGGCAAAACACAGAAGCCAATTGGCGATTCTCACCCCCCACCCGGGATATCTCCCTGGAACGCTTGGGCCTGTCACACATTCCTGGAGGGGCCGCCAGCACAGCTGCAGCCACAGCCGCCAGGAACAGGCCCGGCTCCCGCCCTGTGTGTGAGGGGAGGGCAGAGGCTGGAGGGCTTCCTCTGGGGGCCCTGGTGAGCTCACACTCACCCCCACGCGCACTGACTTCATCTGTTGGATGCTTGGCCGTGAGCCCAGGCCTTGTGAGGGGCTTTCTCCCAGAACAGGCCCTGGGCCACCTGGCCAGGGTGGGGGAGGGGGCAGCTTCGGGCCTGACCCAAGGCCTTAGAAACCAGAAGGCACATACTGAGCTCTTCAATGCCAGAGGATTTTAAGAAAAAAGGTGGGAGGGGGCAAGGGTGGTGGTAGTGGCGCTAGTTTGCTATTTAAAGGTAGAAAATGCAAGGAAGTAAAATTTTCTCTCCATTTGTTCTTTGGCATTCCCAGCAGAGAATTCCAGGAGGCAAGCAGATGACATCATGTCTTACAACGGAGAAATCCCAACGATGCTGTGAAATGGAGTTGCTGCCCGCCCCATGTTTCCAATGGAAGCTGCTTTATGTTTATGTGTTTAAAGCTGTTTTATGTTACATTTACACGCGAGTTTAATATTCCTAAGTATCTACCAAAAGTAGATTACAATGCAAGAAGATCACACAAAATGAACTTCACTTCTAAGCATCGCAAACATTTGGAATAGAAAAAGACCAGGGATGGATATTATAAGAAATATACAAAAAAAAGTTTGCTTAAAAAAAAAAAAAACCAACCAAACGTTTTAAAGTTGATTTTTTCCCCCTGAAGTCCAAATTATTGTGGTCTAGGTAACCATTAGGATAAAGGCTTCATTGGCTCCTTCCTTTGATAAGAATAAGTTCATGCATAACCGTATATCCAAGCGTGTGGTGCAAGAGACACTCACACATGCATCACACACACACCAAGCGCGTACACCCACAGGGACAGACACACTGCTGAGTTTTTGTTGTTCCAGGAACTTCGTATCCACGCTCAGTCTGCCACCTTCCCATTACGTTTAATGAATTACTTCTTTGGAGGCAGGACATTTTCTTCAAAGAAGCCCTGGTTGACGACATTCCCTGCCGGGAAGTATCGGGCCACCACGAAGGAAGACCCGTCGCTTGCAGATGCCTTCCCCACTCCCATCTTCTTCGTATTCTTCCACACCATGGCCGTGAAGTGTCCTATAGGGGCACAGGCAGGGGGAGAGGGAAACAGGTCAGTTAGCAGAATCTGGAGAAGGATGTTTCAAAGGATTCTTGAGCCTTGCACTGTCTTGTAAGGCTTGGGAGGCTTCATCTTCACGCACACCAATCAGAGGGAGGAGACATAGAACGCTCCGCCTACCTGATTTTCTGAGGCGTCACGTCCTCTCAATCAGCCACACAGAGATGTGGCTCACCCTCCTCACCCCACCAATTCTCGATGCCCAAGGGTTTCATGGTCTCCCAGAGATCACGACAAAGCTGAGTGAGCCCAACAGTTAGGATGACACCCTACCAGCACCTGACTCCACCCCTCCCTGCAGACTGTAGTCTTCAGGGTCACTGATGATCTGTCTCCATGTTCTTCCCCAAAGACCCCTTTTTGTCTCTATCTCACTTGACATCTTAGGAACATTTAATAGGGTCGACTCCTCCCCTTTTCGAAGCACTCCCCTCTTTTAGTTTCCACGACGCTGCCCTCTCCGGGCATCCCCATCTCACCGCCTCTTCTTCCTCCTCTTCCATCTCACTTGTAAATGTTGGAGGGGCTTGTGCTTCCCAAGGCTCAGTCCTGGGCTCCCTGTTTTTTTCTTGCTGTACTCTTTAGGTAATTTCATCTTTCCCTGGCTCCCAAATGTATTTCTCCAGCCCAAATCTCTGTATTCCAGATACAACTACTTACTTGACATTTCCACTTGGATGACTCATAGGCAAACCTATCCAAACCTCATCCTTGATTTTGGTTCCCCGCCCTCCCCATTCCCCCACCACCAGAGTTGCTCCTCTTCCTCCCTTCCATTTCCATTAATGGTCCCCTTATGCACACAACCCTAGGGGTTGGTCTGTATCCCTCCTTCTCCCACATTTCTCCCTCAACAATGCATCATTCAATCTTGAAGATTTGAACTCCAAAATATATCTTAAGTCCATCTACTCCCCAAACTTTGGTCTCAACCACAAACTTTCTCACTTGGACCACTGGGATAGCCCTTGATTGGTTCCCTGGCATCTGCCTTTGCCTCCTCTAATTCATTTTCTACCAAAGTAGTCGGAGTAACTGTTTTCAGACATATCTGTTTACTTCCCTGCTTAAAAATCCTTCAACCGCTTCCAATTGCACCTAGAATAAAAGTGAGGAAAGTGAAGGCTTTGGCCTGATGGCCTCCTTTCCATTCCTTGAGCACATCAGGTTATTTCCCACCATGCAGCCCTTACACACACTGGCCGTTGTGTGGACTGCTCTGATGATGACCAACATCATCTTGTCCCTTAGGCCTCAGCCTGAATATCACTTGTGCAGGGAAGCCTTTCACAGTGACTCATTTCCTGAACACCTCCCTCCCGAGATCATCTTATCATACCTTGTTTTTCCCCTTCAGCATTCTTACCATTTGCAATGTTATGTGTGTTTGGTTTCTTGCTAATCTGCTTGGCTCTTTGACTAGGCTAGGAGACTCACAGGGGCAAGAATGAAATTGTTTCAGTAAATTCAGTACCCTGGCACAGCCTGGCACATGAAAAGTACAAACTAAACCTTTGTTGAATGAATGAATGAATGAATGAATGAATGAATGAATCAAATGAGTGAATGAATGAAAAGGCATATGGAAGAACCATCTTAGACTTGGGTTCTGCCCTCACTGAAGTGCAGGCTTTCTATTTTGAGCTCTTTGAGACCTTGACAGGTTAGAGCCTCCTTCAATTTCCTTTGCTCTGTGCCAAACAGCCCAGTTCCTTCTCAAGCTACTGTTGACCCTCCAGACACTTCTATGGTTTGCTAAGCTGCTCAGCATCTCAGGCTCCCTGCCCCTCACCCACTGCTTCTTTCGAGCTTTTAATATAGCTCAGCTTCCAACTCCCCTTCTGCTTTGGGGTCAAAGAGTTGCTATAGTGGCTTCTTTGCTCAATGACCATTAATACTTCTGTCTCCTAGGAGTAGAGGTTGGGAGTTTATCCCTCCCACCTTCACTGTTGAGGACTCACAGAGATCCTCTGACAAGTCAATATTTACTTCCATATCACAGAATGGCATTCATTTGCTAAAACAACACTGAAGAGACTATGTTTCCTCTTTGAGGGTGGGCACCTCACCTTTCGTATTGACCACAACATACCCAGTGTTTAGCACGGAGCTTGGCACAGGTAGATGCTCAATAAGTAACTGATAAAGAACAGAAGAGACAGAGGGAAGGAGGAAAATTGTGATCAGAGGAGCTAAGTTTCCCACAAGGCAGCTAAGAAAGAAAGAGGGGAACCACCTTACGTCCATTAGGATGGATATTATTTTTTTTTCTTAAAGAAGAGGAAAATAACAAATATTGTTGAGGATGCGTAGAGATTGGAACCCTTATGCATTGCTGATGGGCATGTAAAATGGTGCAGCCACTGTGGAAGACAGTATGGTGACTCCTCAAAAAATTAACTATAGAATTATTATATGATTCATTAATTCCACTTCCAGGTATAAACCCATAAGAACTGAAAGCAGAGACTCAGATATTTGTACACCAATGTTCACAGCAGCATTATTTACAATAGCCAAAAGAGGGGAAAAAACCCAATATCCACCAATGGATAAATGGATAAACAAAATGTTGTATACATACATATAATAAAATACTATTCAGCCTCAAAAAGGAATGAAATTCTGGTACATCCTACCTTGAGGATGAACCTTGAGGACATCATGCTAAGTGAAATAAGCCAGACACAAAAGGGCAAATATTAATGACTCCAGTTATATTAGGTACCTAGAATAGTCAAACTCATAGACACAAAAGTAGAAGAGTGGTTGTTGCCAGAGCTTAAGGGTGGGGAAATGGGAGGGAAGGATGGGAGTTATTGTTTATTGGGTTCAGAGTTTCAATTTGTGATGACTGAAAAGTTCTTGGCAATGGTTGCACAATATGTGAATGTACTTAATCTCACTGAACTGCATTCTTAAAAATGGTTAATTTTATGGCAAATATATTTTACCACAAAATGGAAGGAAGGAAGGAAGGAAGGAAGGAAGGAAGGAAGGAAGGAAGGAAGGAAGGAAGGAAGGAGAAAGAAAGAGAGAGAGAGAGAGAGAGAAAGAAAGAAAGAAAGAAAGGAAAGGGAAAGAGCAGTAGATATTCACACTCTTCCAACCCGACAGTTGATATCTTCCGTTGTGTCTCATGTATGGTAAGGACTGAAAAAAGGTTCATTGATTAAATTGTGTGTTTTGCCCTATGGTTGAACTCCATTTTTATAACTATTAAATTTAGGTATACTTTTTTGCTTTGTCTACATCCATAAAAGATTTGAGATTACTAAATTGTGAAAATAACCAAACATAAACACTGATGAGTAGAGTTGCCGTGATAAAAATCAAAGCAAGAACTAAAGGAAAGGAAACCCGAGGCTCAATTATGTATCTTTATCACATATCTTTAGACTTGTATTAACCAATGCCCAAGAAACTCTGATTTTCACCTCAAAATAGAGGAGAAACACCTCTTGCCAATTCACCCTTGGTCCTTACACTTTTGAGTCACAGCTCCAGGCTTTCGGCAACTTTGCCAGATGTCACTGCTTCTAAAAGCTGCCTTTTTATTAAGGCTCAAGCCCTTTTTCACACCAGCCTTTTCTTTCAAGAGAACCACATGCTTTGGCTACTGACCATTCACTCTCTCTGCTGCCCAGACAAGGACGAACTGCCATTTATCCACCGGTTGCCAAGGAAGTGATTACAGACACAAGGTGCACATCAGCAGTTTGCATGCCTGTGGAAGCCTTTTCCAAACAGATGAGACTAAGTAATTTTTCCTCTGGCTGGGGAGGTCTCTGGTTACGGAGATAATTAAGTATGGGTATTCAGAGATGAGTTAAAGAACATGACTTCCTTAGCAACCATCAGATACACAGTGGTTTCTAACTAAATCAATTACAGTTTCTTCCCCACCCCCCACAAAAGGGATCACATCCTCTTTTCTGCTATGGACCCAAGCTTGCTAGAATACACATTTGGAAAGCATATTAAATACGTTACAGTATATTCTTGCAAGGGAATAACGTAAAACAGTAAGAAAGAATGAAAAAGCTCTTTTTGTATTAATAGGGAACAATCTCTGGCAATCTGCTGCATGAAGAAAGAAAGCGCAAAACAGATCATATATCTGACACATAAAAAAAGGGAAAGAGAGAACATATTTACACAAACGCTGGTATAAAATCAGAACAACTCTCGAATGATACCCAAGAAACTCGTATCACTGGTTGGAAGGGAAAGTTCTGGAGACCAGGGATGGAAGGAAGACTTTTTTACCTTATACAGTTTGCAAGTTTCATGTCATGTAAAAGTATTATTTACTCAGAATAAACAAACCAACCGACTCATTAAAACAGAAAATAACAAAGGAATTGCAAGAAACCATTTCTTTCCACACAACACATAGCACAGAACTGTGTCCTTTGTCACAAGATGCTGACCCAAGGTGGGTGGGGATAGATTATAGGATATTTCAAAGGCCCTTCCCCTACATCATGGACTCAGGCCAGGAAATCCCTGTAAACAGCAGCTCTGGGGAGGCTGAGGCACGGGGAATGGGCCCCAGGATCTTGAAGGGTCTTGCAGGCTCTGACTATAACACCGTCCAAAGCTGTGCTTCTGTCTTAGGATCAGGCTGTCTCCCCCGGGCATTGCCCACCAGCACCTGGGACAGCATAGGGGCTAGTTGCTCTGAGGTTTTCCTCTTTCGGGCTGGGAGATGTGGGTCAATAGGTTGGACAGGCGGTCAGTGATCAAGGAAAGTTGAGTCCCATTCCCAGCTCTGACCCTTGTGAGATTCCCACCTTGAAGCAGGGGCCATGGAAAAAGCATCAGACTGAGGATAGGAGATATAAAAGAAGACTCTTCCTCTTTATGGCCTCAGTTTCGTCCTCTGCAAAATGGGTAGAATAAAGCCCCGCCTACGAATGGTGTCGTGAGGCTCACGTGGCTGTGGCTGTGGAGGCACTTTATAATTGTCAAGTGCCACGCACGTGAGCAACGCTAATAACTCACTCTGATACATGTCTGATTGCTCGTGAGTCTTGCTCACGGGGTAAGCAAATCCAGACGCTCTGAAATAAAATGTCTTCTGGACGCCGAACTTTATGAAAAGAAGACAGGTCTGCACATACATCCTTAAACATTGGTGGGAAGCTGTTCCTGTTCCCTTCCTCACCCCTTCAACTGAACTGCCATCCAACAGTCATTTCTTACTTAGGGCCCTGACAGCGGCCTCCTTGTCCCCAGCCCGGGGAGCTGAGAGGAGAAATGCCTCAGCAGATGCTTCCACCTCTGCCCCACAGTCCTGCCTACGCTGTCGAAAGAACCCCTGCCCAAAAGGGTGAGCAGCAAACCACAGGAAACAGTGACTGGCTCCGACAGCGTGTCACTTCCTGCTTCGGAAGAATGCTCCAGGGGGTGAGAGGCCATAGTGGCCCCACCCATGGGTGGGATGGGGGAGGGGAGAGGGAAGGGGGTGGGCAGAGAACCCCCTTTTCAGTTTCCCTGGTGCCTTTCGGTCAGAGAAACTCACAGCCCCTTCTGACGCATCCTGGGCCGCAAGTCGATCTGAGTCGGTTCTGAGGAAAGAGGGTGTCAGGTGAGGGAAGCCTGCTGAGGGGCAGGAGGGAGCCCAGAGCACAGAGCAGCTGGTGGGGCTGTAGTAAGCTGAATGTTTACCGCTCACTCTGGAGGCCTCGCAGAAAAGCCGATGCCGGTCCCACAGCTGGCCCTTCCCCGCATCTAAACACCAGCTCTCAATGTCCCCTAAAGGCCACCACCTGGCCCCTCACCCTCCGGGACAGGGGAAGCACAGGGAGTCAACCCAAGTTCACACAACTGACAGTGCTGGAGCCGAGAGCAGATCTAGGCTCTCTGCTCACCTGAACCCCAAACTGGAGAGAGAAGATGAAGGGGGAGGCTGGGAGGCTGTAGGTGTGGGAAGCACTTGGGAAGGGTTTTGGGGGAGGGGGTGAGTGGGGAGGGAGTTAAGACCAGGAGGAGAGAGTGAGCAGTTTGGCCCTTTTCCTGAAGAGAGGGCTTTCGAATATTCTGGCTGTGGGCCCAGGCTGGATCGGAGGGGAGCAAGACTGGTGGTAGGATGATGGGCCACAGCGCCACTCCCGGGAGCAAGCACTGAGCAGCGGTTAAAATCCACAGCCTCCTGTGACACACACACTCTAGTCATCCGGAGAACTTGGAGCTGGTGGGGAGGGAATCCATGGCTCGGGTGTTCTCAGATGGAGGGGGATGTGTGCGTGTTGGGAGAAGTGATGGCGAAAGAGAGTTTTGCCCTTTGGGCAAAGTCATACAGGAGAAATACGGAAGAGGTAAAATAGGAGGGAAATGGCCGCTTTTCAGAGCGTTAGTTCCTTTCCAAAGTGCAACCCTGCCCAGGACCAGGCCACTGGTGTGATCCCATCACTCACCAGTCCCAGAAGTGAAGCCGGGCTGCTGGAAGTTGTAGTTCTTGATTTCACTGTACCATCTATCAGCCACCTCCTTTCCTGCAGGGAAAAGACACTGCTTAAAACTCAGCAGTGGAATTGGGGCACCTGGGTGGCTCTCTCTGCCCCTCCAGAGCACGTGCTCTCTCTCTCTCTCTCTCAAGATAAATAAACTTAAAAAAAAAAAACAAAAACAAAAAACCCAACACCTCAGCAGGAAAATCAACTCACTCACTACTCCTTCCATCTTCTCCCGTTAACCCCAAACCACCCACCCCACAGTTAGATGTCTGATAAAGCACCAGTGAGCCGAGATAGGGACTCCTGCCCAGGAGTGTATCTAGGCTGAAGAGAGAGCTTTGTTAGAGATTGGGAAGAGCCCTGGCCTGGGGTTGGAGGACTGCCTCTGTGTCCCTGCCCTACCACCAACTTTCTATGTAATCCTAGGCAAGGCCTTCCTCTCTCTTGGCCTCCGTACAAGGGCTGACTGCAACGTACTCCAAGGGCTTCTAATGATGCTCTGAGTTTTCGGGAGACTCTGCCCTCATCCCACCCAAAGTCTGTCTCCTGAAATATCCACAGGAAGAAAGGCAGTTGGGCTGGTGGGCCAGGGTCTCCACTGCAGGCAGAAGGGTCCTCACCTAGAGCATCGGCTGGCCCCCGCCGGGCAGGTGCTGGTAGGAGAAAACCCCCAGCATCTCTCTGGGAGCTGTTGGTGTCGGGACCACAGCCGGGAGCCTCAGATCCCACAGCAGTTAGTCCCACCCTGAACTGTGATTTGTGCGTGAATCACCTGGGGCGCTTGTTAAAGTTCTGACTTCAGGAGGTCGAGGGTAAAGGCTCTGAGTCTGCATTTCTTGGCCGGTGGACCACACTTTGAGTAGCAAGACCTTACACAACAGAGGGTACACACTGGCCTCACCCGGGGAACACTGAAACGTTGCTGAGGCCTGGGGCCTGCCACAGCCTGTATCAGTATCTCCGGAGGAACCGGGTGTTGGGATTTTTTTAAAGCTGCAGAAGATCCAGGGCGGGGATAAAGACAGCCTAATGAAACAGAGATGGGAAAACAGGGGCCAGAGAGGGTAGTGACTCACTCAAGGCTCCACGGGGAGCCAGCGCAAGGCTGGAACCAATCACATCTGTTCCCACCCCTTCGGTGAGACTTCTCTCCCAGGCCCACCAAAGCCAGTGGCCTGAGCCTGGAAAGGAGGCCAAAGGCGCCCACCTTCCTGGGGAGCATGCGCACACCTCTCCCGGAGGCCCGCTGCTCTGGGGAAACTGGGAGGCCCACAGGGCCTTCCCCCCCCCCCCCCCCCCCAGGGAACTCCCAGGAATGTCAGGCCCCAGAGGGCACAGTAGCTCTCTCCAGCATTTTCCTAAAAAGCCGGACAGCCCTGTCCGAGCCAGGAAGCTCAAGAATGTTTGGTCAGTGTGGGGGATCATCATTCCAGGCTGTGACCTTGGATGGAGGAACTGTCTCTTTTTTTTTTTTTTTTCTAACATGGAAAAAGTTCAATTGCATTTTTCTGGTGATAAAAGTTAATACATCAACACTTAAAGAAAAATGTGAAGAAAGTACAGTTCTTCTGTAGCTGGGGATACTGAGGCGCCCCCAGGGTCATGCTGAAACCCTGTACAAAAAGGGCACAGAAATGGATTTGTCTCCCCCGCCCCCATTCCTCAGCTGGGAGCTCTTCCGAAGGGGAGGGCTGGGCAGTCTGACTCATCTCTGTGTCCCTGGCACCCAGCACAGGACTGGCCCTGAGCCGGCCATCGGAGAGTTTGTGGTGACCAGCCCCTGGGAACAGAGGCGGAGGGTTCTGGGGCGCCTCTCTCTGGGCCGCTGGCACCAAGGCCACACGGAGGAGGGTGCTGGGGCCAGGAGGGGCCTGAATACTGGATGTCCCAGGCCCAGCTCAGGCGGTGGGGGGGGGGGGCTGGCGGGGGGCAGCTGAGAAAGTGACCTACCTGTCTGATCGTAGGAGGCCCATGCCAGGTTCTCTCCGCACTGGCCGCGACTGGACTCCGGGCTGTGCTTGAGGATCCTCGTGCTGGCCAGGGCCTCCGAATACCTGCCAGAGTCCATGTACTTCCTCAGAGCGGGTGCAGCCCAGGGAACCCCAGAGTATGAGCCCTAAACTGGTGTGGCTGAGATTCCTTCCCTGCCCCAGGCTAGTTGCACAAATCAGGAGCATCGTGCCAGCATCTCTTCTGAGCCCCCAACAGTCTCATTTCACAGAGAAGCAAACTGAGGCTCGGAGGAAAAGGACCTGCCTAGGTTAAGTGGCTCAAGGATTATTCAAGCCTGGCTGCCTCTGCCCCCCAGTCCTATGTCCGTCCAGCTACCCCAGGGCCCCACCACGACTGCAGCCACAGTGCCACGAAAGATCAGAGTCACCCGGGCCTCTGGGGACACTCACTGCTGGGCCTCCCGGTTGAGCTTCTTGCAGAGCTTCAGTGGGGGGACGCCGTGCTGCTGCCGGTACTCGTTGTGGGCCTTCAGGACCTCATTATTAAACTGCTTGGAAGCTGCAATAATTTCAAAACGGAGAATGTCTCAGTGCAGAGAAAAGACCCACCAAAAGCAGGATGGCAGGCTTCAGAGTGACGCCCAGCTCAACCCTCAGGCTAAAGGGACCGGCCGCTGCTGCCCTTGGGCACCGGGGCCAACTGAGCAACCACGATGCCCTGCTTCATACCCCTGAGGTCACCTTCCACATCTCCGCGCGTCTGCACCTCACGGGTCACCTAGGGCCTTATGGACCACATTAGGGATTTGGGTCTTTATCGGGGCAATGGGAAGCAACTGAATGGGCGCAGGGGGCTGGGCTCCTGAGATCTGTGTTTCTGAGAGATTCTGCTGGCCGCTGGGTGGAGGATGGGCCGCAGGTGCACAGAAGACACAGGGGGGTGTGGGCGGGACAGTGAGCAACGGAACCGGAACCGCTGGGGAAAAAATGTGTGGAGACTGGATATCTCAGCCTGGACCCACAGGATGTGGTGGGGACCGGGAAGAACAGGCCTGGCTGTGGTGAGGGTGACAGGGACAGGTGAAGAAGGGGAGCAGGGGGGGGACAGCACCAGGGAGGTGGGGTGAGGGACAGAGTGGAAAAGAATGTGGTGGTGTTGGGGAGCAGGGTGGGGTCCTTCCAGGGGTGCACTGAAGGGAGAGGTAGAGCCTGGGCCCAACTGGGTCATGACCTCAGAAAGGACGAGGTGAAGGAGGCTGGATTCAGGGAGAGAAGAAGTGGGTGAAGGCAGAGTCAACAGTAGACAGAAGTCACAGCAGTTTGGATCTGAGATGGAACCCCATCCATCCCACACCTTCCATCCGTCTCCCCGCCACTCGTCCATCCATCTTCTGATTCATAATCTATTCAGCAGCAGCAGCAGCCAGCCAGCCACCCATCATCCACGCATCTGTCTGTCTGCTCTCTGAGCGCCTTCTCTACTCCAGGTCCTGGATTATGTGTGAGAGGTCCAGAGACAAATGTCCTGCCCTCAGTGAGCTCGCAAACAGAAGGGAGACAGCTTTGTACACAGACACTAGCAAAGAGTATGAGAGGGCTAAGGTGAAGGTGAGCAGAGGGCAAGGGGAACTTGGAGAAAAGCAGCCTAACGTGGGCCGGGGGATGGGGAAGGTGGCCCCTTGGATTGAGGCCCCAAGGATGCCTGTACAGGAGCCAGTCGGGCTGACTGCGAAGTCAGTGAGCACCAGTCTTAGGCACCTGGGAGTGCCCCTCTGTGAAATGGGGTGAGTTGGGTGGGTTATGAGTAAGAGCCATGGCGGGGAGGGCGGGGTGACACTGAGCTAGTCCCATCTGGCGGGACCCTTCCCTGAGGCTTGGCTGTGGGCAGCAAAGGAATAAAGTGGAGGATTGAAAGAAGCGCCACTCCCGTCCCTGCCCCCAGCTCATTCACCAGGCTGCCTGTCCTCTCCTCTCCTCTGCTCTTTTCTTCGGCCCAGAGGCTGAGATGACCCAACAGGGAATCTTCCTCCCCTCCCTCAGCCAGATTCCCCATGTCCCCTGGGGCTTCGGATCTAATCCCACTGGGTCTCTAAGGAGAAGCAGAAGGAAGGCTTGCCCTCAGGGAGCTCTAGGCTAAATGCGGCCATGAGAGGTGAGGCAATGCCGGTGGTGGCTAGCTGCCCGAGGGGGTTCCAATGACCCGAAGAGTTAGGACCCTGGGGGCCCAGCACTGCCTTTCCGTGAGGTCTGGTCACAGCAAGGCACCGGCAGGGGGAGGTAGGGCTGAATGGCAGGATTTGGGAGGCAAACACGGGGGGGGGGGGGGGGGGGGGGGGGGGGGGGGGGGGGCGGGGGG
>NW_024412401.1:21110630-21287250 GCF_014898765.1 Herpailurus yagouaroundi | reverse complement strand
CCCAGACATGGGGACACTGAACAAAGGGGTGATGGTAGCTGGGCACAAGGCAGAGGCGGAGCTGCGATCTGAACTCTTCAGGTCTTTGTGGCCAAGAAAGGGGCCAACCCCTCGTTGGTATGAAAGGTAAAGATTTCAGGTTTATGGGAGGGAGGAAGAAAAGGGAAGGAAGGTACTGTTTGGAGATCTGTTGTACGATAACGTGAGTATACTTAACACTACTGAACAGTATACTCCAAAATGGTTAACATGGTAAATGTTATGTCATGTGTGGTTTTTGTTTTTTGTTGTTTTTTTTTTTACCACAATAATAAAAAAGATTTGGGGTTTAGCATGTTAATGTGGTATTTGGGATAACGGAGTCACAGAGGTTCTTAAAGAATCTCTCGGGTGGAAGCCATAGCAACTCAAGGGGACCAGAAGGGGTTCCTGTTGGTGACGTGCAAAGGAGTCAGCAGGGCGACTCGGCGGCCAGTAACCCATCAGCTCCCGGGCAGCGCACTGCTTGTCCTGCACGAGCCGGTGTCCAGCTGGTGTGCTTCACGCAGCCTGGCCCCAGCCTTGTCTGCAGGTGGCGACCATCTGTAGTGTGTCCAGAAGTGGTGACAAGGTGGAGACGGGGCCGGAAATGGGGGTCTTATAAAGAATGGGTACAATGCTGGGTATGTTCATCCTGCAGATCAGACTTTGGAAGACACAGTGGAGGCCTCTGATGGATTCTGGGATCCACAGGGCAAAGTCGGGGTCAATGGGTAGAAAAGGCAGGATGATAGAGTTCAGCTCAGCCTAAGAAAGATCTTTCTCTCAGTCAAAGCTTTCTAAAAACTGACAACCTCACAAGGTAATGAGCTCTCCGGCACTGGGGGAATACAAGCAAAGTGATTTCTCTCAAAAGGATTCAGGCACTGGAGGCCAGTCAGATGACTTTCGAGTCCCTTCAAATCCTGAGATCTCATAAGGTCCCATCAGGGTGGGGTGAGAGGAGACAACTGAATGACCACCTCAGACTTCCAAGGAGTTCTGAGCTTCTCTGAGGAGAGGGAGTGATCAAGGTAAGTGTATGTGTACGTGCAGGGGCAGGTGTGGGTGCACGCGGTCAAGGTGGCAGAGGATCCCTATCTGAGGGACAGGCTTGGCGAGGCCCACACTAATGTCCGTTCCAGCTCCTATGTCCTGGGGAGGCCACAGTGGGACACCACAGGAGGTGCAAGGGATTGAGTGGCATGGCAATGCGGACCATCAATGAATGGGGAAGGCTTCCGGGAGGAGGTAGTGAGGAGGTGGAGAGGCACAGAGAAAGCCAGGGCCACCGGGAATCTGGTGTATCCGGGGCTATGGGGAGGAAGGGGAGGCAGGGGAGGAGTGGGTAGCTTAGATGAAGCTCAGTTTGTTTACAAGCAGCCCTGAGTGCCAGGCTCAGGTTGCAGGGGACCCAGTAGTGCTGGAGGTCCTGCAGTCTTTTTGGCAGAGAGGGACATATAAGGCTGCTAGAAACTAGGTCACTGCACTCCCAGAATGTGGGAAGTAAAAAGAAACAAAAGTGAAAGTTCCTGTGCCCAATCTAAGCTTGGTGCCCAGAAGCCAAAGCTAGTCACTGTCTCCAGCAGGGCCAGTTTCCTAGGCCAGGGTTTCTAGAAAGGGGTCAGGAAGACTTTTTGGTAGGGGAACCTTCTCTCCCCACCCCTGGCTGGAAGGCATGGGGGCCCCAAGGCCACATCTCCCACTGGCCCCAGAGTCCCTCCCACCTCGGAGGCCAGTCCCCGCCCAGGTGGCTCTACAGAGCAGGGCCTCCGGGAGGCAAGATACCACTTGTGACCACACCCAGCAAAAGGCACACCTCGCTCTGTAGGAAAACCCAAGAACACATCTGCACATAAAGATTAAAAGTCAAAGAAAATCTCCCCATCCCCACATCAGGCAGGGAGAGCCCTCACAGCCACCCCACAATGGGGGAGGGCAGTGATTATGTCCTTATTTTGTAGGAGGGTAAACCAAGGCTCAGAGAGGTCATACAGGCTCAGGGTGCCAGCCCAGAATGAAGAAGGTATCGTTTCTTCTGCTTGCTGACCAACTATTTCTAGGTGCCAGGCCGGTGCACGATCTTATTTACTTATCACCCTTATCACCACCTTTTGTGGGAGCCCCTGGTTTTATTTGTGTGTTTGCTTGTTTGTTTTGATGAGGAAACTGAGGCTACTTCCACAAGGGAAGTAACCTGCCCACGTTCTCACAACTGGTCCAGGGGTAGTAGGCCCACGAAGGGGGAAACCCTGTCCTTAACCCCACACCACGCCCGAGGGCCACGACACAGAGGACAGCGCATAGAAGAGACAGCAGGGTTTCCAGATCCAGGAGGAGGATCAGGTCCAGGGAGGCTGAGTCTTTAGATCCCGAGGAGGAGGAAGTATGAGGAGGAGAAAAGAACTTTCTCAAGAGCCTCCTCCATGCCAAGCCGTTTATGAACGACCTGCCTGAGGGGCCCCAGATGAAAATCAGGGGCTTCAGGAGTAGAAGCTCCAGGGGGCAGGTGTGAGGCTTGAATTCAGAGCTTCTGGAAGGTGGAAGGAGCTGCCTGGGCATGGCTCTCTGGGGCTGAAAGAGGGTGGCAGGACTGGGCTGTCTCTGCTAGGGTAGAGGACACTGACCTGGGATGGGGGCTCTTGAAGGTCTGAACTTGGGGTCCAAGCTTCTAACTGCCAGATAGACTCAGGTCGTGCCCCTCCCCCTCTCCCTGCCCTTGGGCTGGGACAGGCTCCTCCCTCAGCGTTGAATGTCCTCTGAGGCCTCCCAGGGCCTGACTCATTTCTGTGCCCTCTCCAGAATCCCCACCAAAGAGGCCCATCAGGGGTCAGGGCAAGAATTGTGAACGAGCCCCTTCTGTCCCCTTGGCAAGAGGCTGGAAAGCGACCTAGTCCCGCGTTTGGGGCAAAGCTGGTTGTGCTAGTTTATCAGGAAGAAAAATTATAAGTTGAGAAAAAAAAAAAAAAACACCAAAAAACAAAACAAAAAAAAGAATGAGTTCCAGATGGGTAGCTCTTGCTCTTTCAGCCTGGCTTCCAGGAAATTCAAGAGGCAAATCCCAGCTTTTACTCACCGTAGATTCTAGGACAAGTTGCTTAATCACACTCTGTGCCACATTTCTCCCATATATAAAATGGGGATAACAGTTTCTACCTCACAGGGTTGTTGTGAAAATTCAATGAATTGGTCTATGTAAATGCGTTAGAACAGTTCTGGGACATAATGAACAGTTACTAAATGTCAACTATAATTATCATCATCACTATTGGGCAGAGATCCTTTGGCCTCTGGCCTTCGGAGAAACTGCCCTGTCAAAGCCCTTCCTAGATTAAAACAAAAATTTTTAAGTTTATTTATTTATTTATTTTTATTAGTTATCTCTATACCCAACAGGGGTCTTGAACTCATGACTCACAGATCAAGAGTGTGCTGGCTCCTTTGACACTGCCAGCCAGGGGTCCCGCCCCTCCCGGATTCTAGAGAAAGCGGGGCTGCTGGTATTTAAATTGGTCTTTGATGACTTCTTTCGGTACCTCTGGGCTTAGACATTTACTGAATGGACGAGTACACAAACAAATAAATGAAAGTCCCACACTAGCACAGAGAAGGCAGTAGGATGGGAGCCTTCTCACTGCAGATGAGGAAACCGTAGAACAGGAACGGCTGAACATGTGAACTGCCCAAAGTCACCCAATAAGTCCACAATAAAGCCAAATGTAAGAATGTCCCTCCCTTCGCCCTCTTCCCTCCCTCAAATCTCACACACTTTCCACTTCATATACGTCTTCCTCTCCCTAATGACAAAAATGATGGTCACTGAAGAGTTGCTCAATTGCTTACTGGAACAAGGATGTCCCGGAGCACTGGGCCCAGCTGCCCCTTTGCGGGAGGACAATACTCCTTGAAGGACTGAAGGAGCCAGGGCCGGGAGAGTGCTTGCTCCGCCTACAAAGTGGCTGTCCCCGTTCCAGCCCCGCTTGTGGCCCCTTGGGCCTGCCACAGGCACCGGGCAAGTCCCTGCCTCTCTGGGCCCTGGTTCCCCATCCGTGTGAAGGAAGGATGACATCTGTGGTTTTCAAAATATCTTCAAAGCAGGAAACCCTTTCTTTGAACTACTCCCCCCCACCTTTTTTTTTTTTTTTTCAATAAAATCAACTGATGGCAATGACACAGCTGGGAGTGACCCAGCCCACACAGCCTCCCCGAGCAGAGGTGTGACAGCTCCACTTGGTAGAAAGTTCCTGGGCTAGTCAGTCCCCAAAGGCCCTCTGCTCTGACTTCCCTGGGTGCTGGGAGATGTGGGCGGAGGGACACTAAGATACTTAGCAATAATTGCAGGGTGTGTAAGTTCCCTGTGGGGCTGGCATCTCGGGTGAGAAGCATCTGGGGAGCAGGTAGAAAAGTGGTCAGTGTGTCTGAGGGGCAAGCACACAGCTGGGAAGTCAGAAACTTGGGTTCAAATCCCAGTCTGTCCACTTACTGGTCAAGGTGTGAACTTGGACAAGGTGAGTCAACCTCCGTAAATCTGTAAAATTGATAATAACTGCCTTGTAGCGCTGTTACAGACGTTGGTAATGAAATACCTAGTTTCAGGTGTGGCACGTAGTAGGACCTTAATAATTGGTAATCACAATTATTAGGGGCTAGAGGCTTCTACAGAGCCCAAGGTCATTGCTTTTCTCTGCCTCCATAACACGTGCAGCAAACTGAAGGCCAGCAGGGAGACCAGGGCGAGGAGCAGGTCCTCCTGGGAAACTCTAAGTGCTGGGCTGAGTGTCTTCTGGAATTTAAGCTGTGACGGTTGTTTGATACTTTTTCGGCAATGCCCACAACCCCAGGCAGCTCTGGAATATATCTGAGGTTAAATATTAAAAAGAGATTGGCCCCTAGGCAGTGATGAGGAAACTGAGGCCCAGAAGAGGCAGGGGCTGGCTCTTTACCCCGGTCTTTTTGGAACCACGTAAAGCCCCTGTATGGATAGGTATCTGTGAGTGCTATCGGACGGCAGGCGCAGGTAACCTCAGGCTGGTGGCCTGGAACCTCAAGGCTGGCCCTGTGCTGAAGGCCCGTGGGGCCCAGAAAAGCCACTTTCTCTTGGAGACCCTTAGGGGGGCCAGACACTACCTGGGGGCTCATGGTCTTTGGGACAGCCAAATAAAATGCATGTGGCTATGAGGGAGATACGCCTGGACCAGCATTCTGGAAGGTCCCCGGGTACGTGGTAGGACCAGCTCTTACCTGCCTTCTGCACTGCCCTCCTCCTCTGAACTGGCCTGACTGTGCATCTCTAGTCCCACAAGGTGTCACCGCCATCCCGCACCCAGACTCACAAGGCTGGCCCTTCTTCACATTCACAGTAAGTTGGTCACCAAGTCCACTTTTGGCTACTATCTCAAAAACCCTTCTCCTCCTCCTCTGCAGTCCTAGATGCCTCCATCTCTCTCTCCTGAGTAACTGCAGCAACTCCCCCTGACCCCCAACTCTACCCTCCCCGTCTGGTCCACCCTGGCACAACTCTGGTCTTGCTGTGTTTAGATCAATGTCTTTCAATGGCACCCTAAGGCCCATGGGTAAAGTCCAAATCCCCAAGACTCTCCAGGAGGCTGCAAAGGTCCCCTCCGCACAGATGTCCCCCTCCCTTGAGCTCCTACCGCTCTCCACCGGCACCTGCCCTGCAGCTTGGAGCCTATCCACCCTCCTCCTCAATTAGCTTTGTGATTCATTTCATGATCCAAATGAATACTCCTGAGGACAGAGGCCAGGCCCTCCACAGCAGTGGGTCTGCGGCTTAAAGAAGAAGCCAGAAACAACTGATAAAAATGTAACGTTAGAGAATTTGCGGATTTTCTCCTAAGGTACAGAGAAAGGAGTTGATTTTCAAAATGCTTTTTCACATCTGCCGCATTCTTGCCCCATCATCACCTATCATCCTGTTCTTTTACTACATGACAACTCCCTATGTCACCTTTCCATACTGGAGATCATAGGGGCCACCCTCACTGTACAGATGGGGAAACTGAAGCACAGAGAAGGAAAGAGCCTTGTTCAAGATCACACAGCAAGCGATTAGCAGAGCCAGGGCTGAAGGCCAGACCCGTCAGGGCAGGGCAGGAACAACGCCAGGGAAGGCCACTTACTCCCAGCATGGGTACCTCGTGAGTCTGGATCTTGAGAAGAGATTCAAGAAGCGACCCAGCCTCACCCACCTGAGGATGACAACCCCAGCTTCCCATTAAGCAGGACTCCTGAACTCTGCTGGACTGCTGTTCACTGAGAGCCTCCTGTGAGGCAGGAACTATGCTGGGACAGACATGGCCCCTGGCCACCAGCAGTGAGGAATCTGTGGGAAACAGGTCCATGGCTGGGGTAGTGTCCCAAGCTGACTGCTGGGAGGGCTGCAACCAAGAAGACCCAGAGTGGGGCCGTCCCTCTGGGGGAATGGGGAAATCAGGGAGGGGGTCCCAGCCCCGAGTTGAGCCTAGAAAGATGGGGAGGATTTGCCACCTCAGCGAAGTGGGAGAGTCAAGGTGGTGGCGGCGAGCACTGGAAAAGGAACCCCGGGGAGGGAGCAGCGTGCCAGCCTCCTAACAGCTGAATGTAGGGGAGTTAACGGGTGACGACCAACTCTCAGGGGGTTCCAAGCCCCGCGGAAGAGTGTGTACTCTCTCACCTGTGGACAGTGGGATGGAAAGCGTTAGGGAGCGACAGGACAGATCTGCATTTTAGAAAGTTCACCCCGACAGCCACAGTGATGAGGATGCGCAGCCACAGGTCCGACGTAAGGGGGAAGCGCGAGTGTATATGCCCGAGTGGAGCCAGACAGAGCCTGGCACAGAGCCTGGCACCGAGGGGCCCTCAGGGGAGGAGGGACAACGACAGAAGAAAAGGATGCTCAGAGCTGTCCTGAGGGTTGGTTGGGGCGAGCTGTTTTGCAGCCAGAGATGCTGTCATAGTTTGGAGGCTTTTGCCGATTCTAACTCTGCTCCAGAAACAAAGCAAAGCCACGCCTTGGCCGGACGCTGAGCGCTAATCCCCAGCGCCTGGAAGCCCTCCCTGACGCAATCTCTGGCTCGCAGACAGGGGGACCCTCCCTCGGTCTCGCCTTCCCTCCCTCTCTCGCGGTGGCCCGAAGGCCACCCCGGCTTCCTGGCTGCCCCGGAAACCGCCGGCGCCGAGCCCGCGGGCGCTTCGCCCCGCACGCCGCCCCATCCCGCAGCCGGGGGTCTCGCGGCGCAGCCGGAGCCCCGGTCCCGCGTGGCCGCGGCGGTCCCGCTCCCCGGGGAACCAGCCCGCCGCGGGGGACGGTGAAGGCGGGGATCCCCGAGCCGAGGCTCGCGAGCCGTCCCCGCAGCCCGCCCGGCCGGCCCGCGGGCTCACCTGACTTGCCCATGGCCCGCTCGGCGCGCTCCCCGGCTCCAGCTGCCGCTGCGCTGCGCTGCGCTCTCTCGCCCTCCCCGCGCCGCTGGAGAGCCTCGGAGGTGGCCCGGCGGCCGCAGCCCCTCCCCCGGCGCCGCCCGGCCCCCGCCTTATAAGGCAGCGACAGCTGCAGGCGGAGGAGCCCGGGGCCACCCCGCCGGCTGCCCGGAGGAGGAGGCTCCGCGGGCCCCCCACTCCGCGAGCCTCCCCGCCCGGCTTCAGAGAACTCTTGTAGCCAAGGGACCCCAGCGGCTGTCCAGGGCTCTCCAGGTGCGGCCTGGGAGCCCGGGACCTCCCGGATCTTTCAGCCCCGAGCTGCCCCTCTCGGGACGCGGAACGGGGGTAGGGCAACCGCTAAGGCGCTTTGAGGACCGTGGTGCTCACTGTCGCGCATCACCAGGGGTTCGGGGCTCTCCCCACCTCGGCCTGGCCACCAGAGACACTTCAGGCTCCGGGTGCGCCGCCTTTCCCTCCCCAGCGACACTGGGCTTCCCAGGACATGGCCTCTGGTGCGAGTCCGAGTTGGAGTTCCGGCACGCACCCCGTAACGCCCTGCGTCGACCCTCCCGGGGAGGCTGCCGCTGCCCTGCTCTGACCGGTGGGCCTGTCCCTCATTCCTATCAAACCAAGCCGAATCCCCCAGCCCTGAAGTCTGGCTCCAGACTTGTCTCTTCAAATCCTTAACTTCATCCCATGCTCCAGTCAAACTAAACTTTATATTCCCCAAACATGCAGGAGACTTCTTACCTCCTTGTTTTTGCTGGTGCTGGCTCATCTCTGCCCATTCAAGTCCTACTCATCCCTCAGGGCCTTTGGGTCCTTGTAACCTCCTTTCTTGACCTTGGGGGCAGTGGTCAGTACACACCTGGCACTGGGGAGACAGGGTCTCAGTCACGGCCCCACCCCTGTGTGAGTAGAGGACTTGCAGGAAGACACAGCCTGAGTCACCTGAGTGACTCCCCAGAGTAACTCCTAATTAAAGGAAGCTAAATTTAAGTAGGACCTTTCAATAAATGGGCACTGGAGTGAACTGATTTGCTGATTTGCAATTCCAAGGGCTTCAAATGTCCAGTAGGGCAAGGGTCCTCTCTACTGCCTCGCCCTGTGTCAGGCTTTCAAACAGTGGTGGAGGGTTAGAAAGAGTGGCCCACCCTGACTCAAAGGGACTTTTGGTACTAGGTGGAGATCCAACCTTTTATGTCCAATGCCCTGTCCCATGTTGCCTACGTCCCCCTTGAAATGACCAAATGAACCCAGTAGGAAGAATTCCACATCACCTCTAGAATCTGGAGAAAAGCGTCTCCATCTTAACCAAAAGTTCAAGGCCAGGAGTGGAGATAGCTGAGCACAGTGGAGCCACTCACTGCCTGTTGAGGGGGACCACCAAGTTTCACTCCCATTTCCTTGTATGGAGATGAGGGTGGTCTTGGAGTGGGGGTGGGGCGGAGGACAAAATCCCAACTTAGCGGCGTCTTTGGAGTCTGTGTGGGGTGGGACGTTGTGGACTGTAGAGCCGGCCTTAGCAGCAGGCACGTGGAAGGGCAAGTGTGCCGAGTGGGGTCAGGGCAGTGCCAAAGTTGCCCCCTTCCAAGGGCTGGAGGGGGAGCCACTGCCCAGCTGGTTCCAGTGGGTACTTAGGCAACAGAGACAGAGCAATGGCAACAAAGGTCAGACACAAGAAATGCTTGACCCAAGCTAGGACTTCTTTTCTGTCTTATGTCCTATTTAAGAACTCCTTACCTATTCCAAGATCATGAAATGTTTCTGTTTTCTTCTAGAAGTTTTAAAGCTTTAGCTCTTAAATTTAGTTTTAGCTCTTACCTTCATTCTAATTAGGGTGTGTAGTATGAAGTCAGGATTATAACTCTCTCCTTATCTGGCATATGAATCCCCACTTGATCCAGCATCATTTCTTAGAAAGATCTTTCTTTCCCAATTGGCCATATATATGTGGGCCCTCTATTCTGTTCCAGTGATCTATACACGTAGTTTTACATTAACACCACACTGTCTAGTTTGCTGCAGCCTTATAATAAATTTTGAAATCAAGTAGTGTAAATCCTCTCTTTCTTTTTCTTTTCAAAGTTGTTTTGTTCATTTTAAGTTTTTTGCATTTCCATACAGATTTTAGAATCAGCTCATCAATTACTGTAAAACAAACAAAAAACTTGCTGGGATTTTGATTGGGATTGCCATGAATACACAGATAAACTGACCCCTTAAGAAAATTGAGTTGCTGTTCCATCACCATGGTGTAACTTTCTGTTTATTTATATCCTCTTTAAGCTCTCTCAGTATGTTTTGTGGGGTGTTGCTCTGTATTTAGTTTTCTCTTCTTGTAATGTCTTTTTCAGATTTGGGGATCAACACTGGCCTTATTAAACACTGGAAAGGGTTCTCTCTACTATTTTTTGGAAGAGTTTGTATAGAATTAGTATATTTCTTTCTTAAGTATTTGCTACACATCATCGGTGAAGCCATCTAGGCATGGAGGTGTTTTTCTTTTGGGGGGGAGGAAAGGTTTTAAATCACAAATTCAGCTTTGTTAATACATGTAAAATCATCCAAATTGCCCCTTTCTTCTTGAGTGAGTTTTGGTGACTCGTACCTTTTAAGAATTTGTGTATTTCATTCACCTAAGTAGTGGAATTTATATGCCTAAAGTTGCCAATATTGTTATCCTTTGACTGAATGATGTCTGATGGTGACCCTTTATCATTTCTGATATTTGTAATTGGTGTCTTCTAAAGGCTTATCAATGCAGTTGAAATTCATTATTTGTGGACTCTGTATTTATGAATTCACCTACTTGCTAAGATTTTTTTGTAACCCTCAAATCAATACCTGCAACACTTTCAGATGTTGGAAAACACGCACAGACACTGAAAAGAAATTGAGGTGCCCAACGCACAAGTTCCCAGCTAAGGTCGAGAGGAGTCGCCATGAGATGGCTCTCACACTGTAAACAAATGCCCTTTTCGTCGTCTATTTAATGCCAGATCTGGGGCATTTTTGTCGTTTTTGTTGGTGGTTTTGCTGTTTAAAATGGTCCCCACGAGCAGTGCTGAAGCGTTGTTTAAATGCAAGAAGGCTGTGGTGTGCCTTATGGGGAATATGTATGCGTTAGATAAAGTTTGTTTGGGCCTGAGTTAGAGTGCCGTGGGCCATGAGTCCCATGTTCATGAATCAACAATATGGATTAAATTAGGTGTCTTTAAAGAGAGACACACATAAAACCAGGCTATTACTGATCTGCTGACAAAATGTTGTGGCCAGAGGCTGGCGCAACCTAACCCTGTATTCTCCCTAGCAGCAGTGGCTCAGTGTTCTCTAATTCAGTGTCCCCCACAACTTTATAGAACATAACTCCTGCAAATAATGAGAAGCAATTGTACTATTGATCTCAACAATCCAGCTTCTTGTTTCATTGATTTTCTCTATTGTTTTTCCATTTACTATTTCATTGATTTTTGTGTTTATTACTTTTTTTTCCTGCTTACACTGGGTTTAATTTGCTCTTCTTTTTCCAGTTGTTTTTTTTTTTTTAATTTTTTTCAACGTTTATTTATTTTTGGGACAGAGAGAGACAGAGCATGAACGGGGGAGGGGCAGAGAGAGAGGGAGACACAGAATTGGAAACAGGCTCCAGGCTCTGAGCCATCAGCCCAGAGCCCGACGCGGGGCTCGAACTCACGGAGCACGAGATCGTGACCTGGCTGAAGTCGGACGCTCAACCGACTGCGCCACCCAGGCACCCCTCTTTTTCCAGTTTTTAAAGGTAGAAGCTCAGGTCATTCACTGTAAGCCTTCCTTCCTTTCTAGCATAAGCATTTAGTGCTATTAATTTCCCTCAAAGACTGTTTTTAGCTGCTTGTCACTAAATTTGATATGTTGTGTTTTCATTTTTATTCAGCTCAAAATAATTTCTAATTTCCCTTGTGATGTATTCTCTCTTGACTTATAGTTTATTTTAAGTGTTATTTGCTTTCCAAATATCTGGGAAAGTTCCAGATATCTTTCTGTTATTGATTCTCACTTTAGTTCTGTGTGGACAGAGAATATACTTTGTATGACTTCAATCCTTTCATACGTTTACTGAGAATTGTTTTATGGCCCCGAATGTGACTTTATCTTAGTAAACATTCTATGTATATATCTCCTGATATTATAACCAGTTCTGCTTTGTGTACTTTGAACCTTTTTATTTGAAGCATAAACATTGGTAATTCTTATATCATTTTGATAAATTAGCTTACTATTCTGAAAGGACTATCTCTGGTAACAATGCTTCCTGTGAAATCTACTGTGTCTGATATTAATATAGTCATTATAGTTTGTTTTTTTGTTTTGTTTTGTTTTGTTTTGTTTTTTAGCTTTCTTTTCATTAGTATTAGTAGGTTTATCTAATTTCAACCCTTTAACTTTTTTCCTTGTTTCAGCAGCTTGGGAGACTACTGTTCCCATAGAAGAATGCCATTTGCCTTTATGTTTCTTTATGTAGTTTTAGTGGCATAACTTGATTTTGATGTATTTTGAAGGTTATATGTATTGAGTGGTATAGAAATATAGAAAACAAAAATGTGTACAAATATGCAGAAATGTATACTTTTTTGCTTTACTGCAACATTGTTCACACTAAGCCCCTTGCAACTGAATGCTCTGTAAATATAAAAATGCAGACTTCGTGTGAATGATGTGTGGCCTTGGATAAGTTCCCTGACTCATTTTTCTCCTCTGTAAAATGGGGATAGTAATAGTACCTCCCTCATACAATGGTTGTGAAGATAAATGAGCTAATACATGGGAAGTACGTAGAACAGTTCTTTTAAAAAAATAATTATCGGTGCACTTGGGTGGCTCAGTCGGCTAAGCGTCCGACTTCGGCTCAGGTCATGATCTCGCAGTCCGTGAGTTCGAGCCCCGCGTCGGGCTCAGTGCTGACAGCTCAGAGCCTGGAGCCTGCTTCTGATTCTGTGTCTCCTCTCTCTGACCCTCCCCCATTCATGCTCTGTCTCTCTCTGTCTCAAAAGTAAATAAACGTTAAAAAATAAAAATAAAAAATAAATAAAAAAATAATTATTAATTTTGGTCTAGTGCAAGCAGGGAGGAGCACAGAGGATCTGAGGTGGGCTCTGTGATGGCAGACTGACAGCAGTGACCTTGATGTGGGACTCGAACTCAAGAACTGTGGGATCGTAACCTGAGCTGAAGTTGGATGCTCAACCAACTGAGCCACCGGGGTGCCCCTCTCAGAACAGTTCTTGACATGGAGTAAGCGCTATGCAAGTGTTTACGACCACTCCACGCTTTAACTTCTAACTGATCTGTTTCATTACATTACAAATGAGCAGCTGTAGTTGACAAGATGTAGTTGGGTCCTTCCTTTTATCCAGTCTGGCAATATCTTGTCTTTTAATTTGCGTTAAGACCATATAAACTTGATAACTTTATTTTCAAATTTCTAGGGAACCAATACCAATACCCCAGTATTAGTCTTTAAAGCAAACCATGATAAATTCCTGACAGTCGAACCATTTAGTCACATTTTCTGGGCACAACGTAATGAAACTAAAACTTAGTAACAGAAGGTTAACTGACAAATTCTGAACCATTTATAAATTTTTTAAAATCCCTCCACTGAAAGGCAAAATCAAAGCGGATGTTCAGAGACGAATGACAATTAGAATACGAACTGGAATGTTTAAGCGCGTGCAGCATGGGCCTGAAGCCATGTGTACCTCACCCGAGTTCTGGCTCTGCTGCTGCCCGCTCTCTGTGACTCTCATCCAGGTGTTGATACGAAGATAGCAATACCTATCTTGGAGGATTTTTTTCTGACTAAATAGATGACACTTAGCACTCTTTAAATGTCACTGATGTGTGTGTGTGTGTGTGTGTGTGTGTGTGTGTGAGACATTTCCCAGTCACAGTTTAGATATGTGAAAAGGGAACTCTGTTTCTCTGTCTGGATCCAGCCCCAATTCTACTGATGGTAGAAACTTAAACTTGAGCACTGAGGGAAACTCAGTCACTTCTTACTTTAGTCTCTTGGGGATTAATACTCAAGCAATCCACACTCTTTCCTGGCTCTCTCCACATCTCTGGGTCAACTTCTCCAGACTCGGATTCCTGGGCAGGAACATCTGTTTGGCGGAGCTGGGACCACATGCTTTGGGAAGGAGAACAAAGGATGAATATCTACCCTCCTGCAGCTTCAATAGTTAGTTAGGTGCAAGATCTTTTACACGCCAATAAAGATTTCTCCACACGCCGAGCGGCCCAAACCCAGCAAATGTGGATAAGATCTCCCTTTTCAGAAAGAGGAATTTTGTTTCTGTCTTAAATACTGTTTCCCCAGAATGTGCTGCGTCCCATGACTCAGTCCTTCTCAGTCGAAGCTCTTATATTGTTATAAACTCTTCCCCAAACTATAGTTTAAGATTCACACTATGTGTTAAGCCCTTCAGGTTTTGGCTCCATTCTGCAGAGGTTTTTAGAACAAATAATTCACTGTAATAGCTCAATGAGTAGAAAGCCAGGGCAGCTAGAAATTTAATACCTTGGCAGAAAATCTCATTTTATCCTCTTACGCTGTCCTTATTATCGTTGTTAGAAAATATATGGGATGCAGCCAAAGCTGTACTTAGAGAAAAATACACAGTATAATAAATATGAGCACCAACTTTAAGTTAGACCAGGGTTCAAAATATCCCTGCTCTGCTGCTTACCATCCATGTGACCTTGCAGAAATTCTTTAACTATCAAGGCTTAGTTGCATAATGGTGTCAATAATATTACAGTTTATCCCTGAACAACGTGGTGGTTAGGGGCACTGACTACCCCCATGCAGCCAAAAATCTGCGTATAACTTTTTACTCTCCAAAAACTTAACTACTGTTGACCAGAAGTCTTACCAATAGCTTAAAACAGTCGATTAACACACAGTTTGTATGTTGTGTATTATATACTGTATTCTTACAATAAAGCAAGCTAGAGAAAAGAAAATGTTATTGAGAAAATCGTAAAGGAAATACATTTACAGTACTGTACCCTATTTATTGAAAAAAAAATCCATGTAAAAGCGAACCCACTCAGTTCAAACCCGTGTTGTTCAAGGTAAACTGTATTTGCTTCATAAAGAGGTTGTGAGAATTGAATGAGATAATTCCTTTAAAGTACTTAATACTATGCCTGTGTGAAAGGAATTCTTGGATAAACTTGAGAAAGTGGTCCAAGAGACTTTTTGGTCATTCTTGGCCACTTGTCACATGACCATTCTTCCAGTGGAAACTTTCAGTAGAAGAGTGTGATACACAAGGCTCAAGCTGTTTTGGTTCCATGAGGTAATAGATGTAAGATACAGAGGCGCTTGGGTGGTTCAGTTGGTTCAACGTCCAACTTTGGCTCAGGTCATGATCTCACGGTTCGTGAGTTTGAGTCCCACACCAGGCTCTCTGCTGTTGGCACAGAGACCGCTTTGGATTCTCTGTACCCCTCCCTCTCTGCCCCTCCCCCATTGGTTCTCTCTCTCTCTCAAAGTAAGTAAGCTTCAAAAATAGAGGTAAGATACAACTGAGTGTGGAGTGTTTTCTTAGACTTTACATTTTGCTGATTTGCAGTGTAGTATTCCTGACAACACATAGGTCAAGTTTATCTCTCAGTGCTCCCAATGAGAACAATAAGCTGTAGTTAGATGATGTCACCGTCAATCTTGGATAAGCAACTGGAAGGTAGGAAGGTAGAAGGGAAGGAAGTCGTTGCCACATCAGATCCATAGAGCTAAACTGCAGATGAGCCTCTGATTGTCCTCCCCTCCTAAGAGAGGGAGCTCTTCTGAAAACCGGTAAGGAGAGAAGCTTCGCCATCAAAGGGCTGAGGAAAATGTATAGTGACTTACTTAATCCTTTGATTTGAAAATAAAGGGACTATAATGAAAATCCCTTACTATTGACATTTGTATTGTTACAGACCTGGTGCTTGCGTCCCTCTAAAATTCAAGTGTTGAGGGGCGCCTGGGTGGCTCAGTCGGTTAAGTGTCCGACTTCGGCTCAAGTCACGATCTCGCGGTCCGTGAGTTCGAGTCCTGCGTCGGGCTCTGTGCTGACTGCTCAGAGCCTGGAGCCTGTTTCAGATGCTGTGTCTCCCTCTCTCTCTGACCCTCCCCCGTTCATGCTCTGTCTCTCTCTGTCTCAAAAATAAAGAAACGTTTGGGGCGCCTGGGTGGCGCAGCCGGTTAAGCGTCCGACTTCAGCCAGGTCACGATCTCGCGGTCCGTGAGTTCGAGCCCTGCTTCAGGCTCTGGGCTGATGGCTCAGAGCCTGGAGCCTGTTTCCGATTCTGTGTCTCCCTCTCTCTCTGCCCCTCCCCCGTTCATGCTCTGTCTCTCTCTGTCCCAAAAATAAATAAACGTTGAAAACGTTGAAAAATAAAGAAACGTTAAAAAAAAATTTTTAAAAAATAAAATTCATGTGTTGAAACCTAATCCCCAATGTGATGGTATTTGGAGGTGGGCCTTTGAGTGGTGATTAAATCATGGGGGTGGAGTCCTCACGAATGGGACCTGTGCCTTTATTTGTTTATTATTATTATTTTTAATGTTTATTTATTTTTGACAGAGATAGAACGTGAGCAGGGGAGGGGCAGAGAGAGGGAGACACAGAATCTGAAGCAGGTTCCAGGCTCCGAGCTGTCAGCACATCTGCACAGAGCATGATGCAGGGCTTGAACTCACGAGCTGTGAGATCATGACCTGAGCCGAAGTTGGACGTTTAACCGCTTAACTGACTGAGCCACCCAGGCACCCATGATTTGATTTAATTTTAGAGAGAGAGAACTCAGGAGCAGAAGGGGAGATGGGGAGGGAAAGAGAGAGAGGGAGCGGGTGAGAGAGAGAGAGAGAGAGAGAGAGGGAATCTTCAGCAGGCTCCATGATCAGCACAGAGCCCGACTCAGGGCTCACTCCCATGACCCTGGCATCATGACCTGAGCTTAAATCAAGAGGTGGACACTCAACCAACTGAGCCACCCAGGCGCCGCAGAACTAGTGCCCTTATAAGAGATCTGAGAGAGTTCCCTCTTCCTTTTTGCCATGTGAACACACAACTAGAAGTCAGACTGCAACTCAGAAGAGGGCCCTCATCAGAACCCCACCTGCTGGCATCCTGACCTTAGACTTCCAGCATACAGACCTGTGAGAAATAAGTTTCTGTCATTTATAAGCCACCCAGTCTATGGTAGTTACAGCAGCCCAAGGTGACTCAGATAATGTATCTTAGAATTCTGAACCTTACCCTTACTAAATTATAAAAGCAATCAATTACCTAATTTCGGGCCTGAAGAGAGAAGGCTGTCCCTTGACCTTTGAAAAATGCCCCGAGGAGCACTTGGGTGGCTCAGTCGGTTAAGCATCTGACTTCATCTGAGGTCATGATCTCGTGGTTCGTGAGTTCGAGCCGGACTTCGGGCTCTGTGCTAACAGCTCAAAGCCTGGAACCTCCTTCGGATTCTGTGTCTCTCTCTTTCTGCCCCTCCCCCCCTCATGCTTTTTGTCTCTCTCTCCCTCTCTCTCAAAAGAAAATAAACATTTAAAAAAAAGGAAAAACAAAAGAAAAATGCCCCTAAAGTGGCCTGAAACATGACTGATAATATAAATATTATTGTACTAGTTATTTTAAAAGAAAAATAACAAACTAGGTGTGGATGAAAGCAGCTAGACAAATTACAAAAAATAAAGAAAAGTACCATAAACAAATATTGAACTATAGTTACTGAATGAATGCTGAAGTCTTTGGGGGCAAAATGTACCAGTGATTGCAACTTACTTTGAAACACATAAAAAAAAAATAAGATGGGGAGCGCCTGGGTGGCTCAGTCTGTTGAGCGTCCGACTTCGGCACGGGTCATGATCTCGCAGTCTGTGAGTTCGAACCCCGCGTCGGGCTCTGTGCCAACAGCTCAGAGCCTGGAGCCCGCTTCTGATTCTGTGTCTGCCCCTCCCCTGCTCATGCTCTGTCTCTCTCTGTCTCAAAAATAAATAAAAACGTAAAAAAAAAATTAAAAAAAAGATGGGTGGATATATGGATAAATAGCGATAAAGCAAATATAGTAAAGTGTCTGTTGTAGAACCTAGGTGGTGAGTATATGGATTTTCCCTTTCAAATTGCAAGTTTGAAATCTTCCATTATAAAGTGCTTAAAAATTAATTGATATAGAAATTAATATAGTTAAGAACAGAAAATTATGCCTTAGAACAAAGAAAAAGAGAATTGAAAATACATCCTAGAGCTGGGAAACCTATCAACTGGATAAAACTTTACGAAATCAAATTTAAAAAGTCTAAAAAAGGAGAGAAAACTCAAATGTACTACATTAGTAATAAAAAAAGGGGATATAATCTTTTTTCAGAAGTGGTCAGAAAAATAATATTGTCAACCCTCTCCACTAGTAGTTTTTCTGAATTGGGCAATTTTCTAGGAAAATACAAATTACTAAGATATATTTAAAAAAGAAAAAAATCTGGGGCACCTGGGTGGCTCAGTTCGTAAAGCATTCTACGTCAGCTCAGGTCATGATCTCACAGTTCGTGAGATCAAGCCCTGCCTCAGGCTCTGTGCTGACAGCACAAGGCCGGCTTCAGATCCTCTGTCCCCCTCTCTCTGTGCCCCTCCCCTGTTCATGCTCTGTCAAAAATGAATAAGCATTTACATAAAGAGAGAGAGAGAGAGAGAGAGAGAGAGAGAGAAATCTAAATGAGCCAATAGAGCTATTTTTAAAAAGGGAAAATACCACTCCTTACCCAAACAGAGATGGACCCAAAATGGGTTTGCAGCCAAGTTCCATCAAACCTTTGAGAGATGATTCCAAGGTAGAAAACCTGCCCTGTTCATTCTAATGATTAGAATGATCTTGATTCCAAAACCTACAAAGTATAGCAAAAAAAAAAAAAAAAAAAAAAAAAATCACAAAAACATAGTGCAACATCATTTATGACTATAAGTGCCAGATTCAGCAAATTGAATCTAGTAGTGTATTATGTGAATAGTACATTATGACCAAATAAAATTTATTTCAAGGGTATAGGATGATTTCATATTAAGAAGTATATTTACAAGTTATACTCACAAGTCAAGGAAAAAATGTAAGCAGATGCCAAATATATCTTTGATATAATTCAATATTCATTACTGAGTTAAAAAAAAAAAAACTCTTATTTTTTCCTTAGCAGAATAAAGGGAAGCCCCCTGAAACAAACAGTAAAACATGTCATACCTGGGGGAGCTTCGGTGGCTGAGCTGGCTAAGCTTCCGACTTCGGCTCAGGTCATGATCTTGCAGTTCATGGGTTTGAGCCCCGCATCGGGCTCTGTGCTGACAGCACAGAGCCTGGAGCCTGCTTTGAATTCTGTTTCCCTCTCTTTCTGCCCCTCCCCCACTCACTGTCTGTCTCTGTCTCTCTCAAAAACAGATACACGTTAAAAAAAATGCCATACTTGAACATGTCACGCTTACCAGGAAAACAATGTGACATTCCCATTAAAATCAAGAACATAGCAAGGTTTCCAGCAATCACCACTGTTATTCAACTTTGTTCTGGGGGTTCTAGCCAATACCGGGGCAAGAAAAAGATGTAAGAGGTATAGATGTTGGGAAAGGAAGAGAGAACAGGGCTTCCCCTTGGAAAAACCTAAGAAAATCCATTAAATTAATCTAAAATTTAAAAAATGATAGCCACGTCCAAAAAAATGTTTTTAAAGAACCGATGCACACAGCACCAGTAGCCAGTGAGACTTTATCATAGGGGCACGTTGAGAATAGCAGCGACAAAAGTACTGCATTTTAAAGCCCCCGGTATAGACGTGCTTCACTAGACAGATGACCACAAGCATCTTGCTTTGAGGATGATATCCTTTCCTCCCGAGAACAGCCTGGGCTGTTTTAGCAAGAAAATGAATACTCTCACTCTTATGAGGGGTGATTACTCTCAGTGGCTGCTAAGTGGCTGGTGGGGAAGGTGAGCCGGTTCCACAGCTCAGAGCTCAGGCCAGGGCTCACCCAACACTTCAGAGCCAGCAAACGATCCCAAGCGCTCCTGCCTGAAGGCAGCATTTGTGTGACTAAAGAAGGTGCAGGGGGCCTGGAGGCTTTCTAGATCAGGGAGGGTGGGGAGTCTTGGAACTGGGGAGAGCTGCTGGAAAATGATGCTGTGAAGGGCTGAGAGAGGAACAAGGAGGGGAGCGGCGTCAGGAAGGAAGGCATGTGCAGGGAGACACCTCCAGAGGGCTGAGCCGAGAGGCCTTCCCCATCTTGCGTGGTGTGCTGGAGTGAGTGGCAGATACTGTCACATCTCCTCATCCTCTTACTTGGCGTTGTCCTGGCCTCCTGGGCTGGCACTTTTTTTTTTTCCCTCCACTTCCTTCCCTAAATTGACTTGGCTCTGCTCTCGGTCGGGGAGGCTGAACTTACAGTTATGGCGACAGGCTTCCTTATCTTCAGGTTTCTGACTGGGTTCAGCAATGGTAGGAAATGGACGGACGGGCGCAGGCAATGGCGGTCCATGCAGCGCTCTCCTTGTGTTCTGGTAACCACCCCGCTGCTTTGGGCTTCGGGGCCCTAGGGGCCCCATATTCTAGCTCACGCCTGCACTCTCCCTCTGGTTTCTTACACTCTGCTCACACCTTTGTGAATAGTCCCCTTATCAAGCCTTCGTTAAGTTATCCTAATGGGGGGTGGGGGGCACCTGTTTTCCTGCTGGGCCGGGATCAGCATGAAATCTTACCTGCTGGCTCAGGAAAGCAACTAGTCACATCTCCAGCAGAGCTCAGTGCCAGATTGGTAGGGGGAAGACAGGTGAGGTGGTACTCAGGAAGAGGGTAGCATGTCACCTGATTACCTGGTGGGGTTCTGGTCAAGATGGGGCTTCCATCTGGCAGGAACGTGCCAACCAGCAGAGATAGTAGAAACGCCCCAAGTATGAAACCATGGTCTTGAACTTCTCCTCACAGCCTTGTGGGGTAACCACCTCTGCCCCCATGTGGACAGAAGAAGGATCCTGTCGTAATTAGATACAGAGAGATCTTGGTACAGAGAAAACTCTAGAAGGATTCTGCACTCGCTGGTAAAAGCAGGGAGAGGAAGGTGCATTGTGGGTAACTTTGTTTATATTTCCAGGTATCTTGGGGGAATGCATGTTATTTTTTATAATGAGAAAACAATACTGCGAACTTCACTTTGGAAAAATGAAAGTGTTTGGAGCTGGGGGCAGGGGTGTCATCATGCTTCCCCACGTGAAGGCTTCCTGCCTTACCCTTGCCCCCACCAGCCTGACTTCCTGAGAACCTAACTAGACCTTAGACTTCGCAAGTGGTGTCTATGTGCACCATTTTGCTGTGGGCCAGTGAGAGAACAAGGTGAAAAGCACTGTATAAACTATCATTCAAAGTGCTGGACAGGGGTGCCCGGGTGGCTCAGTCTGTTGAGTGTCCAACTCTTGATTTCAGCTCAGGTCATGATCTCACGGTCGGGCAGATGGAACCCCGTGCTCTATGCTGACAGTGGGGAGCCTGCTTGGGATTCTCTCTCTCCCTCCCTCTCTGCCCCTCCCCTCAAACTAAATAAATAAACGTTAAAAAAGAAAGTGCTGGAGAGCTGTATCAGTCACTCTTATGATTCCCGTTGCTCCTTGGACTCGTCTATCAGACACCAGCTAGTGTGCTCGCCTTGTCGGTCTGACCTGACACTGAACTTAGCTCACTCTGCCCATCCCCTGGTGTCCACCCTCGTGGCGTTCTCCCATGTGGCTGGCTCCATCTCTGAGCAGCACAAATCCTGCCCTGTTGCCTGTGCCAGGGAAGGCCCAGACCTGGCCTCGGGCCTTGGCTTTGCCCTGACTTGCTGTGTGACCCTGGGCTTGTACTTCTGCTCTCTGGGCCTATTTCCTTGTATGTACAAAGTGGAAATCTACCCCCCAGCTTCAAGATTGCTGGACTGGGGAAAGGAATTTCCCTAGGAATGATGCCTCTGCTGTCCCTTCCCCTCAGCTGGCAGAGCTCACAACTCGGGCCTCTTCCACAGCCGGGAGAGAGGGGGAGGAGAGTATCCTGGAGCAGGGCCTCCGGTCCCTTTGGGAAATGGAGTGCCCCCTGTGGGGTGTGTGGGTTTGACTCCCACCAGTCCAGGGCTGAGGGAAAATCATCAATTCACATGAAGGAAAATAAAATGTCTTCTATGGATTTTGTGTCAAGGCCATCAGCATTGCTGGCAGGCTTCACTTTCCTCCCGTGGTGGAACTGAAACAGGACAAGGCCGAACCCTGAGAATGGGGGCCCAGGGGAAGCCTGGCACCCGGCCTGGCTCAGTTAATGTTTCCTCAGTAGAGTCTAGGATGTTCACAGGACAGAGGAAGAGGAAGCACAGCCTGACAGCGAGATCAGCGGATGATCTCAAAGGTCTCTTGCGACACTGAAGCTCGATGGGCTCCACAGTCATCCGGGTCCACCAGCACAGCCAGGGGGGCAAGGGCAGAGGCTCTGGATGCCATTCTGGCCTGGCATTCGAGGCCGGCAGGACTGATCTGCCTGACACTGCCCCTTCCTAACTTGTCAGCTCCACCATTCTGTCCCGGGGACCAACCCAGACTCTCCTGCCTCTGTACCTTCGCTCAAACTGTACCTCCTACCTAGAATGCATCTCCTGAAGTCACCTGGCAAGGCCCTCCTGTTTCTCTCAGGCCCAGCTCAAATCAAACCCTCTATAAGAAGCCTTCTGTCTTCTTCTTTCTCTCCTCCTTCTAACTCTTCCCGAGTCACTTTGTACAGTTAGATTACCTACTCCTGTCTCTCCAGGCAAACCATTACTAATGGCAATGCCACTCAGGAGCGCTTAGTTGACAAACTTTCTTACTAGAAACAAATGTCCCAAGGCTTGTACTGTAGCTGTCCTAATGACTGTGACTGATGCCAATAGTGGCCCCATGCCAAGCTCACCAGCTCACTGAGAAGGGAACCTAGGCTGGAGGAGGCCTAAGAGGCCTTTGCATTAGATGTGGGATTGGCGTTTTAAAATAACCAGGGAAGAGGCCTGAGAAATGAAATGAGGCTGTTTAAATAACTGGAGGTAAGTACTGAAGATATGGAGTCAGAGAACGTTGATGATGGGGTTCTACTACCTAGTTGCAAACAGGGGTCCACCTAGCACAGCTGGGGCCAGTTACTGGGAAAATAAAACTATTTCCATGTTTACACTCTAACAAGTTGAGACTGCCAAAAAACTGGCTTTACCTGGAGGCAAATGCTGTTGGTGGCCTTTGCCTTCTTACTTGCCTTCCTGCACTGACTCCCCTCGGGCAGCGGAATGTTCAGTCCCTGACTGTCTAGCTATAAAAATGCTGTTCCCCTTGGCCAGTTGTCTATGGCAGGAATACGACCTGATCCTGGCCAAGGAGATACAAGGGACAACTGCCGAGGGATTTCTGAGAAATATTCTTCTTAGTCATAAGAGGCACTGGCAGCAAAAGGAAAAGACACTTGTGACTCTTTTTTTAAGTTTATTTATTTTGAGAGAGAGAGAGATGCGGGAGGGGCAGAGAGAGAGAGAGAGAGAGAGAGAGAATCTCAAGCAGGCTCTGCACTGTCAGCACACAGCCTGATGCAGGGCTCAGACTCATGAACCATGAGATCATGACCTGAGCTGAAAGCAAGAGTCAGACGCTTAACCGACTGAGCCACCCAGGCGTCTTGAGAAGGCACTTGTGACTCTTGTCTTTCTTCTTGCTCAGAACGCTGTGCTTGAAGCTTAGCTTGGAGCTGAGACAAGCACCAGGAGACCATGACGGGGCTCTCTTCACCATGACGATCTCTTCACCATGGACCTAAAACAAGGATGTGGTGCCATGAGTGACATATTTATCTGCTGTCCATGCTCTGTAGAAAAATGGTAACTTTGGAGAGATCAACCATTTAGAGTCATCCAGTGACTGGCCTTACACCCGGCTCGTCTGTCCTGGAGCCGTTGGAAGCTCCCTGATAGAGCTGGTTCGGAAGTGAGGCATCCAGGAAGCAAGCAGGATCTTCCCCTGGTTGGCCTGCTTCTATTTGCTTCTGTTGGATTTAAATTTTCTGCACTCGTCACAGGGTCTCCTCTTTGTTCCCATTTTTGCTCTTGGTATAACAACTGTTTTATTGTTAGTCGCTTTGGATAACTCCCTCTTCCAATAGGTCAGCCTCCAAAGCACTCCCCTGTTACTGGGCTCTGCTGGTTGACGGTACAAAACCGGTGGGCGTGTGCCTGGCCGGAGCGCCAGGCCCTGCCGAGTGCTCACGGGTTGAACAGGTGTCGGGGTTAACGGCCTGCTAGAGAGATGCACACTCCCCAGAGGATACATCCGGCAAGAAGGCTTCTTCTAGAAAAAGAGTCATTTCCTGAGAGAAATCCATTCCATCAGGTTTAGGTGGGGCCGAACTCCCCTACCTTCCCTCCTCTGCCACAGCAGTGGGCATGTGACCCAGGCTGGGCCTATGACTCTCTTGGGGTCCATTCCTGCTCAATCACTTTCTGTAGACTGGGCGGGGAGCGATTTCATTTGCTTTTCTAGCATCTCGGTTTCATTACCTATGGCCATAGGAGCTTCTGAATCTTTCTCTGGAAGCTACTTTTCATGTGGGTATCTCACCTTTTAAATTGTCCTCCTCCTGCAGAACTGCTTCCTCCTGAACTTCCAGGTCCTCCCTGCTGATATTATTGGGGCACAAGAACTTCGTCTCTCTCCCCCCACAGCCCAGCTGTCTCCTACAGAATCTCGATTCAAGGCCTCTACCAGCCCGACACACTTGACCTTGGGCAGAACGCTGGAGAGCCAACAGCAGGGCTGCAGCCCGCACTGGTGTTGGAAAGTCACTGACGATCAGTCTGCGTGGCCATCTGGGAGTGTCCGGCATAGCAGCTTTCGGGGGAGAAGCGTTATCTCCCCAGAATGACCTGACGTGAGCTCGTTTTGCTCGTCTTTGGGGTTCTCATGACTGTGTCCTCAGAGCAGGACCAACCTTTCTCTCCCTTAATACTCCCCTTCCCCCAAACCCAAGCACCTCTCTCATTTCTCTAGTTCCTTCCCTGACCACAAAACATCTACTGATTTTTTAATAAAAATTTTTAGTCAGTCCTGCCTAGCCTGATGAGAAATGACCTGGGTGGTGGACTGTATTGTCATTCCAAATGCTTCTGGTTCCTGCCCCAGCTCCTTCCCTGCAGCCCCTCCCCACCCAACACACACACACACACACACACACACACACCCCAGAAGATTATACCATCCCTACCTTTTGAAGTTAGGAGTGGCCACGTGACTTGCTTGGGCCAGTAAGGTATAAGCAGAAATGACAGTGTCACTCTAAGCAGAGACCTAAGGGATAGTTGTGGTTCTCTCTACCTCTTCACACACCGCCCCCCCACTCTCTTTTGTTGTTGTTGTTGTTGTTGTTTTATTTTTTTACTTAAACAACAGATATTTATTTTCTCAAAGATCTGAAGGCTGGAAGTCCAAGATCAAGATGTCAGCAAGGCTGGTTTCTTCTGAGGCCTCTCGTTAACTTGCAGATGGCTGCCATCTTGCTTTGTCCTCACATGGTCTCTCCTCTGTGCAGGCACATATCTTGGGCACCATGTTCCTGGTGCCACCAAGCCAGGCTCAAGGCATGCCCTTCACCTGATTTTGTATATACGGCTGACCGAAGATGACAATTTCAACTAAATCTCTGGAGTTAACTATGTCCACTGTCAGCAGGACCTGGCTCATCCGCTCCATTTCCAGAATTATGACTTGATCTGGGCTGAAGATCGAGTCAGCCAGCCATGCCTCCAGGTAAAACACCAATGGGTCTTCCAGTTCCTGCAGAAGAGACCACCACAGCCGGGTGTAAATCCATGGTGGCAGAAGTGGTGACCTCAGCAGCCGGTCCAGGGACTGGGCGGGTGTCCATCGTCCCCCTGGGCCTCAGCAGCACCTCTGCCGTTGACTATGCTAGGACCAGCAGCCCATGGGCAAGGTCTGAGTAGCTCCCACAGAACTCTAGCCTCTTTCCTCCCCCTTTGTGAGAACGCTGGAAGGGTCCCGGAGCAAAGACGGTGTAGAGCAAAGTGCAGCTGACCCGCGGTGAACACGTGATGGAAGTAAGGGGGTGAGCCTCTGTTGTCAGCCATGGAGGTTTGGGGGCCTTAGCGTCAGTGATTGATGGAAGCTCTCTGGCTCTAATCAAGAATAGGCCCTCTGTCTCCACAGCTCAGAGTTCTCTCTGCCTCACAATGAACCCTAGAGCAGCAACATCGGGCCGAGGCAGTGGGAGGAGGACGGCCTACTCTGTTCCTGGGTCTTGGAGGGCCTAAAGCTGGGGTCTTTGTTTTTGTTTTTTAACGTTTATTTGTTTATTTTGAAAGGGGGGGAGGGGCAGAGAGAGAGAGAGAGAGAAGGAGGGAGAGAGAGGATCCCAAGCAGTCTTCATGCTGTCAGCACAGAGACCGACTTGGGGCTCGATCTCACCAACTGTGAGATCATGAGTCAAAATCAAGAGTCAAACGCTTAACCGACTGCACCACCCAGGAGCTCCTAAAGCTGGGGTTTTTGTACTTGACTTCCTGCCACAGTATGCCCTCTGGTCCTGCCTGGGTCTGATCTGACCAGCTCTGTTCCAGCTGCCTCGTTTTCCCAGGGCCCTTGGCTTGGAGTAATAAAACTCCTATAGCTTCTTCTTTCAGAGCAAAGGGCATAGCTCACCCAGGAGTGATCGGTGGTTTCACTTTAAATGTTCACACTGCTTGGAAGTACACATAATCATATAAAATTATTTTTATTAAAATAGAAAAGCTTTCCAGTATATTGCATTGAAGACATTTATATAGAAAAAGCAATTGCAACAAACACGCTACATCAGCACTGAGATATTCTGAAAGCTTTAAGTGCCCACTTTTAAACAATATTTTGGTATAATGAGCATAGCCCTATATATTTCAAAGGGTACATATAACACTGAAAAAAATACTTCATGTAAAATCTAAGTTTAGGTGCATACAAACAAGAAGTATTACACTGAATAGCTTATTTCAAACTGTGAAACACATTCAAAGTATTCAATTTCTCAGACAACATGCAGACATTTTAATACTTAGATTGACATTTTTAAATATTTAAACCACAATTCTTTATAATTCTATATCAAAAAAAGAAAGTCAGACAGAACACTTATCCACACTGTGCATATCACAAAAAGCAATGTGTCTTCATGAACGGAAAGTACTGGGTTAACACACATGATTGTCACTTTACAAATATGGCTATTCACCTTCTTCATAATAAAATAAAAATATCACGTATTATTTACACGAAATACTAATTATTTCACTTTTTGGCAAGTATATAAGTAGCAGCAATCGGTTTAAAGATTGATGTTTAAAAACTCTAAGTTTAACTCGGATGAATACCGAAGAATATACATCTGGTTAATATAAAAATGCATAATGCAATATGCTTTGATGTGATATAACTTCTCCCTTTCACAAAAGTCACACGCACGTTAGTAACCACTGAGCCTATTGCTTACAACGTGTCACGTGAATGCCATTTCCATAGCTTGCTCTGCTTAACATAATAGATGGGTTCCTGAAGTAAATTTCTGTAAATTAAATTTGCCTGATGATGTATATGATAATTCCAAAGATGCTTTCTCTTTGTTTCATACTCTGATAGTCTCTTCACTGCGACCCCTAGCTTCTAGACAGAGCAGATAATTATCTGTAAACAAGCACACATACCCTAGGGGCACCTTAATACTTAAAGGACCTCTGAAATGAAGTTTCCAGACACGAAGCTTATAGTAAAGTGAGTTACAGTTACCTTTCTAAAAAGTGATCACGTCACTTATCAGTGATATCAAATTTGTTCGAGAGTGGGGGGGACCCATCTAAGGAGCAAACTGTAAGGCAGGAATCCACCAAAAGAAGACATCCTCTTCTCATTAGTATTTGGAAGGACATATTTTAACATTTGTAAGAACAAAACAAAAACCCTAATATTGGCAGATTAAAAAAAATACCGTGTGGTGAATAGAGGTGACAAGTGCTTTTACTTGGCCACTATTCAACTAGAAACCAGCCGTCCTGCATGTCCCTCACAATGTAGAAAAACTCTATGGAGGAACATTTTGCACTTTTCCCGGGCAGTCAGTTACGTGTCCAGACCATGTGCAAGGCAGGGCCCAGGCTGAGGAGGAGGAGGAAGGGGGGACAGGGGGCTCTGGCCTCGATGCCAGCTGATGGCACACTGTTTGAGACCTGTACCTGGGAAATGATGAGAGCAGAGAGAGGGACGTGGGATGCCAGAGTGGGGCTGTCGGAGTTGATGAGGGATTCGATCTTCTCTGCTTCTTTATTGCAGGCCTCAATCTGGGAGAGGATAATCAGATTTTTAAAAATCTAAAACCACAGAACCTAGGAAAAGGTCAAGTCAGACAAAATCCAAATATATCCCAACACAGAGAATATGCTTTCTCTGTCTTTCTTTTCTTGGCCAAAGTCACATTTTAATATAGTCTTACTTTATTACACAAATAGTAACAGCGTCAATGGAAATTAGCAGAAATGATCCACAATGCCACTGCCCTTACTTTTCCCACAATCCTGTTCACCACTTATCCACATTTAGATACCATCTTTACATGGTTAGACACCGTCATAGGGAAGGGACGTTCAATGCTTCCTTACCCAGCCCGGAGGAAAGCAATCAGGCTTTACTAAACTTCCTGACTGTGGCAGTTTACAAACTGCTTGTATTCACCCCCTTCACTTGAGCTCCCACTGTTCTGATGCCAACACTTGGCCCCAGTGGGTGAGGCTCACCTCTAGAGTCTGAGGAAGAAAAATGGGGTCCATTAGACTAGTCCTGGTGGGCTCCTCCTCCCCAGTAGGAGCACAGCCTTGAGGAGACAGGTGTCTACTCTGGCTGTGTCACTGCGTGACCCGTGTCAGCCCCTTCCCTCCCTGGGCCTCGGCTGCCTGCTCTGTGTGTAAGCAGACGCCTTCCACGTCTGCACACTCTGGGCCACGGCCTCCCGGCCTCTCCGCTCTCCCACTCCTTCACGTTCAGTCGTCGAACGTGTGCTCGGCCTCAGCCACCGGGAAAACGCTCACCGGTACGGTTCTGTCCTTCAGAGGCTGCCTTGCTTTTCTCCTTCCTGCCCTGCCTAACTTTCCAAATGCCTCCATTCCCTACCCCACAAAGTCCTCCAAATGTGAAAGTGACAAGGAGGCTGCACAAAGCATGCAGAACACACCTGCAAAGCTTTCGGGTAATGATCAACAGGAATGATCAGGATCACAATTTCTGATTCGATGCTGAAGTATCCAAATACGTCACACTGTGGGACAGACACGTGCATGCGGATTTTCTGAAGTATTTCCAGAACCGTTATTGGCTTTTTGTTTGTTACCTGCAAAGAGAAAAAATTGCTATTACCTGAATAAAAGAGGAATTCCTTACTGCTGCCTAGGTTACCTTGCTACCTTGCCTACTGGAACCCCTAAGTGTGGGGCCTCAACTCAGTAGGGGCCCTGCTGGCTGAATTCTAAATCTCCAGGGTCCATTCCAAAGGGCTTCTGTCTGACTGCTGAGCTTTGTAGCTAAGATAAACACTCTCACCAGAAGCCCCCCCCCCACCCCCTTTTAAGTGTTCTGAATTAGGGGCCACAGGAAAATGATTAAAGTCTTCCTGTAAAAACACAAGTGTTTGAATCCAAGTGGGGATTAACTTCCAGGGAGTGGCAGGTGGGAGCCCTGTGTCCACAAAAGTGGATCATCAGCAATGGTGCAGGAAAGGGAAAAGGGCAAAACCACCACGGGAAGGTGGCACACTCCGGAAGCACCCTCAGGAGGAATGGGGACTGAACGGGCAGGCGGCCTTCAAACCACCGGGCCTCTGCCAGTCTCTGGCTGCTTGGTTCTGCCTCCAGCCCTAACTCTGCATACGGTGCAAGCAGGGGAAGGCTTTTCTAAGCAAGGCTCAGGCCAACTGTGACGTGTAGAGCAAGGTCACCAAACAGCCAGGGTGCAGAGGAAAGGAGCACGGGATCGGGTGCCAGACAGCCTAGTTCTACTGGTGATGAGCTGCACAGCCCTGGGCAAGTTGCTTTTCCGTGAATCACTTTCTTTTTCTATAAATGGGACGACACATTCTCCTCTATGGCATTACTGAGAGGCTTATCAATACGGTTTCAACAGTATCTGGCACAGAAAGCAATTTACCTTAGCAATAGTATCCAGTTTTTCTTTGTCAAATAAAACTCTTAACATTCCAGCACATAATGGGCAACAAGCACCTGTATAACAAAAACCATTTTACGTGTGTTCAGAATTAGAAAATGAGAAATTCAAAGTAGTTGGTGAAATTACCCACCCTTCATTTTGTGCTAGGAGAGTTGTAGCTGTCCTTCCTGGTGACTGTAAGTTTAGATACGTTCCCTGACCAACCCGGTCTTACTATCTATACGTTTACCCGAATCCTTCCTCCACCCTGCTTTCATCCTTTACCGCTTCTCAGGGTGAGGCAGTTATAGTACAAGACAGCAGAGAGAGCTGGCCCTTCAAGAGATGTGGGGCCTGGACCCTGTTCTGCCTCAAAACTCAGTGTGATCCTGGGAAAGGGCTCTCCTGGGCCTTTGATTTCCTGTCTACAAAACAAGGGAGCAGGTGTTTTAGGGGTTCCATGAGTTTTTGATTCAAATTTAATTTTAAACATTATTTGAAGCAGTTAAAAATTATAACAAGATATCAGAACATGGTTTCCAAGAGGAAAGAGGCTTTGTTTTGCTCACGGCTATGTCCCAGTGCCTAGTCTCTGGCACACAGTGGAAGCTCAAGAAATATTTGATGAATCCAAGGATGGAGGAATGAACTTGTTAGACTCCAGGTTAACCTGTTCCATGCAGACATGGGATAAAGTCTTTCCTGCTACCTCTGTTTAGGTGGAAAGTATGACACTGGAAGGTAAGTAGTTTAAGAAAACTGTTACCACTTGTAATGGTCTGTATGAAACAGACTTTCTCGATTATATGCAACTAAAACAATTAAATTAAGATGCCAAGGCCAATCTAAGACCACAATCTTATATTTCTCCCAATTTCAAATGTTTGTGTTCATTGAAACTACTTCAATTATTCATTCATTCATTATTTATTCTATATTCATTAACTACTAATTCTTTATTAACTTTATGAGTAAATTTATGCATTTGAATACATAATCATAATTTTAGTAATTAAATATTGCCTTTTCTATTTATATATTGGTGTTTGGTAGGATTTTGCCTGAAAAAGCTTGCCATATTGCTTTATTTATTTATTTATAAAAGTTTATTTATTAAAAAAATTTTTAATGCTTGTCTATTTTTAAGAGAGAAAGAGAGACAGAGTGTGAGCGGGAGAGGGACAGAAAGAGAGGGAGACACAGAATCTGTAGCAGGCTCCAGGCTCTGAGCTGTCAGCACAGAGCCCAACATGGGGCTTGAACTCACAGACCATGAGATCATGACCTGAGCCAAAATTGGAGGCTTAAGTGAATGAGCCACCCAGATGCCCCAAGTTTATTTACTTTTTATTTAAGTAATCTCTGAGATCAAGAGTCACATGTTCCGACTGAGCCAGCCAGGCACTCCTACCATGTTGTTCTCAATCCAATGGACAAGACGATATCTAAGGTAATCTACAGCTTTTTATTAAGGTGGACTCAGAATGATGCATCTATTCAGCATCAGGTAGAGCCAAGACTTTTTGAAAAATTTAAATAAACGAGTCAACTCTCTTCTGAGTGACTCATTCTCTAGAGGTGCTAAGTAAGCCTTCCCAATCCCACCCCTGCCCCACCCCAAGCACTGCCAGCCTACCGGGTGGGATGATGGGTTTGCACTCAGTTGCAGAGAGTGAAGGACACTTCACAGCAGCACACTCAGCGACAGAACTGTACTCTGAGAGGACCCCGACGGCCTGGCAGGGCCCATAGTAATCAATAGCCACACGGTCCGAGTAGGCAGCACACACGCTACTATAGGTCTCGCCATTGTGCCCGCAGACGGGCTCTGTGGTTCTGCAGAAGGGCTGACGACAAACAAAGCGCATTTAGCCTAGAAACCTGTATGGTGCATTTTTTCTAACCAAGAGCACAGAATAGGAAGGGGAAGAGACACAGGTATAAATTCCTGGACCCTCTTAATTAAGCTCCTAAAGTTGGCTAAACTTTGGGTTGGGGGAGAGGTCAATAGGGTTGTCCCAAGATCAACTGAAATGATTACTTTTCTCAGCCTCTCTGGGACTTGGGTGCTCATTCCATGTGACCTGATATAAGATGCCGCCCCCCTCCATTCCAGACTTCTGTGATTCCAGAAGTGCCTGTTTGAAGAAAACAAGATCAATCTTCATGCACATTCAGAAGCCTTATCATTTCCTGCCAGGTATGGGATAAGTAGAGGGAAGAGTGGAGAGATCAGTGGGGCAAAGACCCAGGATCCACCAGGTAGGTTAGGAATAAGACAAAACCTGTAGCCAGGAAGAGGGAACAAGTAGGAAAAGACTGGGAATTCAGAATAGAAGGCATCAGTGCACTTGGAACACAAGCTCTGAGGGAAAACAGGCCTAGGGGGGACAAGGCAAAGGCATTTTCCTGCCAGCGAAGACCAGGAAATGAGAAGCAAGAGAAGCAACCCTGTCGTCAGGTGCTAGCCAGCTGTGGGTGGGGGATGTGGTGCGTGTGGGAAGCTTCAGTGGAGTTGTCCTTGGGGGCGTTTTTTTTTTACATGAACCCTGCAAGGCTGAAAGATAAACTGATGTAAAAAGACATTAAGTTCTTCAAGAAATTTTCACTCACTCTTCAGTAGTGCGAGTGGGACTCTGGAGGAAAGAGTGGGAAAGGACTCTATTCTTGGAGGTCTTAACTCACAAACTTCCCGGCCGTCCTCTAATGAGGGCCCGCGCAACTGTGGGAAGTGACAGTGGTGCTACCGCTCGCCAAGGGTGTGTAACGTCACATTCTTTTCCTAATGGCGGTGGCAGGAAGCCGCTCTATCCTTGCCTGGGCACTAGATGCACAAAGGTCGGTACACTAGCAAGGGAGACTCCAGAGTTAGCAGAAACAACCCAACTTGGGATGGTTCGTCTTAATTCTCTGGATTTGACAGGATTCACAGAAGACCCCCAAGTGATCTTACTGCTGCTTCATCTGTAAAAGATCATAAACCGGTTTTAAGCTCAGTGTACTTGGGTTTGTCAGCCAAACAACTGTACCTGGCACGGGCCTTTGTATAAGAGGCTTTGCCCCCTCTGGTACAAGGCGCAGAGACTGCTGTGCTCCATGTGGTGTGTGTCACAAACAGGATCGCGAACCTGGTCACAGGTAAGCTGTCTCGGCAAACACTCGTGTTGGCTACATCCAAATTTATCAAACGTTGTCAGGCAGACCTGTGGTTTGGGTATGCATCTGAAAAACAAGTGCGGCACCGTGGGCCAAGGCTGGTAGGGGAGATGGTGAGGCCAGTACGGCATTGACAAGGCACAAGAGGGTGGGGAGAAAGCAAGAGAGGAATCAGAAACAGCCCCTGCCCCCAAGAGCGTATGTAGAGCGGGAGGGTCAAGCAGGCATATGAAGTAAGCTAGTAAATGACACACAAAATGGTCGTGGGAATGAGTCATTCTGATTCAGGAGCCAAGAGAAAGCATGGGGAGGAGGAGGTGTCCTGGCCGCCACGTGGAGGATAAGGAGGGTCACACAGGCGTGCCAGGCCAAGGGGGCCATACAAGCAAAGGTGTGGTGCTAGAGACTACAGTGCTGGGGGACAGGGGAGCTGACTCTGAGGGCAAGAGTCAAGGTCGCAGGGGTTGAAGTGTCACGATAGGAGGCCATCAGGTGGGTTGGCATCCGATGCTAGAGGCCTTTTAGTCAATAATAAATGAAGCATTTTCTGGGGTTTAATCTTCAGCTCGCTAATACACAGGAGTCTGTCTTAAGAGAAGGCTTCACAGTGTGCATTGAAAAAATCAGGCTTCTGTGCTTACAGGCTGAGGACCTGCCGCTTGCTGGTTGCAGATCACAGACAGATTGCTACCCCACGAAGCTGGGTTTTCCTGGTAACATCAGGGCCCTGCTTCATTCTCAATTCCTGAACTTCTTCAGAGGGGTTGGGGATGGTGGCTCTTCTTTAGACTTTTCTGCTATTTTGTTTCTACACAGGTCATTTATAACTTTCTATAAGAAGGCCTATTAAAATGTTCACCTTTCACTGGGCATTTGAAATAACAGGATATACAAATGTTAGTCTGCAAAATAAAAGGAGAAGAGTATAGCAGCTAGCATCATTTTATTTCCAAGGAAATTGCCTCTGCTCTTTTCGACGAGAAGCCTACTGCTCTGAAATGACCACCACCATCATCACTACTAACGCCTGTGGTCACCTTTTCCGATGGGATTTAAAGTTGGAACGCACAGCGTGATATGGCTCTTTGGAAATTTAAGACATTTGAAAAGAAATAATGGAAAAGCATATTTAGAACTTCATTATCTATTAACACGGAAGGGATGAGAACCAAGACTATCAGGAGACATTTGGTAGTTTTGGAAGGAAGGATTTTGAGTACTGAAAAATAGGATCAGTGGAAACGCTGAAAATCCAGGGGCTAAATTACACATGACCAGGGCAGGTACTTTGTCTTGCTTAGTGTTGTGCCCTAGTGTTTAGAAAGATGCCTGGTACATCAGTAGACATTTGATGAATGAATACAACTTTGTATTCTTTAACAATTATTTTTTGAATAGATAATTCGAGCCCATGGTGAAACTGAAAAGATACAAAATTGTACACAGTGAAAAAAATTAGTCTGCCTCCTACTCTTATATCCCAGCCACCTGAACCCTTCCCCAGAGACAAATGATATTATCAATTTCTTGCTTATTAATTGCAGAGATCCTTTAGGTAAGTAGAAGCATTATATATGCTGATTCAAGAGTATTTGCATTTAAAATTTTGATAGGCTTGGTCAAATTGCCCTCCACAGAGGATGTACCAACCCTCCCTTCAACCCCCTTCTTGTATGGGAGTGCCTGTTTCCTTATATTATGTTATCAAACTTTTTATCTTTGCCAATCTGATAGATGGAAAATGGTGCATAATTGTACCTTTAATTTACATTTCCCTTAATATGAGAAAGGTTAAGCATCATGGTAGATTGATTGGATGCTCATCAAATTCATTTAATTTTCTTCTTGGGCACACATCTAGATCATATTTCCCGGTCTCCCTGGCAGTAATTGTGGCCAAGTGATTGAGTTCTAGACAGTGGAACGTGTCTGGAAGTAGACGTGAATGTTCCTTCTAAACCTGGTCTAGAAAAGCTTCTCAAGAGCAACCTTCACCATCTTCCTTCTCTTAATTGCTGGCCAGATAGAGAAGATATGGAGAAGGACTATGAGTCTGCAGGAGCTGGGCATCACTAGATGAAAGGAACTTAAATTTCTGAATCACCATGTGGAAAGCCACCTGCTGAACATCCAAATGGATTGTATTTGAATTTCTACTATGTTTAAGTACTGGTATTTTTGGGTTTGTATACACTAGCTAGAATTACTCCAATAAAAGCCTCTTTTCAAGTGCTTAATAACTATTTGTATTTTTCTGTTTATATCCTTGGTCCATTTTTCTATTAGGTTTTTGATTTTTGCCCATTTTTATATTAGGTTGTTCTTTTACATGATGATTTGTAGGAACTCTTTTTTTTTTATATGAAATTTATTGTCAAATTGGTTTCCATACAACACCCAGTGCTCATCCCAAAAGGTGCCCTCCTCAATACCCATCACCCACCCTGCCCTCCCTCCCACCCCCCATCAACCCTTAGTTTGTTCTCAGTTTTCAAGAGTCTCTTATGCTTTGGCTCTCTCCCAGTTTAACCTCTTTTTTTTTTTTTTTCCCTTCCCCTCCCCCATGGGTTTCTGGTAAGTTTCTCAAGATCCACGTAAGAGTGAAACCATATGGTATCTGTCTTTCTCTGTATGGCTTATTTCACTTAGCATCACACTCTCCACTTCCATCCACGTTGCTACAAAAGGCCATATTTCATTCTTTCTCATTGCCACATAGTATTCCATTGTGTATATAAACCACAATTTCTTTATCCATTCATCAGTTGATGGACATTTAGGCTCTTTCCACAATTTGGCTATTGTTGAGAGTGCTGCTATAAACATTGGGGTACAAGTGCCCCTATGCATCAGTACTCCTGTATCCCTTGGGTAAATTCCTAGCAGTGCTATTGCTGGGTCATAGGGTAGGTCTATTTTTAATTTTCTGAGGAACCTCCACACTGCTTTCCAGAGTGGCTGCACCAATTTGCATTCCCACCAACAGTGCAAGAGGGTTCCCGTTTCTCCACATCCTCTCCAGCATCTATAGTCTCCTGATTTGTTCATTTTGGCCACTCTGACTGGCGTGAGGTGATACCTGAGTGTGGTTTTGATTTGTATTTCCCTGATAAGGAGCGACGTTGAGCATCTTTTCTTGTGCCTGTTGGCCATCAGGATATCTTCTTTAGAGAAGTGTCTATTCATGTTTTCTGCACATTTCTTCACTGGGTTATTTGTTTTTTGGGTGTGGAGTTTGGTGAGCTCTTTATAGATTTTGGATACTAGCCCTTTGTCCGATATGTCATTTGCAAATATCTTTTCCCATTCCGTTGGTTGCCTTTTAGTTTTGTTGGTTGTTTCCTTTGCTGTGCAGAAGCTTTTTATCTTCATAAGGTCCCAGTAATTCATTTTTGCTTTTAATTCCCTTGCCTTTGGGGATGTGCTGAGTAAGAGATTGCTATGGCTGAGGTCAGAGAGGTCTTTTCCTGCTTTCTCCTCTAGGGTTTTGATGGTTTCCTGCCTCACATTTAGGTCCTTTATCCATTTTGAATTTATTTTTGTGAATGGTGTGAGAAAGTGGTCTAGTTTCAACCTTCTGCATGTTGCTGTCCAGTTCTCCCAGCACCATTTGTTAAAGAGACCGTCTTTTTTTCCACTGGATATTCTTTCCTGCTTTGTCAAAGATGAGTTGGCCATACATTTGTGGGCCTAGTTCTGGGGTTTCTATTCTATTCCATTGGTCTATGTGTCTGTTTTTGTGCCAATACCATGCTGTCTTGATGATGACAGCTTTGTAGTAGAGGCTAAAGTCTGGGATTGTGATGCCTCCTGCTTTGGTCTTCTTCTTCAAAATTACTTTGGCTATTCGGGGCCTTTTGTGGTTCCATATGAATTTTAGGATTGCTTGTTCTAGCTTCGAGAAGAATGCTGGTGCAATTTTGATTGGGATTGCATTGAATGTGTAGATAGCTTTGGGTAGTATTGACATTTTGACAATATTTATTCTTCCAATCCATGAGCAGGGAATGTATTTCCATTTCTTTATATCTTCTTCAACTACCTTCATAAGCTTTCTATAGTTTTCAACATAGAGATCTTTTATATCTTTGGTTAGATTTATTCCTAGGTATTTTATGCTTCTTGGTGCAATTGTGAATGGGATCAGTTTCTTTATTTGTCTTTCTGTTGCTTCACTGTTAGTGTATAAGAATGCAATTGATTTCTGTACATTGATTTTGTATCCTGCAACTTTGCTGAATTCATGTATCAGTTCCAGCAGACTTTTGGTGGAGTCTATCGGATTTTCCATGTATAATATCATGTCATCTGCAAAAAGCAAAGGCTTGACTTCATCTTTGCCAATTTGGATGCCTTTGATTTCCTTTTGTTGTCTGATTGCTGATGCTAGAACTTCCAGCACTATGTTAAACAACAGCGGTGAGAGTGGGCATCCCTGTCGTGTTCCTGATCTCATGGAAAAAGCTCTCAGTTTTTCCCCATTGAGGATGATGTTAGCTGTGGGCTTTTCATAAATGGCTTTTATGATGTGTAAGTATGTTCCTTCTATCCCGACTTTCTCAAGGGTTTTTATTAAGAAAGGGTGCTGGATTTTGTCAAAGGCCTTTTCTGCATCGATTGACAGGATCATATGGTTCTTCTCTTTTTTTTTATTAATGTGATGTATCACGTTGATTGATTTGCGAATGTTGAACCAGCCCTGCATCCCAGGAATGAATCCCACTTGATCATGGTGAATAATTCTTTTTATATGCTGTTGAATTCGATTTGCTAGTATCTTATTGAGAATTTTTGCATCCATATTCATCAGGGATATTGGCCTGTAGTTCTCTTTTTTTACTGGGTCTCTGTCTGGTTTAGGAATCAAAGTAATACTGGCTTCATAGAATGAGTCTGGAAGTTTTCCTTCCCTTTCTATTTCTTGGAATAGCTTGAGAAGGATAGGTATTATCTCTGCTTTAAACGTCTGGTAGAACTCCCCTGGGAAGCCATCTGGTCCTGGACTTATTTGTTGGGAGATTTTTGATAACCGATTCAATTTCTTCGCTGGTTATGGGTCTGTGCAAGCTTTCTCTTTCCTCCTGATTGAGTTTTGGAAGAGTGTGGGTGTTTAGGAACTTGTCCATTTCTTCCAGGTTGTCCAATTTGTTGGCATATAATTTTTCATAGTATTCCCTGATAATGGTTTGTATCTCTGAGGGATTGGTTGTAATAATTCCATTTTCATTCATGATTTTATCTATTTGGGTCATCTCCCTGTTCTTTTTGAGAAGCCTGGCTAGAGGTTTGTCAATTTTGTTTATTTTTTCAAAAAACCAACTCTTGGTTACGTTGATATGCTCTACAGTTTTTTTAGATTCTATATTGTTTATTTCTGCTCTGATCTTTATTATTTCTCTTCTTCTGCTGGGTTTAGGATGCCTTTGCTGTTCTGCTTCTATTTCCTTTAGGTGTGCTGTTAGATTTTGTATTTGGGATTTTTCTGGTTTCTTGAGATAGGCCTGGATTGCGATGTATTTTCCTCTCAGGACTGCCTTCGCTGTATCCCAAAGCGTCTGGATTGTTGTATTTTCATTTTCGTTTGTTTCCATATATTTTTTAATTTCTTCTCTAATTGCCTGGTTGACCCACTCATTCTTTAGTAGGGTGTTCTTTAACCTCCATGCTTTTGGAGGTTTTCCAGACTTTTTCCTGTGGTTGATTTCAAGCTTCATAGCATTGTGGTCTGAAAGTATGCATGGTATAATTTCAATTCTTGTATACTTATGATGGGCTGTTTTGTGACCCAGTATATGATCTATCTTGGAGAATGTTCCATGTGCACTCGAGAAGAAAGTATATTCTGTTGCTTTGGGATGCAGAGTTCTAAATATATCTGTCAAGTCCATCTGATCCAATGGATCATTCAGGGCCCTTGTTTCTTTATTGACCGTGTGTCTAGATGATCTATCCATTTCTGTAAGTGGAGTGTTAAAGTCTCCTGCAATTACCACATTCTTATCAATAAGGTTGCTTATGTTTATGAGTAATTGTTTTATATATTTGGGGGCTCCGGTATTCGGCGCATAGACATTTATAATTGTTAGCTCTTCCTGATGGATAGACCCTGTAATTATTATATAATGCCCTTCTTCACCTCTTGTTACAGCCTTTAATTTAAAGTCTAGTTTGTCTGATATAAGTATGGCTACTCCAGCTTTCTTTTGGCTTCCAGTAGCATGATAAATAGTTCTCCATCCCCTCACTCTCAATCTAAAGGTGTCCTCAGATCTAAAATGAGTCTCTTGTAGACAGCAAATAGATGGGTCTTGTTTTTTTTATCCATTCTGATACCCTATGTCTTTGGTTGGCGCATTTAATCCATTTACATTCAGTGTTATTATAGAAAGATACGGTTTTAGAGTCATTGTGATGTCTGTATGTTTTATGCTTGTAGTGATGTCTCTGGTACTTTGTCCCACAGGATCCCCCTTAGGATCTCTTGGAGGGCTGGTTTAGTGGTGACAAATTCCTTCAGTTTTTGTTTGTTTGGGAAGACCTTTATCTCTCCTATTCTAAATGACAGACTTGCTGGATAAAGGATTCTCGGCTGCATATTTTTTCTGTTTAGCACACTGAAGATCTCGTGCCAAGGCTTTCTGGACTGCCAAGTTTCAAAAGAGAGATCAGTCACGAGTCTTATAGGTCTCCCTTTATATGAGAGGGCACGTTTATCCCTTGCTGCTTTCAGAATTTTCTCTTTATCCTTGTATTTTGCCAGTTTCACTATGATATGTCGTGCAGAAGATCGATTCAAGTTATGTCTGAAGGGAGTTCTCTGTGCCTCTTGGATTTCAATGCCTTTTTCCTTCCCCAGTTCAGGGAAGTTCTCAGCTATTATTTCTTCAAGTACCCCTTCAGCACCTTTCCCTCTCTCTTCCTCCTCTGGGATACCAATGATGCGTATATTATTTCTTTTTAGTGTATCATTTAATTCTCTAATTTTCCCCTCATACTCCTGGATTTTTTTATCTCTCTTTTTCTCAGCTTCCTCTTTTTCCATAACTTTATCTTCTAGTTCACCTATTCTCTCCTCTGCCTCTTCAATCCGAGCTGTCGTGGTTTCCATTTTGTTATGCATTTCATTTAAAGCGTTTTTCAGCTCCTCGTGACTGTTCCTTAGTCCCTTGATCTCTGTAGCAAGAGATTCTCTGCTGTCAGCTATACTGTTTTCAAGCCCAGCGATTAATTTTATGACTATTATTCTAAATTCACTTTCTGTTATATTATTTAAATCCTTTTTGATCAGTTCATTAGCTGTCATTATTTCCTGGAGATTCTTCTGAGGGGAATTCTTCCGCTTGGTCATTTTGGATAGTCCCTGGCGTGGTGAGGACCTGCAGGGCACTTCCCCTGTGCTGTGGTGTATAACTGGAGTTGGTGGGCGGGGCCACAGTCAGACCTGATGTCTGCCCCCAGCCCACCACTGGGGCCACAGTCAGACTCGTGTGTGCCTTCTTTTCCCCTCTCCTAGGGGTGGGATTCACAGTGGGGTGGCATGGCCTGACTGGGCTACTTGCACACTGCCAGGCTTGTGATGCTGGGGATCTGGCGTATTAGCTGGGGTGGGTAGGCAAGGTGCACGGGGGCAGGAGGGGCAGGCTTAGCTCGCTTCTCCTTAGGTGATCCTCTTCAGGAGGGGCCCCCTGGCAGCGGGAGGGAGTCAGATCTGCTGCCGGAGGTTTGGCTCCGCAGAAGCACAGAGTTGGGTGCGCGGAGCGAGCAAGTTCCCTGGCAGGAACTGGTTCCCTTTGGGATTTTGGCTGGGGGATGGGCGAGGGAGATGGCGCCGGCGAGCACCTTTGTTCCCCACCAAACTGAGCTCTGTCGTCCGGGGGCTCAGCAGCTCTCCCTCCCTTTGTCCTCCAGCCTTCCCGCTTTCCGAGCAGAGCTGTTAACTTATGACCTCCCAGATGCTAAGTCGCGCTTGCTATCGGAACACAGTCCATCCGGCCCCTCCACTTTTGCCAGCCAGACTTGGGGGCTCTGGGTGGCCGGCAGGCTGCCCCTCTGCCCCGGCTCCCTCCTGCCAGTCTGTGGAGCACGCACCGCCTCGCTGCCCTTCCTACCCTCTTCCATGGGCCTCTCGTCTGCGCTTGGCTCCGGAGACTCCGTTCTGCTAATCCTCTGGCGGTTTTCTGGGTTATTTAGGCAGATGTAGGTGGAATCTAAGTGATCAGCAGGACGCGCGGTGAGCCCAGCGTCCTCCTATGCCGCCATCTTCCCAGTAATCTCGGAACTCTTTATAGTATAAGGAAATCAGCCCTTTCTCTGTGATATTCTGTGGGTTTGGCTTATCACATTGGGATCACCAATTGTGGGTTTGGCTTTGGCTTTGTCCAGCAAAGCTGAGGATGGCAGAAACGATTATTCAAGACTCCACCAGTCAAGAGAGGTGAGAGGGAGGCTAAGGGAAGTCTCCCCAGCTGCTCTCAAGTTCCTGTATTAGGCATACATTATAGGGAAAACATTGCACAATGTGTCAGTGGCTACGTGCCAGTAAGAAAGTATAGAAAGCATGCAAAAAAGCAAAACAAGGCATTCCCAAAACTACAAAAGAGCAGATGGAAAAAAAAAAAAGCAGAGTGGAAAACAAGATAAGATATTCAATAGATAACATGGTCTAAGGAATTCATGAGAATAGGCAGGGCCCAATCCCTATATACACATTAACTGGATACTGGTCCACTGTTTTCAGCAGGGCCAGAAAGCACGTAATGTGTCCCCTATAATCTCCTTAACCAGGACAGAGCTATTTGATTTCCCATAATATTCCTTCCAATTTGTAATTTGTTACTATGCAGAAAATTTTCATTTTCATGTAGCTGCATTTTTCAATCTATTCTTTTTACATTGGTTTTGTAGTATACCCAGCAAGACCTTTCTATTTTGAGATTTTGTTTCATTATAAAAGCAAAACAGCCCTATTCAAAAGGGTTAACAAATAGAGGAAAATGAACAAACACCAAAACAACCCTCAAGTCACCTCCCAATACAACTATCTTATCCTATCAGCTTATTTCTTATTCCTTACGCCCAGTACCCTGTCTTATTTCCATAGGAACTTTTTGGGCTTAGTTTTCATGGTATAAACTTTGCCAGATGGGTGACCAATTCTCTTTGCTATTTCTTTTAACATATGTGAGAATTTTCCCCTCCTTCTATACTGCATCACGGTTTTTAGGATGGAGAAGAAATTGCTTATTCCCCATAAAATCCTTCACAAGGAAAATGTGTGTTCTGTTCTGGTCTCCGAGGCAGCCAGTGAAAACTCCTTTTCTAGAGGCTTAAAGAGTCAGCAGGACCCTTGCCCTATGGCCAACACATACAGAAATCCATCATTAAGGCTAGGTCAACTATACTCTGAGCTCATGAGGAACCTGCAGAGAAAGGAGCCCCTACAAAAATAACTTCACACAATACTGAACTTGCATTTCCAGAGATTTCTCATGTCCAATCCCTAAAATGGAGGTAGATAAGTGGGAGGAAATTTCCATTACTATCAGGCACAAACAGCTAATAATAAAAATACATTCATTTCTCTCGTCTTGTCTGCTACCATTCCGTGCCTCGCACTTTCCATTTTAGTCTTACAGAACTGCTATAGCTCCCAGGAGATACCACGCTATTTCCTCATTTCTAGCAGCCAAGATCTTTGCTCCTGTTGTTCTCTCTGCCTTCACCAACACCACCTTTCTTTCACTGTCAACCCTGCTGGCAATCTCCCCATCTTATGTATGTATGTATGTATGTATGTATGTATGTATGTATGTATATATGTATGTATGTATTTTTAAATTTACATTCAAGTTAGTTAGCATAGAGTGCAATAATGATTTCAGGAGTAGAATCCAGTGATTCATCCCCTACATATAACATCCAGTGCTCATCCCAAGTGTCTTTCTTAATACCCCTTGCCCATTTAGCACATCTCCCCACCCATAACCCCTTCAGCAACCCTCAGTTTGTTCTCCATATTTAAGAGTCTCTTAGGTTTTGTCCCCTCCCTGTTTTCATACTATTTTTGATTCTCTTCCCTTAGATTCATCTGTTTTGTATCTTAAATTCCACATATGAATGAAGTCATATGATATTTGTCTTTCTCTGATTGATTAATTTTGCTTAGCATAATACCCTCCAGTTTCATCCATTGTTGCAAATGGCAAGATTTCATTCTTTTTGATGGCTGAGTTAATACTCCGTTGTATGTACATACCACATCTTTTTTTAAATTTTTTTTTTAATTTATTTTTGAGAGAGAGAGAGACAGAGACAGAGTACAAGTGGGGGAGGGGCAGAGAGCGAGAGAGACACAGAATCTGAGGCAGGCTCCAGGCTCCGAGCAGTTAGCACAGAGCCTGACGTGGGGCTCGAACTCGCAAACCATGAAATCATTACCTGAGCTGAAGTTGGACGCTCAACCGAGTCACTCAGGTGCCCCACATACCACATATTTTTTATCCATTCATCTGTCGAGGAACGTTTGGGCTCTTTCCATACTTTGGCTATTGCTGATAGAGCTGCTATAAACACTGGGGTACACATGCCCCTTTAAAACAGCATACCCAGGGGCGCCTGGGTGGCGCAGTCGGTTAGGCGTCCGACTTCAGCCAGGTCACGATCTCGCGGTCCGTGAGTTCGAGCCCCGCGTCGGGCTCTGGGCTGATGGCTCAGAGCCTGGAGCCTGTTTCCGATTCTGTGTCTCCCTCTCTCTCTGCCCCTCCCCCGTTCATGCTCTGTCTCTCTCTGTCCCAAAAATAAATAAACGTTGAAAAAAAAATTAAAAAAAAAAATAAATAAAAATAAAACAGCATACCTGTATCCTTTGGATAAATACCTAGTAGTGCAACTGCTGGATTGTAGGGTCGTTCTATTTGTAACTTCTTGAGGAACCTCCATACTGTTTTCCAGAGTGGCTGCACCAGTTTGCATTCCCACCCACAGTACAAAAGGGTTCCTCTTTCTCTGCATCCTCACCAACATGTGTTGCCTGAGTTGTTAATTTTAGCCATTCTGACTGGTGTGAGGTGGTATCTCATTGTGGTTTTGATTTGTATCTCCCTGATAATGAGTGATGTTGAGCATTTTTTCATGTGTCTGTTAGTCATCTGGAAGTCTTCTTTGGAAAAGTGTCTATTCATGTCTTTTGCCCATTTTGTCACTGGATTATTTGTTTTTTGGCTGTTGAGTTTGGTAAGTTCTTTATAGATTTTGGATATTTACCCCTTTATCTGATATATCATTTGTAAATATCTTCTCCCATTCCATCAGTTGCCTCTTAGTTTTGCTGACTGTTTCCTTTGCCTTGCAGAAGCTTTTTATCTTGATGAGGCTCCAATAGCTCATTTTTGCTTTTGTTTCCCTTGCCTCTGGAGACATGTTGAGTAAGAAGTTGCTGCAGCTGAGGTCAAAGAGGTTTTTGCCTGCTTTCTCCTTGAGGATTTTGATGGATTCGTGTCTTACATTTAGGTCTTTCATCCATTTGAGTTTATTTTTGTGTATGGTGTAAGAAAGTGGTCCAGGTTCATTCTTCTGCATGTCGCTGTCCAGTTTTCCCAACACCATTTGCTGAAGAGACTGTCTTTATTCCATTGGATATTCTTTCCTGCTTTGTCAAAGATTAGATGGCCATATGTTTGTGGGTCAATTTCTCAGTTCTCTATTCTGTTCCATTGATCTGAGTGTCTGTTTTTGTGCCAGTATCATACTGTTTTGATGATTACAGCTTTGTAATACATATTGAAGTCTGGAATTGTGATGCCTCCAGCTTTGGTTTTCTTTTTCAGGATTGCTTAGGCTATTCGGGGTATTTTCTGGTTCCATACAAATTTTAGGATTGTTTGTTCTAGCTCTGTGAAGATTGCTGGTGTTATTTTGATAGGGATTGCATTGAATATGTAGATTGCTTTGTGTAGTATTGACATTTTAACAATATTTGTTCTAATCCATGAGCATAGAATATTTTTCCATTTTTTTGTGTGTCTTCTTTAATTTCTTTCATAAGCTTTCTATAGTTTTCAGTGTATAGATTTTTCACCCCTTTGGTTAGTTTTATTCCTAGGCTTTTTTTGGTTTTTGGTGCAATTGTAAATGGGATCGATTCTTTGATTTCTCTCTGCTGCTTCATTATTGGTGAATAGAAATGCAACTGATTTCTGTGCATTGGTTTTATATCCTGCAACTTTGTTGAATTCATGGATCATTTCTCGCAGTTTTTTGGTGGAATCATTTGGGTTTTCCATATAGAGTATCATGTCATCTGTGCCGATTTGGATGTGTCTTATTTCTTTGCATTGTCTGATTGCTGAGGCTAAGACTTCCAATACTATATTGAATAACAGTGGTAGAGTGGACATCCCTGTCATGTTTCTAACCTTAGGGGGAAAGGTCTCAGTTTTTCCCCATTGAGGATGATATTAGTTGTGGGTCTTTCATAGATGGTTTTTATGATCTTGAGGTATGATCCTTCTATCCCTACTTTCTTGAGGGTTTTTATTATGAAAAGATGCTGTATTTTGTCAAATGCTTTCTCTGCATCTATTGAGAGGATCATGTGGTTCTTGTCCTTCCTTTTATTGATGTGATGTATCACATTGATTGTTTTTGCACTGACTGCCCTGCATCCCAGGTATAAATCCCACTTGGTCATGGTGAATACTTTCTTTAATGTATTGTTGGATCCAGTTGGCTAGTATCTTGAGAATTTTTGCATCCATGTTCATCATGGAAATTGGTCTATAGTTATCCTTTTTAGTGGGATATTTGTCTGGTTTTGGAATCAAGGTAATGCTGGCCTCATAGAACGAGTTTGGACGTTTTCCTTCCGTTTTTTTTTTTTTTTTTTTGGACCAGCTTAAAAAGAATAGGTGTTGTTAACTCTTCTTTAAATGTTTGGTAGAATTCTCCTGGAAAGACTTTCAGCCCTGGACTCTTGTTTTTGGGGAGGTTTTTAAAATTATTAATTCAATTTCTTTATTGGTTATGGGTCTGTTCAAATTTTCTATTTCTTCCTGTTTAAGTTTTCGTAGTTTATATGTTTCTAGAAATTTGTCCGTTTCTTCCAGATTGCCCAATTTATTGGCATATAATTGCTCATAATATTCTCTCATTATTGTTTGTATTTCTGCAGTGTTGGTTGTGATCTCTCCTCTTTCATTCTTGATTTTACTTACTTGGGTCCTTTCCTTTTTCTTTTTGATCAAACTGGCTAGGGATTTATCAATTTTGTTAATTTTTTTAAAGAAACAACTCCCGGTTTCATTGATCTGTTCTACTGTTTTTTTATTTTGACGGCATTGATTTCTGCTCTAATCTTTATTCCTCTGCTGGTTTTGGGATTTATTTGATGTTCTTTTCCCAGCTCTTTAAGGTGTAAGGTTAGGTTGTGATTCTGAGACCTTTCTTCCTTCTTTAGGAAGGCCTGGGTTGCTATATACTTCCCTCTTATGACCATCTTTGTTGCATCCCAGAGGTTTTGGGCTGTGGTGTTATTATTTTCACTGGCTTCCATGTACTTCTTAACTTCCTCTTCAACTTCTTGGTTAACCCATTCATTCTTTAGTAGGATGTTCTTTAATTTCCAAGTGTTCATTGTCTTTCCAAATTTTTTCTTGGGGTTGATTTAGAGTTTCATAGCGTTGTGGTCTGAAAATATGCACAGTATGATCTCGATCTTTTTATACTTGTTGAGGGCTGATTTGCATCCTAGTATGTGATCTACTCGGGAGAATGTTCTATGTGCACTCTAGAAGAATATGTATTCTGCTGCTCTAGGATGAAATGTTCTGAATATATCTGTTTCCTTGTTGACTTTCTGTTTAGATGATCTGTCCATTGCTATAAGTGGGGTGTTGAAGTCCCCTACTATTATGGCATTAGTATCAATGAGTTTCTTTATGTTTGTGATTAATTGACTTATATATTTGGGTGCCTCTACATTTGGAACATTAATGTTTATAATTGTTAGATCTTCTTGGTGGATAGACCCCTTAATTATGATATAATGCCCCTTTTCATCTCTTGTTACAGTCTATTTTAAAATCTAGATTGTCTGATATAAGTATGGCTACTCTGGCTTTCTTTTGGTATCCATTAACATGGTATATGTTTCTCCATCCCCTTACTTTCAATCTGAAGGTATCTTTAGGTCTAAAATAGGTCTCTTGTAAACAGCAAATAGATGGATCTTGTTTTCTTATCCATTCTGTTACCCTATATCTTTAAAAAAAATTTTTTTTAACATTTATTTATTTTTGAGACAGAGAGAGACAGCATGAACGGGGGAGGGGCAGAGAGAGAGGGAGACACAGAATCGGAAGCAGGCTCCAGGCTCTGAGCCATCAGCCCAGAGCCCGATGCGGTCTCGAACTCACGGACTGCGAGATTGCGACCTGAGCTGAAGTCGGACGCTCAACCGACTGAGCCACCCAGGCGCCCCTTTATATCTTTTAATTGGGGCATTTAGTCCATTGACATTTAGAGTGAGTACTGAAAGATAAATTTATTGCCATTGTGCTGCCTGTAGAGTTGGAATTTCTGGTGGTGTTCTCTGGGTCCTTTCTAGTCTTTGTTGCTTTTGGGTTTTTTTTGTTTTGTTTCATCTTTCTCCTCTCAGAGAGTCCCCCTTTAAAATTTCTTGCAGGGCTGGTTTAGTTGTTATGAACCCCTTTAATTTTTGTTTGTCTGGGAAACTCTTTATCTCCACTTCTATTTTGAATGACAGCCTTCCTGAATAAAGACTTTTTGGCTGCATATTTTTTCCAGTTCAGCATGTTGAATATATCCTACCACTCAGACACAGCTTGGGAGAGAAATAGATTGTGGACCTGTGGCAGCCATGGTCACAGAGAAAGGTAAGAAACAAACTAGCACACAGGGGAGTGCTTGGGGAAGACAAATCCCTGCAGCAATTGGCTTGGAAAATGAGAGGGCTCAAATTTCATGAGTTCTTGCAACCAGTGGGGCTTAAAGCCTGGAGTTTTAAAGATTAGTGTGGTTGGTTCTGGGAGAGCTCAGAGGACATTGGGGCTGTTCTGGAAGAAAAGGAGGGCAAAAAGCCTATGGACAGACAGCATGGAAACAGCAAACTGAAGAGCACGTGGAGCACACAGTAGGGAGGTTATTCACTCATCTCAGAGTATGTCCCAGAGAGACAACATTTCATGGAGGAATCTCCATGAAAAAAAGGAATTCACAGGTGCCATTTTCCTCCTCCACCCCTCAACATAAGCACAGGACCACCTTTGGGAACCAATGCAGCACCAATACCTGCAACTTAACTTGCTTACACCAAGCCCCGCCCCATCATGCTCTGGTGGAATCATTCTTCCCAGTCACACTTGCCTGAGTCCCAGTGTGGTGAGCCCCCTCCTGCAGAAGACTGGCCCAAACCCCTGCTCATGATGCATCTTCCCATGTGGGAATTTTGCAGAGACTTGGTTCCAGTAGCAGTGGCAACATGTCTCATTTCACAAACAGACCAGAGCACAGCTAGTTAAAATGCTCCACTTTCAGACCAGGAGCAAACAGTGCCCACAACAGGCAAAGAGCCTCTGCATACAACTGGCCTGAAGGATAAAGTAGCCAGGATAAAACAGCAGAGCACCTGCAGCACACATTGGAGACACTCCCAGAAGCAGGCCCTGGAGAATAGGGGACATTATACTGCAGGGCACTACAGGACCTCTTCATAAAGCCACCATCCTTAAGAACAGGAGACATAGCTGACTTTCCTAACACCCAGAAACAGGCATAGAGACTTAGACAACATGAGAAGACAGATGAATTTATCCCAAATGAAAGAACAGGACACGGGCATGGCCAGAGATTGAAGTACGATAGAATTAACATGCTGATGGAGAATTTAAAGCAATGATCATGTGGATACTCATTAGAATTGAGAAAAGAGTGGAAGACATCAGTGAGACCCTTAACACAGAGATAAGGAATAACATAGTAGAGATAAAGTGCTCAATAAATGAAACAAAAAACATGCCTAGTGGAATGAACAGCAGGTTGGAAGAAGCAGAGGAATGAATTAATGATCTAGGAGACAGAGTAATGGAAAGTAATCAAGCTAAACAAAAGAGAGTAAAAAGAATTATGCAAAATGAAAATAGACCTAGGGAATTCAGTGATTCCATCAAATGTAATAGTATTTGTATTATAGGAATCCCAAAGAAGAAGAGAGAAAAAGTGGGTAGAGAATTTATTTGAAGAAACAATAGCTGAAAATTTCTCTAATCTGGGGAAGGAAATAGATATCCAGATCCAGGAGGCACAGAGAACCCCCAACAAAATCAACAGAAAGATCCACACCAAGATATATTGTAATTAAAATGGCAAGATATGGTGATAAATAAAAAAATACTGGAGCACCTGGGTGGCTCAGCTGGTTGAGCATACGACTCTTGGTTGGCTCAGGTCATGATCCTAAGGTTGTGGGATTGAGCCCTATGTCGGGTTCTGTGCTGACAGTGCAGAGCCTGCTTGGGATTCTCTTTCTCCCTCTCTCTCTGCTTCTCTCTCTCTCTCTCTCTCTCAAAACAAATAAGTTTTAAAAAAGCCACAAGACAAAAGAAGACAGTTACATACAAAGGAAACTCCATAAAGCTATCAGATGATTTTTCAGCAGAAACTTTCCCAGCCAGAAAGGATATATTCAAAGTGCTTAATGGGAAAGACCTGCAGCCTAGAACACTCTACCCAGCAAGGCTATCATTCAGAATAGAAGGAGAGATAAAGAGCTTCCCAGACAAACAAAACTAAAGCAATTCATGACAACTAAACCAGCCCTGAAGTAATTATTTAAGGGTAGTGTTTGAGTGAAAAGGAAAGACCAAAATGGCTTATAAAGATAGGAAACACAAGAGCAATAAAAATGAGTATTTCTGTAAAAACTCAGTCAAGGAACTCATAAAATAAAATGATATAAAATATGATACCATACACCTAAAATGTGGGGAGGAGAGGAATAAAGAATTTGTTCAAATTTAAACAAACATCAACTTAATATAGACTGCTATATGCAGAAGGGGTTATATACAAACCTAATGGTAACCACAAATCAAAACCACTAATAAATATGCACAGAATAAAAAGAAAAAAATTAAAATACATCACTAAAGAAAATCAGCAAACCATGAAAGAGAGAAAAACAAGAAAGGATCAGAGAAAATTTCCAGAAAGCACCACTACACAGGCAATAAAATGGCAATAAATACATATCTATCAATAATTACTTTGACTGTAAATGGACTAAATGGCCCAATCAAAAGACAAAGGGTGACAGAATGGATAAGAAAACAAAACCTATCTATATGCTGCCTACAAGAGACTCATTTTAGACCTAACAACACCTGCAGACTGAAAGTGGGGGGATGGAGAAACATTTATCATCCAAATTCATGTCAAAAGAAAGCTAGAGTAGCAATACTTGTATCAGCAAATTAGACTTTAAAACAAAGACTGTAACAAGAGACAAAGAAGAACACTATATAATAACAAAGGGGACAATCCAACAAGAAGTTATAACAATTGTAAATATTTATATACCCGACTTGGAAGCACCCAGATACAAGCACCCAGATACATAAAATGGTTAATATAAATGTACAAGTAATAATGGATAATGATACAATAATAGTAGGGGACTTTAACACCCCACTTACATTAATGGACAGATCATCTAAACAGAAAATCAACAAGGAAACAACGGCTCTGAATGACACACTGGAGCAGGTGAATTTAACAGATATATTGAGAACATTCCGTCCTAAATAAAACAGCAGAATATACAATCTTTTCAAGTGCAGATGGAACATTCTCCAGAATAGATCACATATTAAGGCACAAAAGAAGCCTCAAAAAATTTAAAAAGATCAAAGTCATACCATGCCTCTTTTCTGAGCCCAACACTATGAAACTAGATGTCAACCATAAGAAAAAATCTGGAAAGACCACAAATACATGGAGGTTAAATAACATACTACTAAACAGTAAATGGGTCAACCAGGAAATAAATAAAGTACATGGAAACAAATGAAAATGAAAACACAACAGTTCACAACCTTTGGGATACAGCAGAAGTGGTTTTAGGAGGAAAGTTTATAGCAATACAGGCCTATCTCAAGAAGCAACAAAAATCTCAAATAAACAACCTAACCTTATACCTAAAAGAGCTAGAAAAAGAACATACAAAATCTAAAACCAGCAGAAGGAAGGAAATAATAAGGATTAGAACACAAATAAATGATATGTAAACAAAACAAAACAAAAACAATAAAGCATATTAATGACACTAGGAGCTGGTTCTTTGAAAAAAATCAATAAAATTGATAAAACTCCAGCCAGACTTATCAAGAAAAAAAAAAAGGGAAAGGATCCAAATAAATAAAATCACAAATGAAAGAGGAGAAATAACAACAAACACCACAGAAATACAATTGTAAGAGAATTTTAGAAAACTATATGCCAACAAATTAGACAACCTAGAAAGACATACCTACCAAAACAAAAATAGGAAGAAACGGAAAATTTGAACAGACTGATCATCAGCAAAGAAACTGAATCAATAATCAAAAAACTTCCAACAAACAAAAGTTCAGGACCAGGTGAATTCTACTAAACATTTAAAAAGGAGTTAAGGGTGCCTGGGTGGCTCAGTCGGTTAAGCGTCCGACTTCGGCTCAGGCCACAATCTCACAGTTCGTGAGTTTGAGCCCCGTGTCGGGCTCTGGGCTGACAGCTCGGAGCCTGGAGCCTGCTTCACATTCTGTGTCTCCCTCTCTCTCTGCCCCTTCCCTGCTCATGCTGTGTCTCTGTCTCAAAAATAAATAAACATTAAAAAAAATTTTTTTTTAAAATAAAGAAATAAATAAAATAAAAATAAAAAGGAGTTAATATCTCTTCTTCTCAAACTATTCAAAAAAATTGAAAAGGAAGGAAACCTAAATTCATTCTTTGAGGCCAGCATTACCCTGATATCAAAACCATATAAAGACACCACAAAAAGAGAACTGCAGGCCAATATGTGTGATCAACACAGATGCAAAAATCCTCAATAAAATGTTAGCAAATTGAATCCAATAATACATTTAAAAAAACAATCATATACCATGATTAAGTGGGATTTATTCCTGGGCTGCAATACTTGCAAATCAATGTTACATATCACATCAGTAAGAGAAAGGGTAAGAACCATGTGATCATTCCAACAGATGCAGAAAAAAAAATTGACAACGTGCAACATTCATTCATGATAAAAACCCTCAACAAGGTAGGTTTAGAGGGAACATAACTCAAAATAATAAAGATCGTATATGCAAAACTGACAGCTAACATCCTCCTCAATGGGGATCAACTGAGAGCCTTTTCCCTAAGGTCAGGAACAAGACAAGGATGTTTACTCTCACTACTTTTATTCAACATAGTACTAGAAGTCCTAGCCACAGCAATCACACAACAAAAAGAAATAAAAGGCATTCAAATCAGTAAGTAAGAAGTTAAGACTTTCACTATTTGCAGAAGACATGACACTATATATAGAAGACCCAAAGGACTCCACCAACAAACTGCTAGAACTGATAAATGAATTCAGTAAAGTCACAAGACATAAAATCAATCTACAGATATCTGTTGCAATTCTATACACCAATAATGAAGCAGCACCAAGAGCAATTAAGGAAACAATTCCATTTACAATTGTACCAAAAATAATAAGATACCTATGAATAAACCTAACCAAAGGGGTGAAAGACCTGTACTCTAAAAACCATAAAACACTGATGTATGAAATTAAAGATGACACAAAGAAATGGAAAGACATTCCATGCTCATGGATTGGAAGAACAAATATTGTTTAAATGTCTGTATCGCCCAAGGCAACCTACACATTTAATGTAGTCTCTGTCAAAATACCAATAGCATTTTTCACAGAACCAGAACAAATAATCTTAAAATCTGTTTCGAACCACAAAGGACCCCGAACAGCCAAAACAATCTTGAAAAAGCCAAGCCAAGCCACAGGCATTATAATTCTAGACTTCACGTTATTTTACAAAGCTGTAGTAATCAAAACCGTATAGTACTGGCACAACAATAGACACATAGATCAACTGAACAGAATAGAAAATCTAGAAATGAACCCACAATTATACGGTCAATTAATCTTTGACAATGCAGGAAAGAATATCCAGTGGGAAAAAGATAGTCTCTTCAACAAATGGTTTTGGGGAAACTAGACAGCATGCCAGAGGAAGACACTGGACCATTTCTTACACCATACACAAAACTAAATTCAAAATGGATTAGAGACTTAAATATGAAACCTGAAACCATAAAAATCCTAGAAGAGAGCACAGGCTGTAATTTCTCTGATGTTGGCAATAGCAACTTTTTTCTAGATGGGTCCCCTGAGGCAAGGGAAATAAAAACAAAAATAAACTAGAGGGACTACATCAAAATAAAAAGCTTCAGCACAGCAAAGGAAACAATCAACAAAATTAAAAGGGAATCTACATGGTGAGAGAAGGTTTTTGCAAATGACATATCTGACTAAAGGGTTAGTATCTAAAATACATAAAGAAATTATAAAAGTCAACACCCCCCAAAAAGCAAATAATCCAATTAAAAAATGAGCAAAAGACATGAACAGACATTTCTCTAAATAAGACGTACAGATGGCCAATCTATATGAAAAGATGCTCATCACTTATCATCAGGGAAATGCAAATCAAAGCTACACTGAAATATCATCTCACACCTATCAGAATGGCTAAAACCACAACACAAGAAACAACAGGTGTTGGTGAGCATGCAGAGAAAAAGGAACCCTCTTGCACTGCTGGTGGGAATGCAAACTGGTGCAGTTACTCTGGAAAACAATATGGAAGTTCTACAAAAATAGAACTACCCTATGATACAGCAATTGCACTCCTGGGTATTTACCCAAAAAATATAAAAACACTAATTCAAAGGGATACATGTACCTCTATGTTTATAGCAGCATTATTTACGATAGCCAAACTATGGAAGCAGTCCAATGTCCATCAAGTGATGAATGGATAAAGAGGTGGTATACATATACAATGGAATATTACTCAGCCATAAAATAGAATAAAAGCTTGCCATTTGCAACAACATGGATGGAGATAGAGAGCACAATGCTAAATAAGTGAAATAAGTCAGTTGGAGAGAAACAAATACTATATGATTTCACTCAGATGTGGAATTTAAGAAACAAAACAAACAAGGAAGGGAAAAGAGAGAGACACACACACACAAACCAAGAAACAGACTCTTAATTATAGAGAACAAACTGATGGTTTTCAGAGGGGAGGTGGGTGGGTGGGGATGGGTAAAATAGGTGATGAGCACTGCGGGATTAAAATAAAAACTTACAAAAAAAAAAAAAGAAAAAGATAAGGAGCCATTTAGTTTACCTTTGGTTTTTGGGGCAGGGATTAGGATTACATGGATCCTTTGAGATGCACGATCCAAACTCAAACTGATGGTCTTGGAGGCCCACACAACGAGCAATGCAGGCGCTGGGGTAAGTGCGTCCATTCTGCCCACACACGGGGACAAACTGATCTGCACAGTTACAGGGCAGACCTGTGGAGAGGATACAGACTCACTGATGGGCACTTGTACATTCCCTTGCCCCTCATATTTCCTAATTAACATGGAGGTCTCAAATTAAAACAGAATTGTGAATTGAGTCAGGAAAAAGCATCACTCCAATCCCTGACTGTTTTTACAGGTGGTGAGGCTCTGAAAAGCCATTTGTCTGCATAATGGCTTTCCTTTGTTCCATTTATTACCACCTAATTGAGGGTTTCCTGGCCTTGATCCCAGGGGTAGAAACCCATGTAAAAAAAAAGCTATAGGTAGGAGAAGAATGCTCCTCTCAATTTAGTATGTATAAAATATGTATAAAGTATGGCTTGCGGGATCTCTGGAATGTTAAAGGGTAATACCAAAAGAACAGGAAGGTAACTTGGGAAATTACTTAAATTTTGAGACTTAAAAATTTTTATGAGTAATCAATCAAGAATAGTACTTTCTTAACATTCCTATGCTTTATGCTGCTGGGATTATGCTCCAGTAAGTAAAAAGGCTACTGAGAAGCGATGCTTTTTTCTTGAGAGACAGCTATAGTTGTTAACAGCAACAGCACAGTCTCTGGGTATCTATTGGTAGATGCTTTTCTCCAGATCTGGAATACCTTTGATTCCAGGTAAAGAGAAACCAGGTAGCCTCCTTTACCCCATTTCATGCCATTGCAGCAGCAAGTTGATTCTTCTTTCCCTGAACTTAGTTACACGTGGAGTGGGGTGGGAGGAGGATAGATTAGGGATTTGCCAACCTGTACCTCCAGCCCACTGGAAATAAAAAGGAAATCAGAAGTAAGAAGTGAACAGCAGGCTGCTGGGGAAGTAAAGGCAGGACTAACTCCACCCCACCCTCTCTCCACCTTGAGTGTCAATCTTGATGCTTTATTGTCATCATTGTTATTCTTATTATTATCCTCTATCTGCTCTGCTTTGATGAGAGCAGTTCATTCTGCTTAGAGAGACCATAAAACCATGTGGGAATGAAGAGTGAACTAAAGACTTACACAGAAGACTACTTACTTATTTATATCTAAATGTTTTTGGAAGATGAACTTTACAACTAGCAGGACCCTTTTCCCTGTAGTGCACAGTCCCTCATGTTCTGGAGTAAATTAAGTTAGTGACTGTTTAGCTAGCAGATTCTAAGGAGATTTTACTGGCCACAAAGTGTACCACATTTCTTGGGACTCAGATATTGTCCCAGCCCAACAAGACGTTCATAAAAATGCTTAAGTCTCAAAATTACAATAATTTGCAAGTTACTTTCTTGTTCTTCCTCTTCCCTAATGAGATGAGAGTGGAAGGAGCCTACATGAAGAGTTTACAATCTTTCTTTGTCTTGTTTTCGGTATTAATTACCTTTTGACATTCCAGAAATCCCCTAAGCTAGACTTCAAACATCTAAATTCTAGATTAAAAAGAAAAAAATTTTTAATGTTTTTATTTATTTTTGAGACAGAGAGACAGAGCATGAACAGGGGAGGGGCAGAGAGAAAGGGAGACACAGAATCTGAAGCAGGCTCCAGGCTCTGAGCTGTCAGCACAGAGCCCAACATGGGGCTCCAACTCACAGAGCGTGAGATCGTGACCTGAGCTGAAGTCAGACGCTCAACCGACTGAGCCACCCAGGCATGCCATAATTCTAGATTTTATACACTACATTGGAAGGAGGATTCTTCTTTTTCTACCTATAGCTTTATAGGGGTCTCTACCTAATGAACCAGTAAGCTAAGGCAGTTCAGGGAAGAAGGTGATGAGAAAAACATTAGAACAGAAATAAACTTAGAAAATACATGGACATTTTATAACATAATGGTAGAGGCATTACTCCTGAATTCATTGTTGCATCATGTGCCAACTAACTTGAATGTAAATTAAACAATAAACAAATTAACTAATTTTTAAAAATTAGCAGTAAAACACACACACACACACACACACACACACACACACACACACACACACAATGGTAGGGGGAGATGAGGTATTTTGGCAGGTAGAAAAGTCCCATTTAACCAAAACCATCCCAATCACGGACCCTGTTCATTTTGACTCATAGAATTCAAGAATATTAGAGCTGGAAGGGTCCTAAGAAAACATTTAGTTTAATGCCTTCAGTTCATAGAGGAGGAAACAGATCCAGAGAGGAAAAGTACCTTGCTCTCGGATTATGTATTTATCTTACTAGGTACAAGGTTATGGCAAGACCATCAAAGCTGCCTTGAAGGGAAACGGGTACAAAGAGATGATGGCTGCTGGGGATAGGTTCTGGGTGACCATGGTTACCTGTGAAGGTGCGACGGTCATCTTCTGAACTGTGCTCACTGAGGCACAGGCGGGTAGAACACACCAAATTGCCAGCAAAACAAGAACAGATATTGCAGTCAATGTTAAAGGATGTCCCATGACCTGAGAAAAAGAGACATAAAATGTTGATCTATTTCATGCATTTATAAATAAATCATAAATTAAAAATGTAATAGTTTAAATTTTTTTTTTTAACATTTATTTTTGAGACAGAGAGAGACAGAGCATGAACCGGTGAGGGTCAGAGAGAGGGAGACACAGAATATGAAACAGGCTCCAGGCTCTGAGCTGTCAGCACAGAGCCCGACGCGGGGCTTGAACTCACGGACTGTGAGATCATGACCTGAGCCGAAGTCGGCCGCTTAACCCAGGCGCCCCTAAATAAAAATTTAAAACAAATTCTTGAAAGATCACTTCTGAATACACAAACAGGGGAGTTAAATCTGTAATATTTATATTTTAATATTTAACTCCCACCATATCCCTCCAAACCCCTAATGTGCTAGTCTAACTAGACGGCTCCCTATTCTCTGAGAATGCTTTTGGCTGTCCCTTCTGCCTCAAATGGTCCTCTCCTCCTTCTGGAACTTTGCTCAACTTTCCCGAACCAGCCCTGAGGCCATCTTTGAATCAAAGACTCTCCTGATGCCCTGGCAGGAGTGACTAGGTCCTTGAAGAGCACCACTTGGTTTGCTCCCTTCTGTGGATCACATTCTCCCTCATCTGATCATGTACGGTATGACCTCAGTCCCTCATGCGATTTTAGCCCCAAAAGGCACTAGTATGTTCTCCTGTAAAAAATATGCATTTAATCAGTGGAAATCTATGGAAGGAATGTTTACCCTCAGAAATATTCTGTGATACAAGGTACCTACCCTACACTTTGCCTAAGTAGAATATGGATTAAAAAATGAATACTTGGGGGTGCCTGGGTCGATTAAGTGTCCAACTCTTGATCTTGGCTCAGGTCACGATCTCATGGTTTGTGAGATCGAGTCCAAGTCAGGCTCTGTGCTGACAACATAGAGTCTGCTTGGGATTCTCATTCTCCCTTTCTTTCTGCCCCTGCCCCACTCACTCTCTCTCTCTCTCTCAAAAAACTAAAGTTAAAAAAAAAGAATACCTGACTTGTTCTAGGGCAGACACTTGCAGTCCCTTTTTAGCCAAAAGCACCCTTCTTTCTAATAAGATCTCACGCAGAAGAGTAAAACCAGGAGTTATATAAAAGCTGAACTACTCTGATCGATGGGGATGGGGGTGGAGATAGGGATGAGGGTAGCAGAGTGAACAGCTGTGGGGGAGTACATTCTCAAAAGTAGCAATTTTTTTCCCCACAATTTTTAAGGTCATATATCAGTTGTTAGGGCTATAAGCAAAAGATGATTAAAGTAGCAGTGAGAATGCAATACCCTCAGACTTTTAGAGAGGGCATCAAAGGGTGGTTTTTTTTTTTCTTCCAAGACTTTATTTATTTATTTGGAGCAAGCGTTAGGGAGGGGCAGATGAGGAGGGAGACAGAGGAAAGAGAGAATCTTAAGCAGTCTCCATGCCCAGTGTGGAGCCCAATGCGGGCTGGATCTCATGACTGTGAGGTCAGGACCTGAGCCGAAATTGAGAGTTGGACACTTAAGGGGCGCCTGGGTGGCTCAGGTGGTTAAGCATCCAACTTCGGCTCAGGTTATAATCTCATCGTTCCCGAGTTCTAGCCCTGCATTGGGCTCTGTGCTGACAGCTCAGAGCCTGGAACCTGTTTCAGATTCTGTGTTTCCCTCTCTGTCTCTGCCCCTCCCCCACTTGTGCTCTCTCTCTCTCTCTCTCTCTCAAAAATAAATAAACATAAAAAAAAAGAGTTGGACACTTATGGCTGAGCTACCCAGGTGTCCCAAAGATTTTACTTAAATTCAAGTTAGTTAACATATAGTGTAGTGTTTGTTTCAGGAGTAGAATTTAGTGACTCATCACTTACATATAACACCCAGTGTTTGCCACAACAAGTGCCCTCCTTAATGCCCATCACCCATTTAGCCCACCTCCCATCCATCTGCCTCCAGCAACCCTCAGTTTGTTCTCTATTGTTAAGAGTCTCTTATGGTTTGTCTCTCTCTGTTTTTATTTTATTTTTCCTTCCCCTATGTTCATCTCTTTGGTTTCTAAAATTCCACATATGAATGACCTCATGGTATTTCTTTCTCTGATTGGCTTATTTCACAGCATAATATGCTCTAGTTCCATCCCCATCATTGCAAATGGAAAGACTCCAATCTTTTTGATGGCTGAGTAATATTCCATTGTATGTATATAAAAGGGTGGCACTTCATAATCTGCTCTCTCCCAATGCTTAGTCAACAGTGTAGTTTCCATCCTCCAGTTCGCTTTCCATGACGTCAAACTCTGACTTTTACTTCCGTTAAAGACACACACTTGAGAAGAAGGAGCACACCTGTGTCCTTGCCTGTGGAGTACACGGGCTCTAGAGTCAGATAGGCCTGGGACTGAATTCTGTTTTGTCACTGACTAGCTGGGTGATCTCTCTGAGCATCAGCTTCTTCATAAGAGTACTGAAATCAAAGAGCAATTGGGAGGCTCACATGAGATAACACAGGCCAAGACTTAGCATAGTGCTTGGCACACAACTAAAAGCTCAGTAAGTACTAATTAATTATTATTAGTCATTAGTCTCTTTGTGAGGAGGCTCCTAAGAGGGTTCCTTAGAAGTCCTAGTGTCCTATAGAGTACAGTTTGAAAAATACTTCCCTGGAGATCTGATGTATAGACCTTACTCTTTGGTGGGAATCTATCCAATGTCCATCCTACAAAATTAAAATAAATAATCTCATATTAAAAACAAAAAGCAAATAAATACAGTCCAAGACTCACTTTTTCTTTTTCCTCCAACAATACATGACTTCTGGAGATCTATACAGTGCATCTCCATACAGTTTTCCAAGAGTCCACTTTGTCCACATGAGCAAATTTTGTAACAACCAACTTCCCCTGCAGATGATGGCACCTGGATTAGTGTCCCTTGACGGACGATGAAATCAGAGGCTTCTCCCAATTTGCAACCTATACAAACAAAAATTAGCTGAGAGAGATGGCATTGTTCAATGTCATTGTTTTATGATATTACATATACACTTTACACAAGTCTTATAGGTACTGTGTGGCTATTAAAGATTATGTAATAGAAATTCCACTAAGTTAAAGAATTGGTTTGGTTTACTGACCAAAACATATTCTCTCAAATGAAAAATTCCATGTTCCATGAGAAGGTGCTGATTAAGGACCTATACTCCAAAGGCAGCTATAGCTCAGTACAAAAATGCCATAAGATATGTACTTTTTTATTGCTTTGGGCTTATCAAAGATATTTAAAAATCACAGATACTTTAAAAATGGACTATGGAAATGTACATTATTTTTAGAATATTCTTCTTGGTCAGGAAAACTTTTAGCGATGGAATACCAGCATACCTTAAAGTCAATGAAAAGTTGAATACTTGATTGGGCTTAAGGAAACCCATACATTTCCAATTTTAACAAGATTTATCATGACTGCATTACTGATATATTCTGGTATTACACAAATATTATAGATGATCCTTTGAGACATCAGGCTTACTTAATTCAATATTCTATTCCTTTTAACTTCACAGAAATTTTTAAATGGTGATTTTAACATGATAAACATTTTCAATTGGGAAATAGATAAAGGGCAGCAAAATATTGCCATGACTGTACTCTAAAGGGATGCCCAAAGAGATAAAGACTATCAAAATTATTCTATAGGATAAACATTTTTTATTCAAGAGGCCTCCTGCATTTCAAAAAAAAAATCAGTCTTAAAATCATATGTATTTTGGGGCACCTGGGTGGCTCAGTTGGTTAAGTGTCCCACTCTTGATCTCGGCTCGGGTCATGATCTCACAGGTTTGTAAGATTGAACCCTACATTAGGCTCTGTGCTGACAGTGCAGAGCCTGCTTGGGGTTCTCTCTCTCCCTCTCTCTGCCTCTCCCCCCTTCAAAATAAATAAATAAACTTTAAAAAAATCATATGCATCTCAATAAAACATCAAGCTTTTCAGAGATAACTGTACATCCCAATGAGTATGCCATTTCTCCTTATAACTAAAGCAAAGAAAGACAAAATCACAACGTGCAGTACATTTTCTCAAATGTTACAACATGGCAGAGAATTTATAAAAATTGGCTCAAGGTTTTTTATTTTTTTGTTTCCAAGAACCCTATAACTCATTATGAGAGTCAGTTCACAATCTAAATGATAATTGAAAATTACATTTGTATTTGTCTTCTCCTGCCTATGTAACTAACGTGTTTATTGGGAAAACCTCAAATGTTATAGAAAAACATAATTTTGAAAATAAAGTCAATTGCGACCTCACTCCAAAGATAATGCCTATACAGAAACATCAGCAGCACAAATCCATACCCACCCTACACTCACACCCATCTACCTCTTACCTTGAACACAAGAGTATGGAAGGCAGGGATCTCCAGATGGACACCCCTTCCGGTTTACCTCACAGAGCTCATTAGCAGGGCAAGGATTTGGGTTACAGGGATGAGTGACCTCTTCTATAATGTTACCCAAAGTACTAGGCCCTGAAAAACCAAACACAGATCAGTTTAACCAACCCCAAAAGGTAACAGAGGTCTGTAAATTACCTGAATTAACTATGACTTTAATAAATGGAGAGCTCATGAGCATAAAGTGAGGCCTGATTCTAATAAACTATTAAAACACACAGATTCTCTGATAATTTGTGAATTTAGCATAAACATACATACATTCATTCACTTGTTTATTTTTTGGGTACCTACAATATGCTGGACAAGATTCTAAACACTTGTGCACATGTGTTTTCGTGCGTATAAATAAAAAAGGCACCTACTGATAGGTAATAAGTTGTATAAAGGGATGGAAAATGACTGGTATACTTTGGGTAAGGTGTTCAAACAGGTGCTTACGCCTAAGAGGAATAACTTGGCACATTTTACCATAAACTATAATAACTCACCATGGTAAGATAGATGCTGTACCATGATTATATTTGTTAACTTGTGAAATAATGACTAAGGAAGAGTCTCATGTAATATTTAAAGAGAGTACTAAAACTTAAAAAAAAAACCCCATTTCTTTAACCTTTTTCCTTCTGCACATATATTTCACTGCTCTAATAAGGTCTAGGCTTGTGGAGGTATTAGTTTTGCTTACTTGATTTTAGGCCAGACTCAGACTGTTAGCTAATGAAGGTATCAGGGTTCTTGGAGTTCATCACATCCAGCCCAATCCTTTTATAAACAGCAAAGCTGAGGCTGAAAGAAGTGATCTGTTCGAAGTCACAGAGGTCTAGATTCTGGCCAAGGCTCTCTTTTTCGCTATACTGGTCACGAAGGCTGAGGGACATAGTTTATTGGCTTTAGGAAAGTGTGGCTGATATCATTAGCTGCAAATCTAACAGATTTGGATACTCTTTTCTTCCTGCTCACTAATAATAGAATTCCAGTTTTGCTTAGCATGACAATGGGCCCACAGCTAAAAAGATCATCTTTCTCAGTTTCCCTTACAGCGAGGGTGGTTTTCCCTTACACTAGGATATGGTGGCTAGAGTTCCAGGAGTCATGTTGTGACGATAAAGTACCTGAAGTAACCTTGATGATGGAAACCAAGCACTAACGAAGGCACGGAAAGCAAAAGAGCCTGGACTCTGGATGGTGGAGCCACCATAACAGCCTTGGACTACTTATTTCTGGGTTTTCTTTTACTTCTACCTGTTTTTCTGTTATTTGCGGTAGAACTTAGTCCTATCTGACACAGGAAAACAAAAAAATTAGGAGCTGGATCCAAGTCTGCCTTTCCAGCCAGCTCGGGACACGAATGCCCCCTGGCGGCAGCACAGACACTTTCCTTACCCTGACTATCGCTTTTGGTGTGTTTATGGGTTCTACTCATCATCCCTCTGGTTTCCACGACCCATGGTCACCTCCTGCCAAGAAGCTCAGCACCATGACCCCTCAATGAGATACCAACTTATTCTTCTAGCTCTTGGCTTGGCTCTTGGCAGGAGTATTTCGGCATAGACAAAGTTCCACCTTTATGTACTAACCCAGACCATCGTTTCTTACTCCCTATTTGGTGGGTCAGTCTCAGCCAATGCCTGGCTCTGGTCCACTAATATTCTGATGACAAAAAGCTGAAGATTCCCTGGGGAAATTTCACTTCCTGGACAAATCATGGTAAGGAGACAGCAATGATATGGAGCTGGCCCCATATCTAAGAATGCTGGCCCCAAATTCACTACTTAGAATTCCTGATTGATAATAGTTTATTACTTCCTCAGACTGATAAGATAATCACTTGTGCCTATATATTTTAAGATGACAATTCTTTTCAAGCCAAAAAGGCCAAGCAAATAAGATAAGAGTCTGCCATTGAGATAGTATCATTAAACCACATATTCTCAACAGACAGATGTTCATCCAAATCAAACATGAAGGGCAGAGATGGAAGGGAGAAGTATTTGAAATCTAAAAAAACAAAGAACTTACTGAGGTATGTATCCAAAGGTATACAATTCTCTAGGTCATCTGTAGGTGACAAAAGCTCACAAATACTTTCAGCTGTGTGGTCCTCGGGGAATTTGTTCTGGTCCCCACATTTCTTGAGAATCTCCACACAATCTGATCTTAAAAAGAAAAATATACACAAATTTGGGGTTCAAGAACCTCCTCATATTGTCTAATCAATATCAATCCTGTTTCTGAAGCTTTCCAGAAGGTGAGTTTTCATAACAATGTTTCACAATTGGTTAGATCAAAGTAACAGCAAAAGAAAACAGGAGTCATAGAAGACCTGAGGTTGCATAGTAGTAAGTAATGTATTATAGTATCAAAACATCCGTAGCTTTCTCTTATCTGAGATCAAAGGCCTTGCTCAAATTTTACGCTCATACAGTTACTAGTATTGATGTGACTTGTCCCTTCTTTGAAAGGAAATTAAACTAGGCTTTTTGCAAAATCATCCATCCTTTCTTTTAGGACCTTAGGCTTGCTTGCTTTTTCCTCCCTCCCTTCCTCCTTCTCTCCCTTTCTCTTTTTAAATATATTTTTAGTTATCAACATTAAGGTGTTTGGCCTGTAACAACTGGAAGTACACTACTTTAAAATTTTCTCAATCCTCCAAAGGGATTTGATTCCTTTTCTATAAATTTTCCATACTAAGAGTCTATAAATTTCCCACTGGTTGCCTCTAGCTTGTTGCCCCTCACTTTCCCCCTTACTCAGGTGATCCCCAAGTCATGCCAGAGAATTGATCTGGATTCTGTTTAAGGTTGAAATAATCTTCAATCAGTCATCAAGTTCCAAGGAGCACCAAGACGCACACCAACATCTTAGGGGGTGGACATTAACCTGGTCTTTAGGAAAGTTTTTTGGAAAAATAGATGATTGAAGATCAGCTGGCATAGATTACTTTGTGGCCAATACTTTTGGTTTCATTCAGTATAGCAGCTTTCCTCTTTACTTCATCCTAGATCTCCTAAGCAAACCACTCACAAAATGTTTACTAGAAACAGGCCTCGATGACTACATTCACTAATTCCTTCACTCATCAAACATTTATGGAGCACCTATTGTGTGTCAGGATTATGTTAATCACTGAAGAGGAGAAAAAGAGGAAAGAGGAGCAAGAAAAAGGAGGCACAAAGAAGAATAAACTCAAGGAGAGCAAAGTCTAACTAAATATAAGACAAGTATAGGGACGGCTGGGTAGCTCAGTTGGTTAAGCGTCTGACTTTGGCTCAGGTCATGATCTTGCGGTAGGTGAGTTCAAACCCTATGTCCGGCTCTTTGCTGACAGCTCAGAGCCTTGGAGCGTGCTTCAGATGCTGTGTCTCCCTCTCTCTCTGCACCTCCCCCACTCTCATTCTATCTCTCTCTCTTAAAAAATAAACATTAGGGGGGCGCCTGGGTGGCGCAGTCGGTTGAGCGTCCGACTTCAGCCAGGTCACGATCTCGCGGTCCGGGAGTTCGAGCCCCGCGTCAGGCTCTGGGCTGATGGCTCGGAGCCTGGAGCCTGTTTCCGATTCTGTGTCTCCCTCTCTCTCTCTGCCCCTCCCCCGTTCATGCTCTGTCTCTCTCTGTCCCAAAAATAAATAAACGTTGAAAAAAAAATTTAAAAAAAAAAATAAATAAAAAATAAACATTAGGGGCGCCTGGGTGGCGCAGTCGGTTAAGCGTCCGACTTCAGCCAGGTCACGATCTCACGGTCCGTGAGTTCGAGCCCCGCGTCAGGCTCTGGGCTGATGGCTCGGAGCCTGGAGCCTGTTTCCGATTCTGTGTCTCCCTCTCTCTCTGCCCCTCCCCCGTTCATGCTCTGTCTCTGTCTGTCCCATAAATAAATAAAAACGTTGAAAAAAAATTAAAAAAAAAACATTAAAAAAAAGACAAGTACACAAACTAAAATATAAAAATAGAATTGTGTATTGAAGGTATTCACTAAAGTTTCTGGAACTAAATTGCATAAGAAAAGTTCAGATAAAGGTCTATAAATATTTGTAGTAAGGATAAATTACTATTAGCTGGTGAAATATGGGAAGGTTCCACGGGAATGATGGGCATTTGAGAGGAGCTAAGAAACACAGGCAGTGGGCAAGTGGAGATGGAAGAGTAATTCAAGCAGAGGAGGAAAAAGTAGGAAAGCACTTGACATGTGGGGTGATGGGCAAACGAAGTGGCAGGAGGGAAAACTCTAAAGATAGGCTGTGGTTCAGATCATGGTCTGAACCAGGACTGGAGGGTCAACTTACTTGCAGATAATACTTCCCCGGGATTTCCTATGACAAGGTTTAATCTGCAGTGAACAAGCTACTGCTTTCCACATTTCTGGCTGGCACTTCTTAATGTCAAGAACAGGTATGTTGATAAACGGCATCTTTATGCTTCCTTTCTCCCACAGCTTCATGTCATTCATGGCTCCTTGATCTGACTGAGCATTACAACTCCTAAAAAGTTCTGTTGGCCTGAAAAGCAAAAAGGCCAGAATCGAGAGGCAATTATTTTCTACAGAGAAGATATGGGTAAAATCCTGACATACTAATGCATCAGGAAAACCTGATTTTTTTCAAGAAAGTACCTATGATGGATCAAAGGATATCAGCTTTGCATGTATGGAGATTCAACGTGGACACATTAAGATTTTGACTGCATCTTTCGTTTTTAACAAAAGTTAAAAACTTAAACACTCTGTATGGGACTATCATCTCTAGACTGTATCATTTCTTTCATATTACAAAATAATGAGTCCAGGTTTTAAAAACTGAGGTATAATTTATAAAAAGACAAAAAAAAAAAAAAAGCATTTCCATCATGTCAGAAAGCTCCCTTGTGTCCCTGTCTAGTCAATGCCCTCCCCACTGACTATACCCCAGAGGCCACCTCCATTCATACTTATCTAGAACTTTATATATAAATGAAACATATTGTATATGCTCTTTTGGGTCTGGTGTCTTTGGCTGAACAATTTTTTTAGATTTACCTTTGTTATGTATATCATAAGTTGTTGTTTCCTTTTACTGTTGAGTAGCATTCCGTTAATAAATGTACCACAATTTGTTTATCCTAGTAGTTCTCAAACTTTTGATCTCAGGACCCATTTACACTCTTAAAATTACTGCATTCTCAAAAAGCTTTTGTTTATGTGGGTTACAATCACCAATATCTATGACATTATAAATCAAAACAGATCTTTTGATTCGTAGTTCTTAATTCATTTAAAAGGATAAGCCCATTACATGTAAGAAATAATGTTTTTGTGAAACATAACTATATTTTTTCAAAGCAAAACTAAATTTAGTGAGAAGAATAGGACTATTTCACAGCTTTGAAAATCTCTTTAATATACGGCTTAATAGAAGACTGCTGGATTTTCATATCTTTTCTTGACCTCAATCTGTTTTTACATCACATGTCTTCTTTTTTTTAGGTTTACTTATTTATTTTTGGGAGGGAGAGAGAGAATATGTGAGGGACAGAGAGAAGGAGAGAGAGAATCCCAAGCAGGCTCCACGCCGTCAGTGCAGAGCCTGATGTGGGGCTTGAACTCATGAACTGTGAGATCACGTCCTGTGCCGAAATTAAGAGTTGGTCACTTAACCGACTGAGCCATCCAGGCGCCCCAATTACATCATGTGTCTTACAGCACTGGGGAAACTCCACTGTTCACTCTTGTGAGAACAAGAGTGAAAAAAGCAGATCACAGCTTAGTGTTATTATAAAAATAGTTTTGATCCCATGGGGCTTGGGGACCATGGACCACACTTTGAGAAATCCTCGTTTATTAATTCACCTGTTTATAGACAAAAAGTTTTGTTTCCAGTTTTCATGTCTCTTCATGCCTAACGAAGAGCATTTGGGGTCATAACTTTCTAAGAAACTGCCAAACTATTTTCCAAAGTGGTCACACCATTTTAGACTTTAAGCCACAACGTGTGAAAGTTCCAGCCGCTTTACATGCTTGTCAGTCTTTTTAGTTGTAGATGCAGTTTTAAAAATTGCATTTTGCTGATGACCAGTCACGTCAAACACCTTTTCATGCACTTCCTGGCCATTCAGGTATCTTCTTCTGTGAAGTGTCTTTCCAGCTACTTGCCCTTTTTAGAAAAAGTTGTCTTTTCACTATTGAGTTATAAGAGTTCTTAATATATTCTGGATATAAGTCCTGCTTCAAATATATGTATTACAAATACTTTCTTCCAGTTTGTGGTTGGCCTTTTCATTTTCTTTTTGTAAAATTTTTTTTTAAGTTTATTTATTTATTTTGAGAGAGAGCGAGAGAGAGCATGCAAGTGGGGAAGGGGCAGAGAGAGAGAAAGAGAGAGGATCCCAAGCAGGGTCTGCACCACCAGCACAGAGCCCGATGCAGGGCTTGACCTCACAAACCACAATATCATGACATGAGCCAAAGTCAGATGCTTAACCAACTGAACAACTGTGGCGCCCCTGCCTTTTCATCTTCTTATTGGTGTCTTTTGATGAGCAAAATTTTAAAAATTTAAATATTTATTTTATTTAGCTAAAATATTTTATTGGTATATAAATTACAAAGAATATAATGCACAGATCTTGAGAGTTCAGTAAGTTTTGAAAATTGTATTCACCCCTGTAATCAAAGCCCCAAACAAGATATAGAATATTTCTATCACCTCATAGAGTTCCCTTATGCCCACCTCCAGCCAATTTCCTCTTCCAAAGGCAATAACTTTCTGATCTTTACCCTCATAGATTATTTTTACCTATTCTTGGATTTCATATATATGGAATTATAAAGTCTTTATTTTGTATTGGGCTTTTTTTATTCAACATAAGACTCATCCATATTTTGGGGTTTATCAGTAGTTTGGCCTTTTCCCTTGCTGTGTACTATTCCATTGTTCGGATACACCATGTGTTTTCATTCCCTTCCTGATGTACATTTTATTTATTTTTCCCCAAATTCTGGGTTCTTATGAATAAGGTTGCTATATAAGTCTTTTTTGGAATTAGATTTTCATGTCTCTTGGGTAAATGCTTTAGAATGGGATTGCTGAGTCATGGACTTGACACTGCAAGGAAACTCTTCAAAGGTCTTAAACCATCTTATACTCCAAGCAGGGAAGTATGAGAGCTCCACCTGCTTCATATATTGTCACTCAAAAAAACCCCTTTTTTTAAATGTTTATTTATTTTTGAGAGAGAGCGAGAGAACGAGAGAGCGGGGTAGGGGCAAAGAGAAAGGGAGACACAATCCAAAGCAGGCTCCAGGCTCCAAGCTGACAGGGCAGAGCCCGACCCAGGGCTCAAACTCACAAACTGTGAGATCATGACCTGAGCTGAAGTCAGACACTTAACTGCCACCCAGGTGCCCCAACTGTTAATCTTTTAATTTTAGCTATTCTAGTGGGTATGAGGAGGCATCTCACTGAGGTTTTAATTTGCATTTTGCATAAATAGTGACAAAGAACTTTTTCATATACTTAAATGGCTATTTTGATGTCTTTTTTGGTGAAAGACCCTTGACATTTTTTTGCCCATTTTTCAAATTGGGTTATTTGATTTTTTATTATGAGGTTGTAGGAGTTATTTATATATTTTGGTTACAAGTCCTTTGTCAAATGTGTGTGAGTGTGTACATGTGATACACTGAATATCTTCTCTCAGATTGTGGCTTGCCTTTTCAAATTTTAAATGGTGTGTTTTGGTGAACAAGTGTTTACAGTTGAACCTTAACTCATTAATTTTTTTCTTTTATAATTGGTATATTTTGTCTCCTGTCTATAAAATCTTTGCCTGCAGCCAGATTGTTAAAATAATCTCCTATGTTTTCTTTTAGAAATTTTGTATTTTCAGCTTTTATGTTGTATTCTATGACCCCATCTTAAATTAATTTTTGTGTACAGTGTGAGATAGAGGTTGAGGTTCTTTTTTTTTCATAAACATATTCAACTGTTCCAGCATTGTTTGTTGAAGAGATGTTTCTCTTTGCATTGAATTGCCTTGCTGCCTTTGTTGAAAATCAATTTACTGTGTGTGAGTCTATTCTTGATTCTCTGTTTTGTCCTACTGATCTATTTGCCCAAACTTATGCCAATTTACATTGCTTTAATTTTTGTTGCTTTATAATAAGTCTTGAAGTCAGGTACTATAAGTTCTCCAAATCTGTTATTTTTTTGAAACTTCTTTTAGCTATTCTAGGTCCTTCGTATTTTTATTTGAATTTCAGAATTAGCCCGGAAATTTCTATTTTAAAAAGCCTCTTGGGGGGCACCTGGGTGGCTCAGTCGGTTAAGCATCTGACATCGCCTCAGGTCATGATCTTTCGGTTCACGAGTATGAGCCCCATGTCAGGCTCTGTGCTAACAGCTCAGAGCCTGGAGCCTGCCTCAGATTCTGTCTCTCTCTCTTTCTGCTTCTCCCCTGCTAGCACTCTGTCTCTCTCTCAAACGTAAATAAACATTAAAAAAAATACTTAAAAAATTAAAAAAAAAAAAAGCCTGTTGGAATTTTGATTGGAATTGCACTGAATCTAGATGTCAGTTTCAGGAGAATTAACAATATTGAGGATTCTAATCCATGAACATGGTAGCTCTCTCCATTTATTTACTGTCTTTAATTTCTTTCTGCAAAGTTTTCTGGTTTTCAATGTATAGTTCCTACATATTTTTTTGTCAAATTTATCCTAAGTATTTCATGTTTTTTGACGCAATTGTATAAATTTGTATTTTTAAAATAAATTTCATTTTCCAGTTGTTTGTTGTTAACATACAGGAATACAATTGGCTTTTTTTTTTCTTAAATGTTTATTTTTGAGAGAGAGTGAGTAGGGGAGGGGCAGGGAGAGAGGGGGACAGAGGATCTGCAGCAGGCTCCAGGCTCCGCGCTGTTAGCACAGAGCCTGACGCAGGGCTGGAACCCACAAACTGCGAGATCATGACCTGAGGTGAAGTCGGACATTCAACCGACTGAGCCACCAAGCGCCCCTATAATTGGCTTTTGTATGTTAACCTTGTATCCTGTGACTTTGTTAAATTCAAGGATTTAAGGAGAGTTTGTTTGGAGATTTTGGGGCATTTCCTTTTGTGGTTCCCACCTTTCTGGGGTTTTCTACTCCCAGCAGTCCCAAGCTCTGATCTCCAACTCCTCTGCCCAAGACTGCTGCTTTTTGCATGAACTCTTTATGCCAGGCAAAGAGACAGAGAGTGCCCATGAAGGGAAAACTGGATATGTGGCTCTCATGCAGTGTGGTTTCTAACCCTCCTGCTTTTGGTCCTTCTCTAATGACTTCAAAACAATAGTTTTTTAATATTTTGTACAGAGCTCACAATTGGTACTTGTAGAAGTATTAGTCTGATGCAAACTATTCCACCATCCCCACAAGCTAGAACTATGTGTCTAAGTTTAAATTTAAACATTTCATAGATTTCAAATTTCCTCAATCTCTAAGCCAAGTCCTTATTGGCTAACACTCTATTACCGGCTGTAAAGATATCTCAATTTTCTTATTCAAAATAATATTCTGAATACTTTTAAAAGAATGGGATTTGTGTTAGTTTGAACCTTCTTCTGGCCCAAATGATTGACTTTTTCCTCTTTGCCCTCCTCATCTCCAGGCTGCAGCTCACAGAACCAGCCCCCTCTTGCTTAGAAACTCTCTCTGGCTTCTCTGATATGGTGTTCTCTAGGCTTTTGGATGCCTTTTTGTTTTCTTCACTGCTTGTTCAGCCATTCAGTTTTGGGCCCTTGTTTTTCTGACCATACTTGATACCCAAGAAAATATAAGTAGGTAAGAAAACATTTTTGCATGAAATAGGGAATTCACTGAGGGAGACCAACCACCCTGGAGGTCCTTCAAAGTAAACTGTTCACAAGAGGGCATTTGGATGGCCAAACTGTTCACAGTGATTTATTCTGCAATAAATTGCTTCTACTGGTTTTGTAGTAGAAGGGAGTGGGTAAGATTGGTAGACTGAAGGCAAAGAAGATTCTTTGAACTCTAGATGCTTTAAGTATCTCTAGTCTAGTCTAGTCTAGTCTTGAAGTGCTTCCTTTCTTACAGGTGATGTATCAGATGGGTTATATAGCATTTATAAAGTATTTTTTTTTCAACGTTTATTTATTTTTGGGACAGAGAGAGACAGAGCATGAACGGGGGAGGGGCAGAGAGACAGGGAGACACAGAATCGGAAACAGGCTCCAGGCTCTGAGCCATCAGCCCAGAGCCCGACGCGGGGCTCGAACTCACGGACCGCGAGATCGTGACCTGGCTGAAGTCGGACGCTTAACCGACTGCGCCACCCAGGCGCCCCGGGTTATATAGCATTTAAAGATGAAATAAAGAAATGCTACTTCCTTTTAACTTAGCATCCGAGTAAAAATGAGAGTAAAGTGGTCTTTTCAATTACTTAAAAACAAGATAATTAATGATAAAATACTTCTATTCCATGTATAGTAATTTGCTCCTACCTGTTGTTAAAATTAGTACAGTAAGTAAGATTTCTACAGCCCAACTGGCAAGGTTCCCGGACATCTGCTAAACAGGTCAACATGGACACTTCCACTGGATTGTATTCACAAAAGCGATCAAACTCTTGCCAACTCTGTGTATTGCCCCAGCTCATGCTATAAAGTTTAGTGCACAGTTCCCTAAAACAAAGGCACAAATATAGAAACACAGGTGAGCCAAGTGAATACATAGTTTAGAATATGAACAAGAAAAAAGTACAAAAACCAAAAGACTAAAATTTATCCCCTAGAATTTAGAGCCATAAGCAGAACTTTTCCATGAAAGTGTTAGCCTTCTTTTATTACCCATCTCTTTCCTTTATGCCATGGTTGCTACAAAGCTCAGTGCTAAAGGTAATGTTTAATTATATTTGTACATCTTTATTCTTGGCACAATTATCTCTTCCATTTCTGATCCCTCTTTTACCTTTCACGTAAGATAAGGCATACAGTTTTTCCTCCACAAAGATAGATTCCCCTATATTTATATTTATTTACTTCCTATAAATAAAGTAAAACTGTGTAGTAAAACTGTGACAAGGTCCTCAGACCTAAGAAGCTTTACAGACTTAGGGTTCACTAGTTTCTCCCTGAAAAATTATCCCAAAGTCATTTATCTTCCTTAAGATACACCCAGATAGTCTACATGCAAAGGCTTATGAATTCCAAAGCTTCTATATACTATTGTAGTTAATACATGACAATCTTATTTGTAGTACTTGATGATTACAAAGCAACTTGACTACATGCATATAACTAAAATAATATCAGTACCATTTCTCAAGTGCCTTCAAATTAGTTTAATTTTTAAAATTTATAAATGTAATAAAAATGTAAAAAAACATAATATAAAATTTAATACTACCAAAATACAAAGTCATAAGTAAAAATTCTCCACTCCTACCACATTTTATTTGACTCTCATTATTAAACCTTTGAGGAGGATGTCTTTACGTTTATAAGTTTGTTCATTCATTCTACTGATTTTTACTGAGTGCCTATTTTGTGTTAGACCCTGTTCAAGGCATTGGATATTCAGTGGTAAATAAGAGAGACGGGTCCCTGCTCTCAATGGAGCTTATACATCATAGAGATAAAGAAGGTGGGATCAAGTTATATTAGGTACTTTGAGCTGGGAACCAGTCCTTTCTCTAGCCCTTAACTTTCTCTATGACCTTGGACAGACTGTTTAATAACATCTCAGAATTAGTTTTCTATATATAAGCAAGAATTACACAAACTGACACCGTAAGATGTCATAAACTGACATCATAAGGTGATACAATCATAATGTTTCACGAAGAGGAAATAAGATGGAAATAAACCACAAAACCTTACATCAAGGTAAGGCAGGGCAAAGTGTTTTTCAGTGAAGTTCTTCTAGGATAACACAGAGATTCCAATCTCCAATGGCTTTAGGGCATAAACTCTTTTAAAGACATTCAAAGAATTACTCAGCATCCCTGTCATAAATATATTTATTAATGCAATCCAATTTCCTTAATTACAGGACCAAATTAACTTCTCTTTAAGATCTTCTGTTAATTTTCTTTGGATATTTTCCAGTTTTTTAAAATATCTTTGGTAAAGTTTGATGAGCTACTCTAGGCACAATTTTTGCTAAAGGTCCATTCCATTTAGAAACCACAGAAAAGACTGTTTCATTCCTGGTAGATGATATTAATTTCAGGATGTTCTAGTAATATATACTTCTTTTTCACCTAAAATCTCTCTAATAAAGCAAACTTCTATTTCTCCCTAATAAAGCAAACTTCTATTTCTACCACGACCTTAGTAATCTCCATTTATTGTTGTCTCTAGATTGTTTCTTCCATCTTATATTTGTGTTAATTTTTTATACCTAAGTGTATCATCCAAATGAATGCTAATACACTGCTATCTACCTTTGTGTATGAGTGCCAATCCAGATCATTCACCAATATATGCAAAAGGTTGGTTAATGTTCAAAGTTTCATAATTTAACAAAGAGAAATATGCCTTAGACGTCAGATCAAAACATCTTCTAAACTGTAAGCTTACTTAATGATAGCCTTGAGGGTAGAATCCAAATTGCACCATCTTTAAATATTTACTATCCTTCCAATGCTAATCCTCTATACCCCCAAACACAGTTCTTTTAGCACTTGATGTTCAAAAACGATGTTTTCTATAAACAACACTCAATAAATATTTGCTAGATGAAAGAGTTTGTATCTTCTCAATTCCTGAGTTTATATCTTCTCAACTCCTGATGAAAGAGTTTATATCTTCTCAACTCCTGCGAGAATGTAACATACATTTGCTAGCACTTAAAATCACGAATTAAAATGCTATTTTCTATTGGTTTTAATAAAGGAAAATGAGATACTGACCTACATGTTGAAGTGTTTGCTTTAGAACAACAATGCAATTTAGCCCCATCAAGGCCCGTAGAGGGAGGAGGATGTAGAGTGACTCCAGGGTGAACAGATTGTGAGCTTTCAAGAAAACACTGCCAAAGAGGATCCTGAGGCAAAGGCTGAGTTTTACAACCCTCGATGAGGCCATCAACAATCTCCATTTCTGTTTTCTTAGACATCAGAATTCTCTTGCAGGCATTTTGGCAAGCATGGTCTTCAGCTCTGTCACAGCAATATAAACCTACGTTTTCAGGATACATGTGGCTTAATTAGCTGATTTTATGTCACACACTGCTCAGAACAGAAGAACATGGTGGTGTACTGGAAACAATACCACTCAATCACATGTCAATATCTGCAGTACACAGGGCCTACCAAATTTTCTCTCCATTACTTTGCAGCATAGCAAATAGATACCTACGTGGACTAGGTATCTATTTCCAGAATTCACCACTGTCCCAGTCATGGGACCTTTGGCATCAATTCTACATAAATGAAAGGTCACTCGTCTTCCACCTGAGAAGCCCTTACATGTAAAGTATCTTAAGTTCTTGGAAAAGGTACTATACATTAAACTGGAATTATTTCATCCTAGAAACAACTGCCTAAAAGGGATTACGTTCTTGGCAGAGTGAGAGAGGAATAATTTCAATAGCAAAAACCACAAACACCATGTTTCATGACATTCTGGGATATAAAGCTCTTATATATCTATACAAGTTAATCAATCTAAGTTGTAATTTAAATAATACAATAGCAAACTGTGACAAAATGTCAGTTTCCTTCTGCTTTTAATTTTCTACAAAGAATCAGAAAATAAAAGCACTTCCAATCAGATTACAGATTTCAGAAGGGGTTCTTTGAAGTAGTTTTCTCAGGTGTCTTTGACTTTTTAAGAAACGTATTCAGGATAGCTTTCTTTTCCAGATTTCCTATGTATCAGTATAGACATTTGAAATGGTTGTTCTTCTACCCTTAAAACATCTTGCTGGTTTTTGTTTTTGTTTGTTTATTTATACTTTGAGCTGCTACCACCTTAGCTCCAGCAGCACCTCTGTATAGCCTAAATGTCAATTTCTATAACTCTGCCTTTAAAATGAATGAAGATCATTTGTGGCAAATGCTTCATCCTCTGATATTCACCATGCAGCCACACCACAGTACGTCATAAGCTTTAGAGCTCTCCTTTAGATGCTGGACTTACAGGGCACATAGCACTGCTTCTGAGTTTACAAAAACAAGTCTTTCAGTATCCCAGTATAAATCAAAACACTGGCATCCAGCTTATAAATCTTGTCTTTTGTCAGTTTGGTTAATTAGTCAATTGTTTAAAGTTTGTTCATCTCTAAATAAAGAAGATGGATTATAGGATGTACAAAGCTGGGACTTTGAAGACCCGTAAGGTGCAGGTTCATTAGGAGGCCCTGATTTTCAAAAGTATCAGGATTTCTTCTCATTTTTATGATGCTTTTATTATAAAAGTAATAACTGCTCACCATAAAAATTCAAGCATCACAAAAACACATAAATGTAGAATAGGTATATAACTAACCATATTATACAGTTAGTTCTACAACTTGCTTTTTTTTTATTATGTCTTGGACTTTCTATATAAACATACTTTTTTCTTTATTTGGATTACATAGTATTTTTATTATACAGATATATAATTTATTTCATCAATTTTAATCAATACCCTATTGATGGGTATTTGAGTTATTTCTAATTTTTCTCCATTACCATCAGTGTTGTAGCAAACATCTTTCACGTGCGTAGATATATTTTTGCAAATTTATGAGTTTTCTTGAAGGAGAAATTCTAAGAAATGGGATTCTTAGATTAAAAGGTATGGTCATTTGAAATTCTCAATTTCCTATCAAAATATCCATACCAATGAATTCTCCCATCCTCAGAACAAAGAGTGCTTGCTTCCTCATACCGTTGACAGCTCTATCTTTCTTGGTACTTTTCAGCTGTGACCATAATATCCAATCTGCCATATCTAAACACCAAAGGAAGTCTGGTGTTTCCCAAATGACCGAGACTACAGATATCTACAAGAATTTACTTCCTTTTTACAAATTATTTTACCAAAGATTGAAACAAGAGAAATATATCAATTTTACTTACTATCTGTTGGGTTCCTCATTGGATAAGATTGGGTGTAATTGTTCACACAGTGTATTAACTGTGGACTAATAGAGGCACAATAGTTTTCCACTGCTTTGATCTGAGATGGGCCAGGAGAAGAGTCTGTTCGAAAGATGGCTTGACAGTATTCTCGGCAGTTTGTGTGATGGCCTGCATAACTGCAACAAACTGAGCCCACTGAGGGGGAAACAAGGAGAGGTTGTTGGAATGGAAACAGCTATTTGGTAACAATAAAGCATCATAATATTGATAGAACAATTCGCAACTTTTTGAATTGGAGAATAAAACCATGCCAGAGAAGACAATTCCTTTAAATCAGCACTACTTTCAGAATAGTATACTCCAAATAAGACATTTCGGAATAGGACATTCAGGTGCTCACTGGTACAAGGAAGTCTTATTTGTCAACTTAGAATCTATATAGTCCAGTGAGTCTCGGCAGGAGCAGCACACCCCTGTGGGAGACTATGGAGACACGTGGAAGTATTTTTGGCTTTCATGATGACTTGGGGAGCTACTGCTAATATTTAGTGCATGGGGACCAGGGCTGTTTACTCTGCAATGTACAGGGCATTCTCACAGCGCCAAAACTGTCTCCAAAAATGCTAATACTGCCCATGCTGAGAACTGCGGGCACAATTTCTTTTCATGTTAGACTTGTGGAGATTTATAAACAAAGCAAGGCAAACAAAGCCAAAATAAAACAAGACCCCTCCGGGGGGGGGGGGGGGTTATAAAATAGGACGAGTAAAAACTAAGAGATATCAGGCTCATTTCATAAATTTGACAGTTATATAACTGTATATCTTGAAAGAAATCTCAAAAATTCTGTTCCATTTGAACATCTCCAAGGACATGCCTAAGTTGAAACAGTCTTTACCTCACAACTGATGTGAGCTGCTTTAATACTGAAAACCCCGCATTTGAAATACATTTATGGATTTATGTATTTTTAGAAATCAAGGAGGAACCATCTCAGGTATCTGGGGAGAGCTGGATGAGTGGCTAGGGGTACAGATGTGGGATTTAAACTGGAGAAGAAAAAAAGACCCTCACAGGAGAGGTTAGGGGGTCTGTGGAGGGCTTAAGGGAACCAAGATGGAGATATGGCAGGAAAACAGGTAAGAGAAAGGCAGGTAGGAAATCTCTGATAATTATTAGAGGTGGTGGAGGAACGAGAATCAGGTTTCTGGTGAATTCCACAGACCAGGGAATGAGCAGGGAATCCAAGCAACTTCCAGAAATAATGACAATGATAAAACTATACGCAAATTAAACTAGGACTGAACTGATGGCAGGATAGGCCTTGGTTTCCTGCACCAGGAAACAGTTTCATAATTACTGTGCCACCTGTTTTTAACTTGTAATTACTACTTACTGTGCTCACTGCTGAACTGTTCGATTTCAACACAAAGAATAATTAATGGCTACATTTATCACTGTTAACCTTAGTGAGGATAAACTGAGGATGGGGGAATACTGAGGACAGAAGAGATAGGTGAGAATAAGCCAAGGATGCCCATCTTCTGATTCCTCCATGAGGCTGGCTTCCTCACTAGTGTGGGAGGACAAAGATTATGTGCGACACTATCTGGGAAACTGTGAATTAAGCCCTAGTGTGCGAGGGTTAGAAGATAAAGTGCAGCCAGCTAGCGTTTCTTATTATACTTTGATAAACCAAACTGCCAAACTAATCCAAACAACTCTTCTGTTCCTCAGCTGTGTTTTCCCAGCTGTAACTGCTCTCACTACTCCCTTTACCTGTGATGCCCTTCTTCCCATCTGCACTGTTCATATCTTGTCCATCCTTCAAGGCCCAGCTCAGCTACCAACTCCATGAAGCCACCTCTAAAACCCTGGCAGGGGGTGCCTGGGTGGCTGTCGGTTGGGCGGCTGATTTCGGCTTGGGTCATGATCTCATGGCTCGGCTCGTTTGAGCCCCGCGTCGGGCTCTGTGCTGACAGCTCAGAGCCTGGAGCCTGCTTCGGATTGTGTCCCCCCCCCTCTCTCTACCCTACCCCCGCTGGCACTCTGTCTCAAAGGTAAATAAACATAAAAAAAATTTTTTTTTAAACCCCGGCAGGATGTGATCCCTCCTTCCTCTAAACTCATGCAGCAATTTTATCAGTGCCACTATCCCATATCCTCCATGTTCTAGAGTTTTTTTGTGCACAGATTGTGTCCTCACGTGCATGTATGTCTGCACAGAGCAAGCAGTCAGTAAACATCTGCTGAGTGAACTGAGAGGAAGCCTTCAGCAAGTGCTACATTGTATGACCTGGGAATGCTTAATTTCTGTAAGTAATCCTATTTATTCAAGGAGAGCATGATATTCCCATCTAACAGCAGTATCTGCTTTGTAAATCTGCATTTAAGACATGGCAATTGTCGTAATTCATGAATGGCCTGGACACCCTAGAGGAAAGAGCCTATGAGAACCCTGATGGGCTTTTAGGCAGCTTACTAACAGCCCACATCATAATGCCAGGTCTTGGCAATATTTATAACAGCTAAATCGTATTCTGTAAACTGTGTTTTGCTCCTTGGACTGCTCATATAACCATTGACAAAATACTTACTTTCATTTCTGCTAATGCAACTGAAAAGAGCATTCTGCAAATTAAAGAAAAACAAACAAATTAACCACCATGCAGAATTTCTAATTTTATTCCACTTTATGGTTACATGGAAATCAGAATATCAAACTATTTAATTCTTCTCCAAATCCAAAGCTGAGGATGAAGAAACTGAGATGGCATCCTGGTGAAAAAAGAAACCACTATCTAACACATACTGGGGGTCAAGATCCTCATCCTGAGCCATAAGCTGATCATGTTATAGCAAACCATGTTTATGTAAAGCTGTACCTGTGTATGTGGGGGTAACCTACAATGTATTAATCTCAATTATCTCTTGCAGTATATAAAAGGGCTCCCAGAAGATAATATAATAAAAGGTATTTAGGGAAACAGTGATTTCATGTAACTGCTGCATTTTAGAGTTGAAACGTGCTTAGAGAGCATCCCTAATTGTTCTCAAACATGGCCATGCACTAGAATCACCTGGGCTTCCTAGGCCTTACTCTACACTTACAGAATCAGAATCTGGGAATGAACCACAGAAATCTACATATTAAGGCTTCCAAGATTATTCTTATGTAATTATTGAATCACTATATTGTACTCCTGAAACTAATATTAACACTGTTTGTTAATTTTACTAGAATTAAAATAAAAAATAAAAAGATGATTCTTACATAGTCACCCTGGGATGTTGGGGTATCTCTCTACCATTTTAAAGATGAACAAACCGTTTCCTCATCAGAGGGGAAACTGCCCCAGGTTACAGAGCAAGTCAAAAGCAGATAATGAGAATAGAATTAGTATTTCTAGAGTTCTTAGATCACTGTTCAGAAAATATCACACTATGTTAAAGTCACCGTAAGGAAAATAAGAGGTAAAACAAGACGAAAACAAAAAACTCCTTGTTCAAAGCCATTTGGATATTTAGAGCCTACGGGCTATGATTAATATCTCTTACAAGTAAAAGAATGAATTCCTAAAAGAAATAATATAGGCATAAATAAAAGGTAGATGGAAATCAAGTGCTCTTACAGTTGAATAGAGATGACTTTGGCTTTTAGTTGTAGCTAAATCATAAGCTGGCTATGTGATCTGGACTTTTAAAAGGACCAGCTTTACTGACATTTAAAATCTACCTTCAAGGATCCATCTATGTAGTTGTGTGAAGCTGTACTACATTCATTTTCTCCACTAAATAATATTCTACTGTAGAAATAAACCATACTCTATCCATTTAAAACAAAAAAAAAACCAAAAACCCAGGCCTCACAGATAAGGGCTAATGAATTGGATCAGTATGACTTCTTTCTGCTAGGGCTCTCATCAAGCAATATGAGGGGTGAAATAAACATTCTTGGTGTTCTTTAATACTCATTTCTAGATCTCTCTTCATCTATTTTTCTTTGTTTGACTTTTCAACTACCTGTTACAGATAGCCATCTATTTTGGTCGTGGTTTTAGGAACACTTTCCATAAAATGATCTAAATCAATATTAAAAAGCAATCTGCTACTGACTTTCCAGCCCCCTTTGATTCTCATTGTCTTTCTTTTTCTAATAAACTGGTTGTTCTTTTGGGTTTGGCTGTTTTGACCTTGTACTTGAAGGAGTACATTTATTATCTTGGTGGTCATCCTGAGTCGCATGGCCTGATCTCCAGTTTTGATATTCTTCCAATTACTCATACAAGTCTCCAGAGCAGTGGTTCTCAACTAAGGGTGATTTGCTTCCCAGGGGACATTTGGCAATATCTGGAGACATTTTTCGTTGTCATAACTGGAGAAGCAGCGTGTGCTATTGGGATCTAATGGGTAGAGGAGTCCAGAGATGCTGTAAACATCCTACAGTGCGCATGGCAGCTCCCTGACAACAATAACAAACAACAGCCCAAAATATCAATAGTGCCAAGGTTCGGACACCCTGTTCTAAAGACTTCCAAATTTGTTCAAGCTGGAATTTTGGAAATTTGACCTTCCAAATAAAAGAAATATCACTCTGAGTTGACGTGTAGATCACTTCACTTTAGAGAGATACTAAAGGAAGGACACAAAACCTGAAAAATGTCAGCGATCACCTAATTCAACCCCTTATTTGACCAAAGCCAGTGATGGAGGCCTAAAAAGGAGAACTCTAGCTTTTACCCACAAATGGGTTGGCAGACTATGGCACACAGGCCAAATCTTGCCTGCTGCCTACTTTTGTAAATGAAGTTTTATTGGAACAGTCACACCCATTTGTTTACATACTGTATATGGCTACTTGATACTACAATGGTAGAGTTGAACAGACAGAGGCCATACAAACTGCAAGCCTGAAATATTTGAGATCTGACCCTTTACAGAAAAAGTTTGCCAACCCCTGATGTAGGAGGGCACAACTGTCTCCCTCCATGGCACAACCAGACTTCAGAAATGTTCCCTAAGCACCTCTCATTTCTCTTAATGTTCATTGATAGATCTTTCAAGGATAGATTTACCTTAACTTATCAAACTAAAAACATTCATATTTCAACGCGGCAGTGCCTTTGGTATTGATACCATTTTTACATCTCTATTTTTATCTTTACTAATTTTAAGGTTTTAAAGAATGGTCCTTCATTTAAATATACCAGTTTTTGAAGAATTCATCAATTCTCTGTTGCTTACTTCATACTCATGATTTCAAACTCTGATCATATCCCTCTCTTTAATAAAGGATTCTTAACCTTAGGATACCTTAGCTAACTATATCTATTATATGAACTATAAGCAACTCTACCTTTTCACTGCTTAAACTATTGCTGATTAGTTTGACAGGTCTTAAGACACACATAATGAGTTACACCATTAACTTATAATTTCTTCATCTCTTAAGACATTTCTTAACTCCTGGAAATGTCTGGTCGCCATCTGGTGGCAAAGGAGGTAACTGAGGCTTTATACTAAAGTATGGAGCCTCTTCTGACCTTTTGCCACCAATACTATACCCACTGTGCCTCCATAGATCAGCTCCCCCGCTCCGTTCATCTTACTCTAGAATAGATAAAAATTACAGTGTTACCAAGATGAAGATCTACCACACCTCAGAGACCCAAGAACACAGGCGGATCCCAAGAGATCTGCAAATCCAAGAGCCTTCACTATCCAGCTGGAGACAGATGTACACAGCAAACAAAGGGCAGAGCCAGGGCTACAACCCAGACTGCTCTCTCATGACACTATACCGTAAGAAGACTGGATTCTTTTTTTGAATGAGGCCAATGCAAGGTTGCATTTATGTCCACAGAATAATATCTTTTCAACAGTCTCCTTTTTTAGAATCAACACATTAAACTGCGGGGAAAACAATCATTTCTTGAGGGTAATATTATTTCCCTTAAAGATACTTGATCATGAACTCTTTCCTCGGGTAGCTACTTCCAGTTCTCTGCCCTACTCTTGCTGGTTTTGAGAGAACTGCAGCAAGCCCTTCCACCCAGCGCTGGGTTGCCCAGAGGGCAAACCCGGCAGAAAAACTAAAATACAAAGTAAAATCAAAGTAAAGGGAACCATATGTGATCCTTCAAGCCACACTGACGCTCCTTTAGGTGAAGAGCCATCGGGGTGCATCTGGGAGGTAGACTTTCCTGGTCAAATCACTTGTTCAGAAGTTGGGTCCGTGGATCTATTTTCTGTCCCGGCCACACACACTTTTCCATTTCTGGGACTCCTTTCTAACATTTCTCCATTTGCCCACTCATCTCAATCCTTTCCCTGGCCACCACCCTTCTGCTTCTGGTTCTCCCAGCTCCCTCCCCATCCTCACCAATGATGAGGATGATGAAAACAAAACAAAACAAACACTGACCACATGAATCTTGTAAAAAAAAAAAAGAAAAGAAAGAAAGAAAGAAAGTTTGACTTTAGAAGTTTTAGTTACTTCTGCACAAAGACCCAAAAGAGAACATTTTATAAACTGTTATTTAAGAGTCTCTGGGAGGGAGGGGAAAGTGGGTGATGGGCATTGAGGGGGGCACCTGTTGGGATGAGCACTGGGTGTTGTATGGAAACCAATTTGACAGTAAATTTCATATATAAAATAAAGAAAGAAAGAAAAAAAGAAAGAAATATTAAAAAAAACACATAACCTGTTATTTAATGTTCCCTATTCCCAAGGCTACTAGTTAAAAGTAAAGGAGCTGCTTTATTCCTAAGGCCTCAAAAATAAAATGTTTCTTTTTCATAAATGGACTGAAATTTCTCCCACTTTGAAGTTTTGCATTTCGTATGAGGAATCTAGCTCATCAAATGCTAAGTTGGAGATATTAAATAAGTGACCTTTATTTTATTTTAAGTAAGCTCTATGCCCAATGTGGGACTTGAACTCACAACCCCAAGACCAAGGGTTGCATGCTCTACACACTGAGCTAGGCAGGCACCCCTCCATAATTGCCCTTTAAAAACAAACATGTTTTTAAACCTCTACAAGATGTTTTTTCCTTGTTGTGGACACTATGGCTTTTTAGTTAAAAAGTTTAAGCGACTAGATTATGTAAAGGATTTAATAGCATGATATGGATATCGCTAAACAAGTGATTCTTCAATTTCTTCACCCTCCCAAATAGTAAATATCATTTTAAGAGTTGGATAAAAACAAACACCCACAACTAAAATAAGATTAATAGGTCTAGACTGCTCAAAGAAATTTGCTCATTATCACCAGAGCATCCAACCAACTGGAAGCAAATTCAAGGGCAAGTAATATCTGCAGTGTAACACAAGATCTAGAACAGAACTCAGCACAGAGTGTTTGTGGTAGAGTGACTGTAATGATAGCCCCAGTTCTTCACATTTCCCCCTATCTCTCTCTCTCTCACATTAACTTTGGACTTAGCCATGTGGTTTTTTGGTCAAGTGGATAGTAGCAAGCTTGAAGCAAGCAGAGGCGTGCACAGACACTTGCATCTTTCCACTCCCTCTCCTGGGCCCCTGTCATCACCACGGGAAACATGACTGAGAGGGCGAGAAGACACACATGGAGGAGAGCTGAGCTGACTTAGCTAAGAGCATCGTAAGTCAGCTAGGCTCACGCTGACCTGCAAGCTGATTGTAGATGCATGAGTGAGCCCAGCCCAAATCAGCTAAGCTTGCTTGGCCAGGTCAGAACTGCCTACCTGGACTGTAGAGTCATAAGAAATGATAAACTGTTATTGTTTCAGGCTATGGAGTTTTTGGATGGTGTGATTCACATTATTGCGATAACAGACAGAGTATTCAGTGTTTTCTGGACTCATTCAGAGATTGCCTAACTCACTGACATTTATACAAGGTTTCCACATAAAATTGCTATTTACTCTGAGACAAAGAACCTTGTGTAACTCAGCTGTCCAGAATGGCAAAATGTCTATTAAAAAATTCTATCTATAAAAATACTAACTGTATAGCACCTATCCGCAGGCAACAAATTTCTATTCACCCTTTAAACCTTACCTGCTCTGTGAAGACTTTCCCATTACACTGGGCATTGTCTGTTTGTTTTCTTCACGCTCCAATGTGTCTTGTACAGACTTTTGGCAATGTACTTGTCTCACTGTATTGTAATGACCTATTTGTCTCTTCCCACGGACTAGGCTCTGAGCTTCTTGCAGACAGTGGCTAAATCCTTTCACCTTGTGCCCTGAGAACAGTGCCTGAGACACATTAAGTGTACCAGTGCAGTGAAGGTTGAGTGAATGAATGACAGACGCAAAGACAACTGAAAGGTGGATTCTGCCCCAGGAAGTCAAGGGTTGAGTATTAAAAAGTGACCTGTAAACAAAGAATTATACTATAAGGTGACAAATGCTATAATCAAGCATGTAAAGTAAAGGGGAAGTAGCAGTCAATTTTATGTGTGTTGAGGTAACAAGGCTGGGTAGGGAAGGTTTTTAAAGAACCGTCTAAGCCAGAATTTAAGGCAAAGGTTGTTGCCAGTTAGACGGGAGTACTGGTGTGCTAGGACCAACTTTTGCAGGGCTTGGGGTGGAGGGAAAGTCCTGATTTGTAGTATTTACTGATGTTTGTGGTGAAAATACGCCCCATCATGGCTGATTTCGGATTAAAAACTGGCTGGCAAAATTCCTGAATATTTAACAAGCAGTTTTCCCTAGCTAGTAGGAGCTGGCTCCAGCATACCACTGGAGGGGGTAATAGGATGGATTCAGGGAGAGGGAATCCTAGGTAGCACAAACAGGTTGTACAACTACAAGTAACAATCTGGGAAATCACAAGTAGCATACTACTGAAGTGTAAAGGAGAAGAGTCAGCAGTTAGATGGAGAAAAGCTTAGTTTACCAGGCTGAGGAACATGAACTATATCCCATAGGTGAGCCACTGAAGGGTTTTAAGTAAGGGAGTGACATGACCATATCTGGTCTTTAAAGAGATCATCTTAGGAGAAGTGGAGAGAGTAAATAAGAGGAGAAATTAGGTAGGAAAGCTAGTTTGGCAGCTACTGTAGTCCAGAAAAGTGGTATAGGGGCCTGAGCTGAGGCAGTAACTGAGGATCTGGAAAGGAGACCGACTTAAGATGTATTTTGGAGGTAAATCTTCAGGGCTTGGTAACCAATTATTTGTGGGAGGTGGTGAGAAAGAGGAAAGAGTAGACAATACCTCTTAGGCTTTTAGTTTATGTGTCTGGGAGCACTATACTGGAATAACCAAACAGGAAATGTAAGAAAAAAATGGTAAGTTTTTGTTCTGGATGCGTGTGTGTGTGTGTGTGTATGTGCACGGGCGCACACATGCACGTGTGTGCTATGTAGCAGTGTGGTGGAGGGAAGGATGGAAAGTAACAATCAGTTCGGCTGATTTGAAATGCTAGTTGAACATCAAAAGTATCCATATCCAATAGTGATTCAAGAACTCAGAGAAAGAGGTTAGCAAAGAAGATTCTAGAATTGTCATCATATTGGGGCAATTAAAACTATGGAAGTAGATGAGATTGCCTAGGGAGAAAAACCTGGCCATTTAGATTAGACCAGGTCACAATCTAATCAAACTCTGATTTCCCTTTGGGATGATCTCATTCATGTGACTTCTGAGAAGAAAGGACAAGAGAGGAAATATTCTAGCACAGAGACTGAATAGGAGTTATTCCCTTCTAATACAAAATATGACCAAAAAAAACCCCACATACAAATGGAACATAATGAAGGTTTTATATATCTTAAGCCAGTACTGCAGGACCTAATAGGTTTCGCTCTTTTTGGAGCTCATCAGCTGCAGGTAACGGCTCATGTTGACTCTGATACAGGGTATCAGTACAGCACTCCGTCATTTACAAGCCTCCCATTCACAGTCTTCTATTACTATATTCTGCCAATTCTTGGGGTTTCCTTAGAACTAACTAAAAGAAGCTTTACATTTAGGTCCTGAAGGCTTTGATGGGGCAAAGTACCACATTCTTTTTGCTAAATCCCCCAAAGCTGACTATCAACAGCCTAGACTGTCGTCTGCCATGCAAGATGGTCTACTCTATTCTTAAAGCACTGTAGAACAGATCCAATCACATAAGGCGTGGCAGGCCTCAAGCTGTCCAGAGAATCCTGGTGGCCCTGACATCCCTGCCTTATCTCTAAATTTTTAGGGCTATTTCTTCATCCCTTTCCTTTATGCTTCTGGTAGTAAATCTAGAATCAAGGTTAATTTGAGAGAAAAAGGAACAAAGTAAAATTAATACATAGAAATCTTTAAAGCAGGATATTTTATTGTGACATTTCCTGAGAATACACTGTACAGTCTGTGTAGGCAAACATAAATATGTACTAAACACTGGCATCCAGGGATGTGACAAACTATCATTTGTGCTACGGAGATGGAGGAAAACTATATATATTTACTTTTATAAGCACAAATATTTCTAGTGACTTTAGGAACTGAGTGGCTGTAGTACAGGAAGTTACAATGAGACTTTTTATTGTACACCATTTTTAGTTTTGAACATGTGAATATTCAAAAAATAAAAATTAACACATATCTGCACCTTTCTCTTACACACTGAGTTGTGTGTTGACAGGATGGTGCTGACAGAAATGGCTCTGAAACTCACAAGGCTGGCCATCTTTGTTTTTGTGATTCTTAGAGCCTCTTTTTAATATCTCCTCAGAGTCTTAATTTTATCTTCACATTCTCATATACCCAGAGCCCCAGGACAGAACATTATTTTAGTTTTGTTTAGCAACTGTTTAGTTTAAAACTTAAATGCCTTAAGGTTAAAAAACAAAAGTGAGTCCTCACAAAAATACCTCCTACTTTCTTTCATAGTTTTTCACCTTCTTAATGAAGTAACATCAAATAATGGACAAAAAAAAAAAAGCTAGAAAGAAAGGAGAGAATTGAAAATGATATTTCTAAAAAGAATATAAAGAAAAGTACAAAGAAGGATCTGTGAAAGGAAGAAACAAGTAAAAATGTGAAAGTCTGATGACAAATTTGTATCACTGTATTTCAGTGGCTCATGCAGCAAATGGAAAGGTATTTATATTTATGACCATTATGTTAAAAGAATGGCAGTAAAGCCTGCCATAAAGGTATGAAATAGATTTATGAACCCAAAACTAAAGTTTGTCTCATCACTCTACAGCCATTGCCAACTCTCTGGAAATTCATCACCCACACATCACCTTAATGTTTATCTTAATCCAGAAAGAAACTATGAACGACAAAAAAATTTTAATTACCATTTTGGTGGCTAGAAGAAAATATTTTCAACCAACTTGCAGACAGAGACCATGTAAAAAAAATATACTAGATGTCTCACATCTCGCAGAAAGCATGAATTAGTCTGTAATTTGGTTCTAATGAGGCAGTGTGCACTAGTGCGGCTGTACCGATGGGTTACAGCCAGCATCTGTTCTGTTGGTGCCTCGGTCATTCCAGTTGTTGAATATTTTGAATGTCAGCCCTGGTTCTAGTATCACACATCTATGAATCCACGTGGCCTAATACTTCTAGGTGAGCCAAAGGCCCAGGCCTGTGAAAATGCATGGAAAACCTAGAAGTAAGCATGCCCATGACACTTGAACATGTCTTTGTCAGAGTTATCAAGCCACTGGTTGATACTGGTGGCTCTAATAAAATGTGTGATTCTGAAAATAGTACTCTTAATTACTGAAAGAAGTACTCTTTCTTAGTTAGGTTTGGGTCAGAAAGAGAACTTCAGAGTTGGGAGATTAGCCAAATCTCCCATCCATTGCAGAAATCCCTTCCATGATATGTGTGTGAATCCAGTAAGCCTTTGCTTGAACATTTCCATTGACAGGAAGTTAGTTCTCTTTTTCTTGGAACATCTCATTCCAATACTCTTATTTAATACAGGTAGGGTCCTCCTAATGGATTTCTGGATCCTTCTCTTGCAGTTCCCTAAAAAAATAATTTTCAAAAAGCAGCTCTCTACTTTTTTGAACACTTTCTCTTTTATTGAGGTTTTTTTCACTCTCAAGATTCAAGGGTTACGTCATGGTTGATTTGGGCATGATCATTCTTCCTCTCTTTAGTCTTGTATTCACTACCTCTGAGATACGGGTTTTTACATTTAAAAACACCTAACACTCAATATCCCTCCATTTCTTTAAACTCCTTTCCCAACATAATAGGCTCTTGTTACTGTTACTTGTTACTTATTTAAAAACTGAATACATCATTTATTATTGTTTTTTATAATCTGTATTTTAATTTAGCCACTTTGTATTTTCATCATTCTCCCATTATCTTTTGCATCTCAAAAAAGACATTTTACAACTTCCTTTAGAGAAGGACTTCTAGAAAGGATCCAGTAATAGCAATTCTTTGTTTTGCTGTCTGAAAAGACCTTCATTTTGCCCTCTTTCTTGAAAAATATTTTTACTGGATATGGAATTCTAGGTTGATTAATTACTTTCTTTCAGAACAGTTTAGGTGTCATTCCACTGCATCTGGCTTCCTCTGTTGCTATTGAGAAATCAGCTGTTAGTCTCCTTTGAAGGCAAAGTCTTTTTTTTTTTTTTTTCTGACTGCGTTTAAGATCTTTGGCTATGAGGTATGTCTGTCATATATGCATTTTTTTCCCTTTTAATCCTGCTGGGGATTTGTTGGGCTTCATTAAATATTGCCTCTGCCCCATATTCTCTTTTCTTCTAGTATTCCAATTAGGACATTTTATCTCCCACAACCCTTAAACTCTCTTTCAGTCTGTCCTTCTATGCTGCCTGTCCATACAATTTCTTTGGGTTTACCTCCCAATTCACAAATAATTGTTTTGTTTTTGTTTTTTTTTTACTATTTCCCTGAATATTATCTCCTCTATTCAACCCACCATAACAAATGCTACTGATGGATCCTGCCTTCAAATCTCTAGTTATTCCTGAATACTTGGTTCTACTGTTATCATCTTAGTTTTGTGCCTTATCTACTTTTAGCTAAGTTAGAGGGGTCTGGGGGATCTAAAACTTAGCATGCACACAACTAAGGCTTTAGCTTTCTAAAATATGGACTTGTTACTTTGGCCTATTACAGAATCTTCATCATCCCCCTCTACTTCATGATGACCTGAGCCCTAAAATATCATCTTTCCAGGATCTGGTCTGATTTTTGCCTATCCAAGCACAGATTCACAGCCCTAAATAGGCCCGTTTTCTTTCTGTCCCCTGCACAAGCCATGTACATTTTTGCTACCATGCTTTTGATCCACAGTCTTTTTACCAAAATATACCAAATGTGCTCACTCTGCTTTCTGATTTGTGTGGACAGTATATATTTTAATTTTTCACTCAGTTAGATATAATTCTTTAGTAATAAGTAAGTAGCTTAACTAGAATTCAGAATTAGGTATAACTCCAAAGTTTATGCTCTTTCTAATATATAGCACTACCCCTCAGTATTCAATAAATGTTGTTTCGCATAAGAAACTAGATGCTATAAAATCAGACATCACAATGCTTTACATTTAACTGGTTTATCTTAGCTTGGTTGGAACAAAACAGAATTTTAAATGGCATTAAAGTTTTTTTAACTTTATGCATATCAGTAAATTTCTCAGGAAATCTGCTCAAATAAAATTACTCATTCTCTGAATCTCTCTAATCAAACTATACAACCTACTTCAGGGTAAATGCTAACTCCTAAAATTGTTAGCCTAAAGGAATAGCTCACATATCCGGAAGTTCACTCCAAGGACCACTCCAGTGTCAAGGAAAAAATATTAAAAGCCTAATTTTATAAATTATTCTTGCGGTGATAAACAACCAATCCTGTTAAAACAGGCTGCACTACACCAAACTTACCCAATTCACTTTATAACAAATAGTCATTATCTTTGGGCTAGATTTTAATAATCATGAGAGTGACTGTTATTTGGGGTTTATAATACAGAACCCTCCTTCTGCATTAAAGTGCTCTTGTCTCTCTTTTATTTCTAAGTAATACATAAGAAATCAAATTGTCTTGAATTATCTTTAATAATTTATAGGGTCAGTTTTTAATGGATTTATATTACATATGTATATTTCTTTTCTTATATATATTATAGTACATATATGTGTTTTACATATATATTTTACACATGTATATATATATATATGTTTTATATATATATACTTGTGTAAAAGAACCCTCTCGGCATAGATTTTTTGAAAATAGTTGCTTAATTCTAGGCCAGTAAGGGAGGATAGACTGGAAAAGTAAACTATCCTTAGTATTTCTCTCATAGGACAGAACTTATCTCTCTTACCTTTCCTGTCCCGTCCTTCATCAACACATACTGGCAGACTTCCTAGGGCAATGCAGAAATCCAGACAAGAGAAGGAAGCACACTAAAATAATGGAGGACAGGCTACAGAAGATGGACAGTGTCAGACATCATGTGGGAGAAAAGAAGGAATTATCACAGTTAGCCACTTTGTTCAAGAGAAACTAATACTAGTTATTTTAAAGGTAGAGAGATAAGAAAAAAAAAAGAAAGCTCTTTTATTTCTTTGCAGCAAGGCTCCTTTTCATAAGAACAGAGGAGAGTTGCAATTAATTTGGAAATTTGTCTTCAGAGAAACAGATATAACTTAGCAAACAGTACAAAGGGACAAATGGTAAGATTTTTCCAATTTAAAAATATTAATCAAGAGATACAATTATAGGCATTGAGAAAAGAAAAAAAAGAACTATAATCTAGAAGCTGTTAAGAGACCTGTTCTATCTTTCTTCTCCAAGAGAATACAGACTATTAAAAGCAATAGGAATCCCAATGTTTATAGGTAAAATGATGAATGAGGAATATGCATGTAAGTATCCTTAACTGCATGGTCTTACGCTATGTAAAACAATAATGTCACATTTAACAATGGACTTCTAGAAACTGAAGGAAGTAGTCCAATGAGGAGCTTTTTCACATCAGGGACAATCTTCTGTACATATTTGCATGACATGAAATACCTCCTCTACCTCCTCCCTAGGAACTGACCCATCTACATACCACAGTGCTTGAAATACCACCATTGGGAGACAAGAATCCTTCAGATTTAATACAGCCTTTGTAATTTACTACTTTTTTCCACCAAATGCGAGAGCTGCAAAAGTTTGAAGCTACTCACACTGGCAGTGTGATTTCATTTCTTCCAATTAGAGACAGTTAATAAAGCTGGATACCTGCATGGATCAAGGCATAGGAAAGGGGGCAAAAGAGGATATGGAACTTTAGAAAAACTATTTTACACTTGGGTATAACCAGTTGCTGTTATGAATACAATATAGGTTAAAGCCTCTGTCTATGTGATTTAGACATTTCTTGAAAAATATTTTTTTAACTTTAAGATTTTATTTTTAACTCATGTATAGTTAACAGGGCATTTCCTTAAAATTAATGTTCAATTTTGACAAGTCAATTAAAGTCATGACATTTCTAAACAAGGTAAATGATAAGGCTACATTTTGTCAATAAGGCTATATTTTCTGTAAAGTAAAAGGTAATTTATGTAAGAATGAATTCATTTTGAAAATTTAAGTGATTTTTATCAATTCTGATAATATCTGAATTGGTCTATCCAAAGTTGTTAAATCAAATGCATACCTCATATTCTTTTCTGCAAACTTTGGAAATATCATTTTTTGAAGATGCCTAAAAGATAACAAATTTCTCCATTAGTTTATTACACATACTATTCAACACAGGACAAAAAGAACACAAATTAATATATGTTACTTGGTTTGGTATTCTTTATTTCATCAAGAAAAACCTTATGCTCTAATATTTAAAAGTTCCTAAAATACAACAAACAAATTTCATGCAAGTTCTTTAAAGTAAACATCAGCCCCAGAACCTACCCGATATGCTAAAGCTTTGCTCTTTTATGGCTTTAATCTCACATAATAACAGGGTCCTTTTGTTATTTCAGAAACTAGATGACTTTGAAGAAAATGTAAATCAGAGAATTTTTTTTCTTAGTTGAAATCCACTCTGTAGCAAATTTTCTTGTGAAGCTCTGCCAGGGCATTTATATTTTGCTTTTTCTTTAACCCTTCATATTCTAAATTCTCCTACTGACTTACGAGCCAATTTCCTCAGCAAAGATCCATATGCAATGGAGGGGGCAACTAAAGAGGAAAAGGCTTTTTCAGGCAATTAACAAAAGTAATTTTTATGTAATTCTCTTTATGCACCCTCCCACCCCCCATCCACTACAGTTCAAGCCTCTGCAACTCAGCTTCACCTCAATGGCTGGAGCACAGCAGCAGATCACTAGACTGTACACTGCTCAAAGAGTGTTGCTCAGGCTAAACAGCACAGTGGTCTGTATGAAAGTAAAGGTGACACCATGTCTCATGTACTCTGGTCCAGAAACCAGTCACTAGAAGAAGAAAGTAAGAGAAGGCTCTCCAGCTGTGATTTCAGGTCCATCTAAATTCCCACTTAAATCTACTCTCACCGCTTGGGAGTATGAGGAGCTAGGAGACCAGTTCTCCCACAGCACTCTGAGGAACCACTATGAAAATATACACAGTGAGGAAGAACTCAACTTGAATTGGACCAGAGATCTATCAGATCAAAGAGAAGTCACAGTTCACCGTAGGAGTCATGCTCACCTCAGGAGCAGAGAAGGGATAAAAGAACATGCCCAGGGTAAACCCATGATGAAAGAGAGAACGGAAGATGAAAGTGAAATAAGCCAGCTGTGTCATCTGCTCTCATCCAAGCATACTCTAAATTTACACAACCATTCGGAGTCACTCAGCACTGACTAAGCATGACCACAGGAAAGTACAAAAGGCCTCAGCTCCTGTAATGTTCTTTCTTTGCAGGGCAGAGAAAAGTTAAGAAAGAATAAGAGAAGGTTGAGTGTCTTACATGCAGCAGCCACAAATGAGAAAGCAGCAAGTCTAAAAGGCAGTGGTCTATGTAAGAAATGCTAAATTTGTAGTTTTTATGGGTCACCCCTCCAAAGGTATGAGGTGGGCAAGGTCCAAGACATAGACGCAGCTAATACTCAAACTGTATCCCATGCTGCTCACGAGCCTGATTGCCATGTTACCTGCTTGCATGCCTGTCGACACTCCAAGGTAATAGCCAGTTCACAGCAGCCTAAGCCAACCCAGCCATCAGACTTCTTAAACACACCTTAAAAACAAAAAGTTCAAATGTTTCAGTCATAAGGAGTAAGAAACACAAATGGCATGCCCAATTGGTTCGTGGATACCAGTAAAAGTCAAAGCAGGTGTCTACAGGAAAACTAGCTCAGATAACAAGGCCTCAAAATTATTAAGGCCCTCCTCCCCTGCTTACTCCCAATGCTGCCAGTCTTCTCAGAGGCCCTTACAGCATAATTACCAGGTGCTCTGTTTTTTTCTCTCTTCCCTCTGCCCACCCTAAACTCTCTTTAGATCACTCTCCCTCTTGGGTAAACAGCATCTCTACAGGACACACAGGTTAAGAAAATAAGGAGAGTGAATCAGAGGCAAAGACTGTGAATCAGAGGCAAAGATTCCAATTTAACTTAACATGCAAACAAAAAGGGCATAAGGATTATTGTACTCAAAATATTAAGTAACTAGAATGGTGTAAAACCTATGATGCTGTTTAGAAATTGATACTTATTGAACAGAAAAATACATCTTCTGTGGGTAAGAATGGACTTTGGTGGGTACACTTAATTATGGGGCAAAATGACTACTCTGTTGCAGTTTATACTCAGCAGCTGTTCTCCAACCAAATTACTGTGATATCAAAAGGTGATGCAATTATAAAAAGTGTTCTAATGAATTTTTTACATCCACTTTTGCAAGTATAAATGTCAACGAATGACTCCTAGGATAAAATTAGGAGACACAAGTAGTAATTATGAAAAGAGAAAAGACATATGCTCATAGGCATGTGGCAAATTTCACCTTATCTATTTTCAGAAATATTTTACACTGCTTCCATGTAATACATATGTCTGCAAATTCACATCTAAGTTATATTATTATTTAATATAATAATATATTAAATTGAAGGTATAAAGAATTCAATGCAATAGCTAACATAGTTCTCCAAATGAAATTAGGACTTAACACAACAAATAGAAACATTCCGCTAAAAAACAAAAGTAAACAAATGGCCTGCAGATGGACAAAGCTCTGAAAATTATAAACCACCCCAATTTTTAAAATTGGCTAGAAATACTGAGTATCGTAAGCTTCTGTATCCCTACATGTTTTAATGGTACAAAGGGCAAGAGACTTGCATCTGGCCCCATTGCTTAGTACAGTTTCCTCTAAATCTCTGGTGCTTACTTTCAGAATCACTCACATTTTCATTATTTTGAACGGAACCAACGTAGGTCATAAATTCTGTGAACTTTTATACCCTACTGCAGTATATTGCTGCTTCCATACACCTGGTAGCCTCTTAGAAACTATTAAATTGTCCAATAAGCATTTATAATATTATGTACAAAGGACTCCATTAGGTATTGTATGGGCTATGAAATAGATAAAATATATGATTTATCCAATTATGGAGATTACATATGGAGGTATACTATCTTAGATATATATTATATACAAATAATTCCAGAACATTAGGTAGCGGGATAATTGAGAGAACAAGCAAGGATATGGCCAATTCCAAAAAGGCAAATAGTCCAACTTGTTTGAAATACAAACTTCAAACAGTGTGAAAGCCTTTAGAGTTCAGAGATACATAAAATACACTTCCTTTTTTCCTTTTAAGGCACTGGCTTTAACCAGAACTGGAAGACTGTGAATGCCAGGCTAGGGAGTCTGAGCTTTATTTTGATGGAAGTGGATATCCCCGGAGAGATTTTCTTCTTTTTGAAGGAGCCGGGGAGGACAGCTATGATATGTTGAAATACCAGCTACAAGGTTGTTACAACAGTCTACTCCAAGAGCATAACAATAATGGTAGGCGTAGAAAGGACAGATGCAAGATTTTCCCAGGGGAGAGTCAATAGAGCTAAAAAGAAAAAGCAATCAAAGGTAACTTGAGGGATTCCAGTCTAGTGTCATTCACAAGACAGGCCGTTATGAGTCTGGTTTTAGGTTTGCACTTCAGTTGTCACCAGGATGCAGAGATCCAGGTAGACATGTCTAGAAGTCATGAGCTATAACTTGGATTTGAAGGTTGTCTTCCCAGGGCTGATTAGTTAACAGTTCTGGGAAGGAAAGCAATTATCAGGGTAAGTGTGGACGGAAAAGGGAAGGAATGACCCAAGTCCTTATGGGGGGAGAGGGGAGGTAAGAGAGGATAAGGTCATGAAGCCAAGGTGGAGTCACAAGGAGGTAATGGTCAACAGTGCTGCAAGGCAGTCAAAGGTGATAAGTACTGAGAAAAGGCCATAAGATTTAGGTACCATGAGATCCCGGTGAACTTGCAAAGACCAGTTTCACTAGAATGGTAGAAGTAGAGACAAGAGCACAATTAATTACTGAGCGAATGAGAATAAATTATACATTTGAAAATTTGGATGCCTACCAAAAAGAGAAGATAGGAACTCAAGGGGATACATTAGGTTACAGGACTAAGACACAGATTTTACAATCACAAAATAAGTTTTTTTGTTTTTTTTTTTTAATTTTTTTTTCAACGTTTTTTTTTTATTTATTTTTGGGACACAGAGAGACAGAGCATGAACGGGGAGGGGCAGAGAGAGAGGGAGACACAGAATCGGAAACAGGCTCCAGGCTCTGAGCCATCAGCCCAGAGCCTGACGCGGGGCTCGAACTCACGGACCGTGAGATCGTGACCTGGCTGAAGTCGGATGCTTAACCGACTGCGCCACCCAGGCGCCCCCAAAATAAGTTTTTAAAGATAAAATGCCAAATGTTATTTAGCTATTGCTTACCTGGCAAAGATGAATTCATACAACTCCAAATTTCAACCTAAAATTGCAATCACCAAAAGGCTTTTATATAATCAGTTCCTAAATATGACAATTCATACAGAAATTATGTACAGCTAATTTGATTATGTTTGTCTCTATTTAATCAATGTTCTAAGACTACATGAGTATCAAGCAGCTATTCAGGCTTTTATATAACCAGTTCCTAAACATGACAATTCATACAGAAATTATGTACAGCTAATTTGATTATGTTTGTCTCTAATCAATGTTCTAAGACTACATGAGTATCAAGCAGCTATTCAGGGGGAAAAAATAAAACTGAGATGCAAAAATATTGCTTGCTCTTTTCCCATCTTCCCATCTAAGAGCACTAATGAGGAGTCTGGGTTCTCAGGATGCTTACTGGAATCACTGTTTCTAAGCAAAAGACAAAGTGTCTGTAGAGCGAGTAAAGGCAAATGTGTCAGTCAGAATTGTTTGATCAACATTTCCCGCCTCACATAATGCAAGCTACCGTATCTAAGAAGGCTGTCTCATGTAAGCTCAGACTTCCTGAGCCTAGCCCGTGAATATCCCGAACACTGAGAATGGCCCCAGCACTGGAGACATGTTAAGTTACATGATTCAGACAGGCAAGCCAATATATCTATAGTACACCAAAAAATGGGAAGATAGGAATAATGAGAAGTCACACATTTCCCCTTACCCCAAATTGAACTTTTGAAAATCAAAATAAATATAAGATTTAGTTACTATGGTTTTCATAAAATTGTCAAAATAATGAGTAAAATTCCAAATTCCAGATAAACTTTATAATGAAATTTAAAGACTGCAATACATGTACATTTAATATTATTTTTATACCTACATTATAGGATAAATGATAAAAGATGAAAGATAATATCTACCGAGCAATCTGTGTGATGATCTTTTAAAAGTACCTTGCTAAATCGAACATTTTAATCTGATCACAACTTCAAACCATTTTAAAAAATTTCCTGAATCAAGGAGTTAACTCATTAGATGGCTTCACTTAGACAAAAGCTTCCATAGTTAAGTTAAACAAGACCTACCATTGTTTCAGGGCAATAATCTGGGGCTCTCTGTAACAGATGCTTTAGTCGGGATTCACTTTTTGAGGAGAATATCTATTTGACAAAACAAAACAAAACAAAACAAAAGGTTTTTGTGGCATTTTTTTTTTGGTAAGAAATAAGAATGGGCAAAATTTATTGTCCTCTATAGTTATCAGTTGTCTAGAATATTTTCCAACTTCCTTTTATAAATGGAAAACCTTTTGAAAGATCTAAATTAAGCTGAGCTAACATCTCTTAAAAGGTTGGTTAGTTTGGCAAATAATCAAGAAAGTCCATATATGCAAGTCTAGACCCTTTTCTAATGACCAAAAATGGAGAAAACCGGCTACCAAATCTGTTGGAGAACAAAGGAGAAAAAGAAAGAAGAAAACAGAAAAGGAAAAAAAAGTTCATTCTAAACTGTTCTATAAACTGCTTTTAGTTAACTGATGACAATGTAAAACAGATTATGTCATAACCTTGATATTAGTGACGAACAAATTTGTGAATAGCATTATGGCACAAACTTCCATAAAATGGCATTAAATAGAGACAAAGTCATGGTGGGGGGGTAGGGGCTTTTATTTTATTTTTTCATTTTTATTTAATTTATTTTTTTTAATTTACATCCAAGTTAGTTATCATATAGTGCAGCAGTGATTTCAGGAGGCACAAAGTCATTTTTAATAAAGATCCTGAGGAGCTGACAAGTTTGTTCACCAGGCTAACTGGCTCTCTTCCAGAATAGAACATTAATTAATGTGATTACAATTTGATGTCTCAGTAAATTATAAACCATTACATGTATCAGACAGAACTTCATGGTTACCTGCAAATAGTCAAGACTGTGAAATCCATGAATGCTAAGGACAATGAAAAAGGATTTATCTCCAGTTAGTTTTAATAGCCATTTTTCTCCCAAACTATCAACTATAATTAATAAGTGACAAGAGCCAGAATATCACCATTTTGCAACCCCTAGTGAATTAATGCATTTAGGCAATTATCAAGAATGGCTGTAATGTTAATTACAAAAAGAGACAACCAGACACAAACATTATAAGTAAGATCTGCTCAACAAACAAAACAAAACAAAAACCTAACCTGAATCTTATCAAGCCTCTGGACTTGTCTCATTAGGTAACTGCTAGCCATGTGTGACCATCTAAATTCAAACTCAAATCAGTTAAAATCAAATAAAATTTAAACTCAGTTCCTCAAACTTCTCTTTCTCTTCAATCTCTTTTTTTTTAAGTTTATTTATTTATTTTGAGAGACAGAGAGAGTAAGTGCAAACAAGTGGGGTAGGGCAGAGAGAGAGGGAGGGAGAGACAGAATCTCAAGCAGGCCCCACACTGTCAGTGAGGAGCCTGACTCAGAGCTTGAACCCACGATGAGATCATGATCTGAGCCCAAACCAAAAGTGATGCTTAACTGGCTGAGCCACCTAGGCACACCTTTCCTCAACTTCTTTAAACACATTTCAAATGTTTACCTGGCACATATAGCTGTGGCTACTATATTGGATCACACAGATACAGAATATTTTCATCACTGCAGAAAGCTCTCTGGATAGCCCTGCTTTAAATCTACCTACCACTTACTAAGACATACAGAGGAAAGAGGAACACATTAAATGATATCACGGGTTACAAACAGCATAATTCAGATTGTGAGAAACTCTACAGGATAAATGACCAGACTTATTCATTAAATAAGCAAAGTTAGGAAAGCAGTGTTTCCAAAAGCAGCAGAACTATTTTAAAAGCTCCCTTATGGTGACACTATCTAGGGACCATTTCTGCTTTTAAAAGCTACTGTTCTGGCAGTAAATTTGCAGAAAACCTAATTTGCTATATTGTTTTGACATGAAGTCTCTAGCAGTTACCTAGATGAGCTGAGTCACTGTCTTGTTTTATAATTAGAGAGTATCTTGCAAAATCTTTCTAAATTCACAATATTGTTTGAGAGAAGTTTTAATCCCAGTTAGGTAGCTCTCTAAATTTTAGGCAGTGACAAAATCTACATTATTGAAAACTCTTTAAAAGGCAATTGAGGCCATTCATTCTCAAGTGCCAAGGCCAGCACTACACAACCAAGGGGATGAAAGAAAGGCAGACTTTATGACCAGGTATTGTCTCAGTGGAATTTTACTTAAAAGGTTCAACCAGAAAAATTCAAATTCACAGTAAAGTTTGAAGAGCAGTACAACACCCACACAGTCTTCATGTAGATTACTCATTATTAACATTTTGCAACATTTGCTTTAACTCTCTCTACATACACAGATATTATTGCTATTTTGGAACATTTTATAATTCATTACAGACATGATCATTTATTCCTAAATCCCAGCATGTTATCTCCCAAGAGCAAGGATACTGTCCTATGTCACTGCAATACAATCACCAAATTTAGGATCACAGCATTGATACATTATTACTAGAGCCCATATTCAAATTTCACCAATTTATCCCAATAACGTTATTGATAGCATTTTTTTTTAATTCCAGGATCACATATTGCATTTAGTGTCATATCTCTGTAGTTCCCTTTAATCTTGAAGTTTCTTAACACTGATAACTTTGAAGACTTCAGGCTGTTGTTTTGAGGAATATCCCTCAATCTTGGTTTGCCCTATTGTTTCCTCAATGATTCAGGTTATGCATTTTTCGCAGGAATCCTACTAAAGATGCTGTGCTCCTTTTCAGTGCATCATGTCAGCAGACACACATTAATTTGTTCCACTACTGGTGATGTGAACTGTGATCACTTGGTTAAGGTGCTGTCCAACAGATTTCTCCGAAACAATTATACTTCACATAAACAGTTACATAACCAATAGCCTTAACAATTATTACATAAGCTTACCTGTTCACATACGTCATGGCACATTTGGTTATCCTTTGAATGATTACAACACAGTGCACCTAGGAGAAAAAATAAACACCAGATGTTGCCCACTGTTAATTTAAAAAGATGATTAAACTAAATCAGATGGCTACACAAAACACTTATTCAACAGATTATTATTCATTTTAACTCAACAAACTTTTACCACATACCTATCACAAGCCAAGGCCAGTGCTGGGTTTGAGGACATGGTCCCTGCCCTAAAGAAGCTTGCAGGCTAACAGGGGAGATGGTCATACATACTTTCTGTGTGCCAGAATTTTACTAAATTTGCTTTATGCATTACACCTCATTCAATCCTTATAATTACTCTATAGGCTAGATTCTATTATTGTGCCTATAATGTAAGACTAAGCGATAAAAAGGAAGTGAATTTTGTTTTGGACATGTTAAATATAAGGTTCCTATCGGACACCCAGATGGAAATTCCAGTAAAATCAGAAAATTCAAGCCTGGATTGCAGGTAAAGTCAAGCCTAAAGATCCAATTTGGAAGTCATCAGTATAAAGGAGGTACAGTACATGGAAACGGGTGACATTGTCTAGGGAGAGGTCTAGTGAGAAGTGACCACAGCACCAAATTCAAAAAACACAAAATCTGAGACACGGGAAGGAACAAGGAAAGAGACAGAGATGCAACAGTCAGAGGGGTAGGTCAGCCTCGAGAGAGTAGCATTAAGAAGAGGGAGTAGTGTCATGCACCCAAACATACAAGTTAGATTGAAGAATCAAAAAAGGAAATGGCCACTTAGTAATCCTCAAAAGGTATGCTGTGGAGAAGACGTGAATGATACTAAGGAGTAAACCAGAGGTGTGGAAGTATAAACAACAAATATAGGCTCTCAAGAAGTCTGGCAGAAATGGGAGGGAAAAAGAGAGTAGCAGTTACAGGAGGAAGCAGGATCAAGTTAAGAAAACCCTCCCTCCCCCTTTTTAGTTGGCCTTGGTCCCTGATTCCTTGGAGAAAGACTCTAAATCCTGGGAATTTCTAGAGTAATAGCTGTATCTTTGTTATGCTAGTGAGGTGGACTCCCCCCTCAGATAGCTTCAGGATGGGGACTGGCCTAGCCAGAAACACTAGCCTTATGTTTAGAAGGCTGGGGTTTTGAGCCACAGGACATCAGCCCAACCTCCAGCAGGAGAGGGAAATGGACATCAAGTTCAACCATATGGCCAATAATCCAATCAACCATATCTATCTATATGATGGAATTCTAATGAATACTAGATATCAAAGCTCAGGGGACCTTTTCTAGTTGGTGAAGATGCTAGTGTGCCAGGAGGGTGATTCTATGAGGAGAAGGCACAGAAGCTCTGCATTTCCTCCCAGACCTCATCCTGTGTATGTCTCTTCATTTGGCTGGTCTTCCTGATTTGTATCCTTGATAATAAAACTGTGATCATAACTATCACGCTTCCCTGAGCTCTATGCATCATTCTAGTGAATTACTGATTCTGGGGTGGTTGTGGGAAGCCCGGATTTATAGCCAGTTGTTCAGAAGTGTGGGTGGCCTGGGGACTCCTAAGGGCGGCTCGTATCTGGGCTAAGTGTTGTGTTGTTCGGCATCATGCCCTTTAACCTGTAGAGTCTGTTCTAACTCTGGGTGGTTAGTGTCAGAACTGAACTGTCATACACACAGTTGTGGATGAAATAGGAGATTCGAGAAATGAGGTGATTGCCGGAAAGGGATGTGGGTTAAAGAAAAGGCACTGAGTTTGGGGCTAGGGATACAACAGTGAATAAATGTTATGTTCTCTGACTTTATCCGGTCTGATGGTAGAACAAAGTCTAGACAAGAGGGTAGGATATAAGGTCACTCACTAATAAATTAAGAGGAAAGCTGACAGCCTCCATTTTTTTTTTAGTGAAACACAGATTAGGTTTGAAAACAAAAAGGGTTGAGATGGGGTTGGGGGCTTGAGGTGAAATTGTAGAAGTGTGGAACAGTCACTTCAGAGAATAGCGAAAGGCAACTATAAATAGGTCCCTCAAACTTGTATTCTACTCATGACTTTTAATATCTATCCCTCAGGAGAAAAATTTCATGTTCAAATAAACTGGGAAATAAGGACTAAAAAAAGTTACAGAGAATTCCTTACTGCAGGACCAAAGCCTTTAATATGTTTATATATTATTAATCTCCCAAAAAGGGATCCAAGTAGACAGACTTCTCAGAGCACAGAACATTTTTTTCATGCCACTTACTAAATTTCAGAATACCAATTTGAGAAACATGAAATTAGAGGAAAGGAGAAATGTTGCCAAGCAGAATTACAAGCCTAAGGAAATGCATAAATTGACTATAAAGATAATCAGCAGGGACATGTTATTATTCTAGAGTGGACCTGACTGGAAAAAAGATACAGCTAGCTGGACTGATCGGGGCTGTCAAAAGAGACAAGAAGATGAAAATATTTCAGACAGCTGGATCTGATACAATAGTTTAAAACAGAAATTTGCAACATAATCTCTTCAAATGCAATCTATACAATTTCATTACACAAAGCAGATGAAAAAAGAGCTTTTTTAGTGAAGGTAGGATTTGTATGGAGGGGAAGGAAAGAATAAATAGATGAATAAGATAAGTCCTCTTTAGATCTTACAAGGAAAGCCTTCTACATTCAAAACTGGAAATTGTTCTCTATAAAACAGTGTCAGAGTATATGATACTACTGGCATATTACTATAGTTTTGTTCCACAGAAGACGATTGTGGGGCTGGCTTTCCAATATTATTTCTATGAAAAAAAAAGTGGCTTCAAGTTCTAAACGCTTGACTTACAAATTCTGAAGAATATAAAAACGTCACTAAATCAGAAGAAGAAAAAGTCCCTTGTTTGTAAAGCTATAGTTACTTTCTTAGAAACTTTAATTCGAGGGGAGAGGGGGGCAATCACTCATGAGGCTTTCTCAAAACACCCTTTCTTCCCTGCCATGCCATGCTAAGCTTCCCCCCACCCCCATCTTCTAAGATTTAGTTATGTCCCCAGCCTCATTACTCATTAGAATGGGGAGGGCAGGTAGGAAAAAGAAAAACAAAACACAAAAAAGGCTCTCCTGTGTGATAATGATGTACTCTTTTGAAGTCCTGTAGAAATTGCCACTTTCTACCAGCCTCTAACACAAAGGTCATTTGAGGGTAAAAAATCCAGCTGATCGTGAGCAAAGATAACTCAGGATAACATATGGTCCCAATAAGCACAAGCTTAGCAAAAAGTAAACAATCAGGCAGACAAGAGTCTGATTTGGGCCTGGGGATTTTTGAAAAACAGTTTCTTGGAGCAAAGGTCTATTTCAGAACAGAAACAAAATGTGTTATAATTAAAAGTCCAATAACAATGGAAAGTTTTATTAAAAACATAAATATAAAAGCCTATTTTTTTCCTATTTAATAGTTAAGGTCAAATTTACAATGTAGTGACCCCCAAAGTTAAATTTTTAAAATAATTCTTTTTTTTCACTAAGAAACTCCAAGCTTTGGAAAAATAAAAAGAACAATGATCTATAGTCCCACTGTCTTGCCAGAACCTATGTTGACATTTTGACATATTTCTTTCTACTCAAAAGCCTTCTGATAATTCTGACAATATGGGATTACAGAGAGCAGCCCAAAGTCTTCTGGTAATAACTCCCTTCCCCCTCCCAATGGAGCATTCCTCTGTAATAGTGCATTTCCTCCCTTGAGAGGGCTGCCACCCTCCATGAACAGGCTCAGGGGACCTAAACTCCATCACATTTTCCGTACCCTCTTCTTAACCTTAGCCATTATTACATTGGCGCACAATTTCCTTCCTTTGAAACTTGTTAGAATCTTTAACACTGCATATTTTTCAAGAAATAAATGTCTTCAAATAGACATCAATTCATATGCCTTCATTAAGAATGGGGAGAAGGGATTCAAATGCAATTAACGTGGTAATTAAAGGTCTTTGTCTTTTTTAGAGCTATTAAAATGGGTTAATTGGGTCATTTAACAATTAGAATCCAAAAAAACTCTCCAAAGCCTTATGTTTTTATATGGCAATGGATTCTAAAAATACTTTGTATTTATAATTTGTTTTTAAACTAATTTCTTATTCTTCAAGAAAAATAGTTTAAAACCTGCTTATTTGCATGAAATGGAATGGAACAGATAAAGGTAAATTAGTTCAAAATAAAATTTGATATTCACATTATGAAAATACAAAGCTCAGGTGTTATCCTCATTAACGACACATAAGGACAAGTATCATATTTTGCACTCTTATTCCAAGAGTCTGTAATTATAAAATTAATAAAACAAAAACCCAAACAGATTGCTAAAAGACATATATATTGGCTTTAAGGAGGTACAATCTAGAAACATGCAAGCAAAATTACCTAATAATTAGAAACATCAAGGTTTGGCTAATAGTTTGGGTCACATGTGTACTAAAGATAGGCAAGTAAGCAGGAAGCACATGCTCCAGCCACAAGGGAAAAATGCAACTTCTAAGACCAACCAGCACTTAAAACAACAAATACACACCGTAATCTAAAACTAAAATATTCATAGAATTATAGGATTTTTGAAGTTAAAAGGAATTTTGCCACAAAAACCTCCTAAAAGCTATAATTCAATTTAGTTAATTAAAAGCTATTCTTGCTTTCTTTTCTAAAGAAAATAAAGATTCCTCCTAATTAATGTCTTCCTAAAGAATTACTAAAACAGAATATAAATATATATGTATATATATATATATATATATATATACACATATATATACATCCCGCACTGTTGAGAAAAAAATTAAATCTGAGCTGATACTAGAAAAGGTCATTCTAAATAAAAAAGACATGTTACCAAAAAACTGATCTTGGGGCGCCTGGGTGGCTGAGTTGTTTGAGCAACCAACTTTTGATTTAGGCTCAGGTCATGATCTCATGGTTGGGTTGGTGGGACAGAGCCCCGCCTTGGGCTCAGTGCTGACAGCCTGAAGCCTGCTTGGGATTCTCTCTCTGCCCCTCCCCTGCTCGCACTCACTCGCCTGCATGTGCACTCTTTCACTCTCTCTCTCAAAATAAATAAATAAACATTTAAAGCAATAAATAAATAAAACATTTAAAAGCTGATCTTTCTTTTTTAACATTTTTTAAAAAAATTTGAGACAGAGAGAGTGCATATGTGCGTAAGCTGGGGCATGGGGCAGAGGGAGAGAGAGAATCTCAAGTAGGCTCCAAGCTCAGGCCAGAGCCTGATGTAAGGCTCATTCTTACAACCCTGGAATCTTGACCTGAGCAGAAATCGAGTTGGACACTCCACCGACTGAGCCACCCAGGTGCCTCTGATCTTACTTTTAATCATATTTTTATTTTCAAAACAGCCTGGAAATTGACACTTTTAAAGCATTTAAATGACAACTACATCTCGCATTTAAATGACAACTACATCTTCAACTTATAAGTACATTCTTGCAATCATTATACTTATTCCTTTAAAGATATGTGTATGTTTGGGTTTATATACAAAATATATTATCACCTAAGGAAGAGCCAAACAGTAAAGTGATTACACATATACGCACTATCTGCATTCAACATTGCTAACATTCTGTCATACTGCTTTATTTATCTAGAAAGATACACGTATTTTTTTCTGAATTATTGGCAAGTTACAGATATCCTTCTCCATTGCCTGCCAAACAGCCAATTATATTCATTTAAATTTTTTAAATAATTCTTTTTTTTTCACTAAGAAACTCCAAGCTTTGGAAAGTAAAAAGAACAATGATCTATAGTCCCACTGTCTTGCCAGAACCTATGTTGACATTTTGACATATTTCTTTCTAGTCTTTTCAAAAACCTTCTGATAATTCTGACAATATGGGATTACAGAGGGCAGCCCAAAGTCTTCTGGTAATAACTCCCTTCCCCCTCCCAATTACCAATATGACTGCCACATAGACCTTTCATAATGTCACTCTTCTAATAAAGGGCCCACAATGGCCTCTTGCGATTCCAATTCTAAACTTTGCAAATCTTCCTTTAACCTTCCCTTCCCTTCTATTATTTTTTATTTTTTTTCAACAAGGAAAGCCTATAGTTACCTTGAACACTGCCTTCTGACTGAAATGCTTAGTGCTCTTTCCCTGCTGACCTAAATCCCAAAATCCCAAATACTTTCAACTTTTAAATCCTACCTCAACTCTTAGTACCAATAACTCCAAGCTCTGTTTGATTTTTTGGCCCTGATATTCTAGTCAGAACTTGCAACCTTAACATTTCAATCTTCTCTAACCATATCATGTGTGTACTTATGGTATCCCCAGTTTGACTGTAAACTTCTTGTATCCATTTAGCATAATGTTCAGCTCAAAAAATGTTATTCACTGGTTAATAAGTAACAATTTCCTAGTTATACAAAGACTTTTACCAGCAAAAGGTACAAAAAGTTTTATTTCTCCCACCATAACACTTTAGTACCACATTTCATATGGTGACTAACCCATAATTTAGCAATATCATAAGAGGTTTTGGCCTAGAACAAAAGATAAATTGGACAATCACATACGCAGGCACAGAAGTATGCAGCCAGCTGGGGATGGGCCCTGCAGCCATAGGTCAAGAAGAGTTGGGGCAGGGGAAGCTGAAATTTTATGGTAGTACAGAAACGATGAGTAAAAAGAAGAAGCTGGTTGGTGGAGAGTGAGTGGGAAATGCAAGAGATGCACCGAGAAGCTATGAAAGGTAGAGAGAGACTGTCCCTAACAGCAGTCTTAGCTCCTGGCAGCTTTCCAGTTCCCACAGCAGCCCTCAGGGCTGCTCTGCTGAATTTCCTACCTTTGGATTTCCCTGTGTCTCCCTGTTAGATGCTACACAACTAGCCCCCAATCCTGAGCTACCTTGGTTTCTGTTCCCTTAGGGGGTCAAAAAACCCTTAACCTAGACATTCATCATTACGAAACAACTAAAGCAAATGACTCTCCTTAAGGTCCTCCTCACGGATGCTAATAGCCAGTATTCTTGGATAACTCCTTTGCTCATTCTATGCTGCAGGCCTCCCATCTATAAAACAAAGAACCTAAAAGTATAAAGTCTGGCTCCCAGTGGTATATTCCATAATGAGAAAGTTTCTCTTAATACTATACTTTTCTTGATGTCTTCATGTTATCTGTGTGCTTTACAGCACCCATCACATTATGTGCTATATATTTGACTAAATCACATTTTTCCTCAGAAATACTCTCCAGATTTAGAATATAAACTGATACATACTACTATAATCACATAATGTTAGCAATGTAGATATACATATATTGGTGATATTTAATGTCTGAATTTCCTACTAAACGATAAACCCCATGAAAGCAGAGATTATGTCTGTTTTTGCATATCACTTTGTATCTGGTGCCTATCACAGTGTCTGGCACTATTAACAGCTTAACAAATATTTGCTTAATGGATTACTGACAGGTATGAAATTTAGCTTAATGAGCAATAGACCTAGGGCAGTTATTCCTAATATCTATCTTAAACATATACAAAAACAGAACTTTTGATGCTCTTGGCTCACCTGCCAACTCTCCTCTAATCTGCTCCTACCCATCTTCCCAACTTCAGTAAATGGCATCATGTTTTACAAAATTGCTCAAGGTAAAAAATCTACAAATAATCTTTAATTTTTCCTTCCCTCACTTCCCACATCCAATCCATCAGCAATATATCTCGAACTTCTCCTCTTCTATCCCCACCATCACTTCACTCTAAGTCACCATTATCTCCTGCTTCAACTACTACAGAGGTCTTCTAGTCAACCTGCTTTTACTCCTACCCTACCATAATCACATTTTTTTTCATTCAGCAGCTAGAGTGATCTAAAATATAAATCAAAGCTTATATCTCTTACATAATAGTCTACCAGTTTCTTTCTGCACAATAAAATAATGCACAATAATCCTTATGTGGCTTTTTGCAAGGCTCAGCATCATTAGCTCTAGCCTACTCTCCTGCGCCCTATGCTGCAACCAAACAGTTCCTTCTTGCCTTAGAGCCTCTGCACTTTCTGGTCTCTGTCTCTGTCTTTCTTAAGACCTTTAGTCTTCAGATTTTGCTGCTGAACTTTACCTTTTCAAAGAGGCCTCTCTTCTCATCACTATGTAAAGAACTCCCCCCTCTACTCACACAATTCTGTTATCAGCTGGTTTCCTTCATAGCATACTTATCACTATCAAAAATCATTTTATTTATCTGTTGATTGTCTATCTCTCCTCTGGTAGAATGGAAACTCCTTGACAGCAGCAAACCTGTATCTAGAACAGCACCTGACATGTAGCAAACACTCAATAAGTATTTTTCAAATGGACAAACTCGTGCAGTATGCTTTGTTCTTTTAAAAACTACATTTCGGGGCGCCTGGGTGGTGCAGTCGGTTAAGCGTCCGACTTCAGCCAGGTCACGATCTCGCGGTCCGTGAGTTCGAGCCCCGTGTCAGGCTCTGGGCTGATGGCTCAGAGCCTAGAGCCTGTTTCCGATTCTGTGTCTCCCTCTCTCTCTGCCCCTCCCCCGTTCATGCTCTGTCTCTCTCTGTCCCAAAAATAAATAAACGTTAAAAAAAATTTTTTTTAAAAAAACAAAAAAACAAAAAAAAACACACTACATTTCAAGTATATAATAACCACCTCCTTGACATTGTCCCACTTTTTGTCTAGAAGAGGCACACTTTTGGTGAAAAGTATGATTATTGAAACTGCTTAAATCTAGGGATATGAGACAGCAACTTTTTTCAGCACACCAGAATAAACTGTTATATCTGGTCTATCACCAATCCTAGCTCTTTCCACAATGTGGGCCAAGATATGACTTTGTGAAGAGAATCTGTTTTTTATTACTTTCCTCTAGATAGTGTTTGCTTTTTTCTAACTTAAAATTCATTACATTCTTTTTCAGGATTCTAGGCTATTACATAATTCCTTAAATGTCAATTTACTGAAATTTAGCCCTTAATGTTACATCTTTCCTTCTTTCATACCATTACAAAACATCTTAAATAGAAACAGAGCTACTATTAGGTGCCATGACACACAGAGCCTGAGATCTGAGCATAGGGTCCCATCCCATCTTTCAAAGAGAGCATTAGAAATGGGCAGGGGTAGGGGGGCAGCGTGTGGGGCTGAGATTGGAAAGTACACTGGGATAGGAAGAGTGGCACTACTCCAATGTAGAGGTGTGGCCAAACTTCACAAGACAGAATAATCACTGAGTAAGTAATATCATTCCTTCACCTCCACCCCCAGGAATAGCAATAAATATCTCTAAGAACAAATAATACTTGTAAAGCCTTATACCAGAGGATACACGAGTACCCAGTCTTGGAGAGAAAAAAGAAGACTGATCAGGAATAAAAGCCAGGCAGGCCTTCAGTGAAATACAATTTAATATTTTGTTCTCAATTTTTATTTAGGATTGAAATCCACAGTGGAAGCTTTTGTCCATCGTATTATTCAATATCTTTTATGTAAGGACCAGGCAATACATGCTTCCTAGAATTTAGTACAAGGGACAAATCTCACTTTTAGCTCAAAGTTGAATTTTTTTTTTTTTTTAATCAAACAATGCAAACTCTATGCTGTCATGGACTTTTAGAGCTGGAAGGGTCTTTAGAAATTATCTAGCCCAGCATTTTCTTTTTTTTTTTTTTTTTAATTTTTTTTTTTAAAGTTTTTTTTTTTTTGGGACAGGGAGAGACAGAGCATGAACGGGGGAGGGGCAGAGAGAGAGGGAGACACAGAATCGGAAACAGGCTCCAGGCTCTGAGCCATCAGCCCAGAGCCCGACGCGGGGCTCGAACTCACGGACCGCGAGATCGTGACCTGGCTGAAGTCGGACACTTAACCGACTGCGCCACCCAGGCGCCCCTAGCCCAGCATTTTCTTTTTTTTTCTTCTTTTTTTTTTTTAATTTTTTTTTTTTAACATTTATTTATTTTTGAGACAGAGAGAGACAGAGCATGAATGGGGGAGGGTCAGAGAGAGGGAGACACAGAATCCAAAACAGGCTCCAGGCTCTGAGCTGTCAGCACAGAGCCCGACGCGGGGCTCGAACTCACCGACTGCGAGATCATGACCTGAGCCGAAGTCGGCCGCCCAACCGACTGAGTCACCCAGGCACTCCTAGCCCAGCATTTTCTAAAGCATCCTTTAGGTGTCATGAACAAAAAAAGAGCTCTATAAGCAAACGAATCTCTTTTTTTTGTATAATTGTTGAGATACAAATCAGGTTACATTAATTAAACAAGAAGGCCATTAGACTGAGGTGGTTTTAATGCCTCAGTAGCCTATTTATACAGGCCAAAACCTAAGTTTATAATACCTCAAGATTAAGAAATCGAAACCTAAGGTCAACCAATCACAAACAGCCACCTGGGCTTTCTGGATAAGGCAACTTCTTAACCTATAGCCAATCAAATAATTTCCTTGCTTTGCTTCCACATCTTCTCTATGAAAATCTTTCTTCCAGCTCCTGTCACTTCCCATTCAGTGCTACTGGATTCAAATCAATTTTTGCTCAAATAAACTCTTAAAAATTTTAATATGCCTTAGTTTATACATTAACAATCATGACCACTAAATTCACCTTTTGACTTTTATTTATTTTTTAAAGATATCCTTTTAAGTAATCTCTACACCCAACCTGGGTCTTGAACTTACAACTGGAGATGGAGAGTCACATGCTCTACTAGCTGAGCCAGCCAGGCTCTCCCTAAACTCACCCTTTTAAAGCGCACAATTCAGGGCACCTGAGCAGCTCAATCGGTTAAGTCTCTTGGTTTCCACTCAGGTCATAATCTCATGGTTCATGGGTTCGAGCCCCACATCAGGTTCCACAGCTGGCAGCTCGGAGCCTGCTTTGGATTCTCTCTCTCCCTCTCTCTCTCTGCCACTCTTGGCTTACTCTGTCTCTGTCTTTCTCAAAATAAATAAACAAACTAGGGGCGCCTGGGTGGCTCAGTCGGTTGAGCGTCCGACTTCAGCTCAGGTCATGATCTCGTGGTCTGTGAGTTCGCGCCCCGGGTCGGGCTGTGTGCTGACAGCTCAGAGTCTAGAGCCTGCTTCAGATGCTGTGTCTCCCTCTCTCCCTGCCCTTCCTTCCCCCACTCATGCTCTGTCTCTCTATCTCTGTCAAAAATAAATAAACATCTAAAAAATTTAAATAAATAAGCAAACTTAAAGTAAAGTGTACAATTCAGTTGTTTTTAGTATATTCATGGAGTTGTGCAACCATCACTACTACTTAATTTCAGAACATTTTCATTTTTGTTAAAAGAAACTTCATACCTATTAGCAGTCTTTTTCCCATTCCCCCAGCAAACAAGTTTCTTTACTATAGCATCTTTGGACCCTTTATCGTGACTCTAACATGTTTTGTGAATTTATAAGAGAAGGGTACAATGTGCAGTGTTTCCCAAACATATGTAATAGGTAACATTTCAGTGCTTACTATACGCTATTCTAAATTCTATACATGTATTACTTCAATTAATTCTCACAATAAAATCCAAAAGGTACCGTATATAGTAACTGTGGATATTAACACACAGAAAGATTAAGGCTAAGTAACTTGTTTAGATATTCTTAATTACTCCACTCTAATATTTCCCACAGAATCAACTGGTTGTGGGATGAGAATGGACAACTAGTATTCTATGGGCCATAACTTTGAAATGCTTTAGATCAACTTAATGAGAAAAAATGGGGCCCAGAAAGGTAAGCTGACTTAGCCAAGAATACACAGCATATTCCTATTTTCTCTCTTCCTCTCCTTTGATTTCTAACTGACAGCTAAATTTGGAACCCCATTACAATTAACTATCTAATCCCAAGTTCCTGACACAATTCTCGCCCACCTTTAAATACTTTATTTTCTTAAAACAAAAACAAAAAAGAAACTTTTAACATTGTAAACTGCCTTAAAACCTTGTTGGGATTGATTTTGCTCTTTCTACGTGTCTCTGCCTGTAGGCAATGCACATCCCCACCACTCTGCATGTATAAATCCCAGCCATCTTTCAATGTGTGCGCAGTTGGAGGATCCCTCAATTTTCCTCCTACCCTCGATGGATGTCATCTCTCTCCCTCTGTGCACCCACAGCCTTCCATCTCCTCTGGACACTCTGGCCTTGAATTCCAGCGGCACCCCACCTCCTGGCCAGAGAGCTCGAAGAGGGCAGGAGTTGGCATCAACTCCTAAAGCCCGGCACGTGGGAGATACCCTACCAGCACTGAACAACTTCTTATCCATTCTTGGTTTAATTCCTCAAGAGCAAGAACACAGCTCTCCTTAAGCCTGCTAGCCGCCCCCCACCCCCCACCCTGAAAGCAGAGTTTACTGATTTTTAATCTGTCTCCCGCCAGAGCCCAGCGCTGCCTTGGACACACAGTGCACCCACCGCGGGTGGCAGCAGAAGTGGATTTAGCAGGCTCGGGCCGATTCTCTTCAGAGACTTGAACCTGGCAGGCTGTGGGCCCCATCAACGCTCGCCGCCCGAGGTCTGCCTTACTGAACCGAGGGTCAAGTTACAACTGGCCAGGGCGGCGGTAAGGCGCCTGCACCTCGGAAATCCCATCCAACCCTCGCCACCGTTCCGGGCGAAGGCATTTCACCCTCTTCTGACAGAGACCTGAGCCCGGTGTGGGGTTGAGGGCCGAGACGGGAGCCCCTGCCCTGTGGGTGACAGAGCAAGGCCTCGAACCCGGGTCACTGTTCCCAGGGCAGCGGATGACCGCGGCGGACAGAGCGGGAGTGAGGAGGGCTCCTCGCTCGTCCCGTCTCGACGCCCCCTCCCGCCCGCTGGGACCTCCGGACCCTGGGTCACCGCACTAGGTCCAGGTCTGGGGGTCGCGCGCACCCCCGCCCCCTGCTCCGCGCCATCTTGGAGAGCTGAGGCGGCCGCCCCGGACCGCCCCGAACCGTTGCTCCAGCAGTTACTCACCCGCACTGCCCGGGGCCAGGCCCCCTGCCACCTCCGCGACCTCCGCCACGGCCAGGAGAAGCAGCAGCGCGCCCCGCCGGGAGGCCGGGACGACCGCCATGTCCGGGCCAGGGGGTCCGGAGCCACGGGATGCTCGGACCCAGCCTGGCCGCCGCGGCTGCTCGCGGAGGCCCCGCCCCGGCGCCCTGGACCTTTAGTGATTGGCTGCGGCGCGCTCAGGCCCCGCCCCTCGGCCTCTGGGAGGTTCCAAAACCTGCTGGGGGCGGGAACATTCCCGAGACCCCGGCTCTTTGTTAGGACACAGCTGTGTGACGGCTTGTGTAGCGGAGTCCCGCAGCCAGCGTTCCCCAATCAGACGATGTCAGAGCTGGAAGGGCTCTTACAACGCCTCTAACACCACCCGAACTTAGCGGCTGGGGGTCACTGAGGCTCAGAAAGGAGACGGACCTTTCCAAGACTTGCAAGTCCAAGCCTGAACCAAAGGGACCTCTCCCTTTCACTTCTCTTTACCCTGAATGAGCTTCTTAATATCCTTTCTGCCTCACATCCAAAGAAGGCACCCGGGTCAACCCGACCTCCCTTAAAATCTGAGGGGCACTGACCAAGACATGGTCCCCTAACAGGGGACCGAGGGACAGATTCGCCACCAAAGCTCATGTAGCACATGTAGCCCCTATATGTCTTTGATGTACAGTTTAAGTACCAATTCCTATTAGGAAAAGGTGAGGGTTGGAATGCTTGTGTATCTAGATACGGAGAGCCTTGAATCTCAGGTTGAGTTTAGATTTCGTTTAAGATATAATTTGGAGGTGGGTCCCCACTCCACCCCTTACCCCCACAGCTAATTTGGGGAATGTTTGAGAGGGTCCACTGGTTTTCAAAGTGCCTCTCTTTCTCTTTCTTTCCCTCACCTTTTCCCCTGTCTCTGTTACTGAAATAATACCTTCTGTTTTCCCTTCCCCCCTGTTTTTTAAAAAAAAGCATAACCACAGGTATGAATGTAAAATTCCTTAATATTATCAAATATCCAGTAAGTATTTAGATTCCCCTGTTGTCTTATCATCTCCTTTTACAGTTTTTCAAGTTCCAAACAAAATCTATATATTGAAATTAATTTATACGTGTTTTAAGTCCCTTTATATCTACTCTAAGTTTACAAAGGGAAAATATAAAGAAATCATGATGATCTTTCTAAGACATTTGTTCTGATGACAACTCCCTGGCTTCAAACCCTGAGAGGCCCTGTCTTTCTTACAGGATAGAATGATGTACAGTTATTTAACATGGTGTCAGAGGGTCTTAGCAATTGGACCCAATCACCTTTTCCAGCTTCATCTCCACACCTTCCCTGCACTTCTGCCACCATCCTTTCAGAACCTCTTACCTTTAGTTCAAGACCTTTGAGGTGCTTTCACGGCTCTGTCACAACACCTACCTCCTCTGCACACAATTCCCCAGTTCCTGTGGTAACCCTCTCAGCCCAGGGAACTAAGACGGTTGCTCTAGGCCCAGCTGTGCCCTGGAAGGACCTGAGCAGGTAGTGGGCTCTGTATAAGGTGAGCAACACATCTTGCTTGGCTTGGGACTGTCCTGATTTTAAAACTGAAAGTCTCATATCCCAGGAATCTCCTTAGTCCCAGGCAAAACGGGACAATCGATCTCCGTAGTTCTGTGCACCTCAGAAAATGTAATAGAAAGACCTGTAAGGAGGTTTCCATATGGGAAAATGGAGTCATTTAGGTAATAGATACCACTCCCAAGATAATGCAACAGGTAGACTGTCATAAGCCATGCAGATGGGTCATTAGACCCCTGCGTCCCTGTATTAGAGTCCTAGGCTGCCATAACAGAGTACTATGAACTGGGTGGCTTAAGCAACAGAAATTTATTGTCTCAGAGTTCTTGAGGCTAGAAGTCTGAGATCAAAGTGTTGGCAGAGTTGGTTCCTTTTGGGAGCTGTGAGGGAGAATCTGACTCATGCTTCTCTCCTAGCTTCTGCTGTGTTACTGGCAGTCTTTGGCACTCCTGGGCTAACAGAAGCATCACCTTCATCTCTGCCTTCATCTTCACATGGAATTTTCCTTGTGTGTGTGTCCAAATTTATCCTTTTTATAAGGAAAGCAGTCATGTTGATTTAGGGGCCCACCCCACTCCAGTATGACCTCATCTTAACTAATAACATCTGCAATAATCCCTGTTTCTAAATAAGATCACATTTTGAGGTACTAGGGGTTAGGACTTCAACATACAAATTTGAGGGGAGGCAGGGACACACAGTTCAACCCATAGCACTTCCTAAAGGAAAGACCATCTACTCGTCCTATCAGAAATCATTGGCTCTGAAGGAGAGGCTGAAGAAGGGGGAAAAGGATAAAGGACTGGTCAGTTGCCGTTCAAAGATCCTAAGTCTCCCAAGGATAGGAGTGGTTGGGCGCACCTCTGTTGACTCACAGAGGTGATACCTGGAGTCTATGCACAAAAAGAAGGCTTGAATACTTGGAGATCTCTTAGCTATAGAATCAGAAATGACTTTATTTCCAGGTAGTTCCTATGAGATATGGCAGCAAAGCTGAGGTCCTCCCACACCAAAAGATAGCTGACTGGCCACTATATCCTATACAGAGCACAAGCGTGGGAGAGGCAGAGAGAGAGGGAGACACAGAATCATAAGCAGGTTCCAGGCTCTGAGCTGTCAGCACAGAGCTGGATGCGGGGCTTGAACTCACGAACCACGAGATCATGACCTAAGCCGAAGTCAAACACTTAAATGACTGGGCTGCCCAGACGCCCTTATTACAGTCTATCTGCAAATAATAATTATCACTTCACGTAAAATGTATGAACATGACAGCAATATGAGTCCATTTTCCCCTTATCTTTTGTGCTAAAGTTGTCATACATTTTGCTTCCACACGCTGTTATTATTTTGCCTTTTTAAAAAGTTTTATTTATTTATTTATTTTGAGAGAGAGAGAGAGAGAGAGAGAGAGAACAATCAGGGAAGTGGCAGAGAGAAGGAGAGAGAGAGAATTCCAAACAGGCTCTACACTGTCAGCATGAAGCCCAATGCAGGGCTTGAACCCACGAACCAAACCTCGAGATCAGGACCTGAGCCGAAATCAAGAGTCAGACACTCAACCGACTGAGCCATCCAGACACCCCTGTTTTGCTTTAAATAGCCGGTTATATAAAATGAGATTTTAAAATAAGAAACAATGTCTTTTATATTTACTTACATATTAAGCATTTCTGATGCTCTTCTTTCAAATTTTAGATCCAAATTTTTCTCTGGTATCTGGAGGAAAGAAACTTTTTAATTAAGAACACAACAGGTTTAAAAAAACAGACAAAAAACAAAGAACAGGGCAGGTTCTGTTGGTTTTAATTAGCTAGGATCCCATACTTTGTTTTTAGGAATTTATGCCCAGTAAATTTCTGAAGTTACTCCTTAATGAAAATAATTTTTCTGGGTTTGTTTAACCTAAATACATTTTACAATCATGAACTGATCTATCTTGATAAGGAAGAGGTCTGTTTTGAATTCTTTAAGACTTGATGATATCTGGCTTTATACGTATACAGTGCACCAATTTTAAAAATATTAACATATTTTTATTTCTAGTAATGCCTTCTCTAGAACTAAAACATGCAGGTAAGGCAGTCACCTCATCAGAGATGATTATTAGAGTAGAAAAGTAGACAGGACAATTCCTAACTTTTTGGTTTTAAAAATAGACCTTTGAAATTCCAGGCAGAGACAGTGGTCATTGGAGTAAAAGCTTTTGAGATGTTAGAACCTGGCCCCAAAGGCTGAGGGCATAAAATATTTATATGAACACAGACTTGGAAGAATATTCTGATAGACACAGTCCTGACTCCCCCCACCCCTGTCAGCCCCCAACAAGTCACTCTGAGGGGGTGGGGAGGGATGCACTGGGGTGGGACCTAAAGCCCCAGAAAGGCTTGAGAATATGGGATAAGAGAGGATCCGAGCCTCACTCCTCACTTCCCATGGAGCTCAGGGAAATGGCACACTTCACTGAATTCCCCTGCACGCTGCATGATGGGAATGTGGACGGGAAACGGAGGCAAGTACGTCTTGTTCCCTGCTCTCCAGTTAGAGTGCCACAGAAGAGTGGCTGAATGTTTTCTGTGCCCTCTGAGAGGAGCAAGCAGGAGTGGAGAGCACACCGAGAGCCTGAAGAGGCCTCAAGATCAGAGCTGAAAGGCTGTGGCTGTTGTTTTGAGTGATCTATATAATTGGATGCCAGATGGGAGTGCAGGTGTCAGCAGAAACTGATGATGACAACTGAGGACCAGATGTCCTGCCTTCTTTCCCAGTCCCAGCTGGTGGGTTCGGCTCTATATATGCTTCTGAAAACTAGGAAGGGTGTTGAGAAGCCTTGCCTGAGCCGAGATCCCACCGAATTGACTAAGATTAAGTTTTAGTCACTTAGCAGAAAGGGGACTTGGAGAGACAGCTACCTGTCCATCAGCCCTTTTAGAAGTTGTTGCTTACAAGCAACTTTCCAGTCAGAGAAAACGTTTTCTGTTGTCATGTTCACTGCTAATTTAGTAACTGGGCATATGGCTTTAGAGATCAAAGGAGATGCCTGTGCCTTAAAGGAGAACCTGTGTATCTGACATCTCCATTGGTCCCTATCTTGAGATGTCACAGGAGGAAGAGAAGCCCTACCCCAGGGCATCCAACACCAACACTATAAAATTCAGCATTGTGACCCTCAATCTGTGGCTCATAAAATACATGCCAGGCTCCGATACATCCTCTAAAGATAGGAGACTGTGAGCATGAAATTGTCCCCTATCCCCACTTTCCTTGTCTGTTTATTTCAGTAATTTCTAAACTTAGAAATATTATTTTTATTTTCTAGCCTATTTCAGTAATTTCCAAAGTTAAGAAATATTATTTTTATTTTTCAGCACTGGAATCTTTTTTCCAACAAAATCTTAGAGTCCTGCTATGTAAAATAGAAAAAAAAAAGTGCTGTTTTATTGTTACATTTCTTTTATCAGTTTAAATTTGTAACAATTGCTTGGTTCAAAGATAATGTATGAAAATTCAAAGATAATGAGATTATGATGAACACAAAAAAACCTGAAATCTGGAATTATAGACGATAAGTGCCTTCGTACCAGTTTCAGCCTCCAATTTATGTTTTGTTTTGGTTGTTTGCTGTGGAGAAAATTCTCATTCATGCAGATGAGTAGTTTGCAAAGGATCATGGTTTTTGAAATAGCTCGCTTTGCAATCTCAAAGTACTCTGTATTTACATTAGGTTGGTTCCTTGAAAATTTTTTTGTTTCACTATTGATTCATGAAAATTTATGTGCACACTTAAATCTGCACATGGCTGTTTAGAGCCACTTTATTCATAGTTGTCAAAAATGTGGAAGCAACCAAGATGCCCTTCAGTAGAAGAATGGATAAATAAACTGTGGTCCATCCAGACTGTGGAATACTATTCAGCAGTACAAAGAAATGAGCTATCAAGCTATGAAAAGACATGGAGGAAATTTAAAAGCATATTATTAAGTGAAATAAGCCAATCTGAAAAAGTTATATACTGCATGGTTCCAACTATATAATATTCTGGAAAAGGCAAAATTATGGAGATGGTAAAAAGATTCAGGTGCCTGGGTGGCTCAGTCTGTGAAGCCTTCGACTTTGGCTATGGTCATGACCTCACATGATCTCGCCCCACATTGGGCTCTCTGCTGTCACCACAGAGCTTGTTTCGGAACCACTGTCTCCCTTTCTCTCTGCCCCTCCCCCACTCTCTCTTTCTATCAAAGATAAACATTAAAAAACAAAAGATTAGGGATTTCTGGGGATTAGAGGGGAGGGAGAGATGAAGAGGCAGAGTACAGAGGATTTTCAGGGCAGTGAAGCTATTTTGTACAAAACTATAGGGCTGAACACATGCCATTATATATTTGTCCAACCCCACAGACTGTACAACACCAAGAATGAATCCTAATGTAAATTATAACTCTGGGTGATGATTGTCCATGTAGGTTCATCGGTTGTAACAAAGATAATCGCTCTGGTGGGAGAGGTTGCTAATGGGGGGGGGGCGATGGGGGATATGGGAACTCTGTACTTTCTGTTCAGTTTTGCTGTGAACCTGAAACTGCTCTAAAAGACAAAGTTTATTAATTTTAAAAATGCTAGTTTGACATTAAAATTCAGAAAAAAATAGTGGTTCACCAATAAGGTTGGATATCTGTTCAATTCCTTATCAGAAATGTGGTCAGACATGGGGGAAGGGAAGGGTAAAAAATAGTTTCAAACAGAGAGGGAGGCAAACCCTAAGAGACTCTTAAATACAGAGAACAAACTGAGGGTTGATGGGGCGGGGGTTACGGGAAAGAAGGGAAAATGGGTGATGGGCATTGAGGAGGGCACTTGTTGGGATGAGCACTGGGTGTTGTATGTAAGCGATGAATCATGGGAATCTATTCCTTCAAGCCAAGAGTGCAGTGTATACACTGTATGTTAGTTAACTTGACAATAAATTATATTAAAAATGAAAAGAAATGTGGTCAGAAAAATAGCGCCTCAAATTTATGGTTCATCCCCAAACTATTTATGATGTGATGTTATTACTGTGTAACAAGTTGCGTGTTCATTTGTTATTGTGCGTTCAGCTAGGACACCATGATGAGAACACGCAAGGAGCAGATGATTCTGAGCCTTGCCCGGCACTTAATTGAGAACAGTTCTTATGTGTACTCTCTGGTACAATTATATATACACGGGCGGATGTGCATCAACCCAGATTAAAGAAAAGATCAGTGCAGAACTACACTTTTTCTAATCAAGGACACATTTAAAGAAGATACAATAAACACACAGAGAAGACAGGAAAAGACATATTCTGTCTATACAAAAGGAAGTCAACTCAATGGCACCCATGCTAACATGATAGGGGGGCCCAGTGTGTAAAAAAAATCAAAACATCTCAAGTTTGCATGTGTCCACTGTCTTACTACCTACTAAAAGTTATTTGGAATATATATATTTTAAAGAAATACTTGTAGAGTCTGACAAACTTCCATTTGGTTGTAGTTTGATACTTGCTTGATCAGTCTATATTATTCAGGAGTTTTGCACGATGCATGTTTGAACTTGTCTATTTTCATTCTGATACCTTCTCTCTTCCAAAATAATGAATCACAGTCCTTTCCACAGCTGGAATAAATATGCTATTCTGTTCTTTTTTAGATTTTTGTAATCACAATGGTATTTGATGTTTAATTCGAATGCATCAGAATCCAACAAATGGTGTGATGTGTGGATCGTAGGCAAACCTTCATCCAGTTGAATGTTGTTGCTGCCCACTACTAAAGAGTGATTTTTTTTTTCTTCACGCTGTGAATTTTGATCTGAAATATATGTATTTCTTTTTTTTAATTTTATTTTTTAAAATTTACGTCGAAATTAGCGTATAGTGCAACAATGATTTCAGGAGTAGATTCCTTAATGCCCCTTACCCATCTAGCCCATCCCTCCTCCCAAACCCCTCCAGTAACCCTCAGTTTGTTTTCCATATTTAAGAGTCTCTTCTGTTTTGTCCCCCTCCCTGTTTTTATATTATTTTTATTTCCCTTCCTTTATGTTCATCTATTTTGTCTCTTAAAGTTCTCATATGAGTGAAGTCATATGATTTTTGTCTGTCTCTGACGAATTTTGCTTAGCATAATACCCTCCAGTTCCATCCACATAGTTGCCAATGGCAAGACGTCATTCTTTTTGATTGCCGAGTAATACTCACTGTGTATGTATATACCACTTCTTCTTTATCCATTCATCCATCGATGGACATTTGGGCTCTTTCCATACTTTGGCTATTGTTGATAGTGCTGCTATAAACAGGGGGGTGCATTTGTCCCTTCGAAACAGCACACCTGTATCCCTTGGATAAATGCCTAGTAGTGCAACTGCTGGGTCTAGGGTAGTTCTATTTTTAGTTTTTTGAGGAACCTCCATCCTGTTTTCCAGAGTGGCTGCACCAGCTTGCATTCCCAGTATTTAGTTCTTATAGTTGGAACTTTCTGGTGTCTCAGACACCACTGGTTTTATAAACCTTTAAAAAGCAATGGTATTGGGGTGCCTGGGAAGCTCAACCGGTTAGGTGTCCAACTCTTGATACCAGCTCAGGTCATGATCCCAGGGTAGTGGGATGGAGCCCCGTGTGGGGCTCCATGCTGAGCGTGAAGCCTGCTTGAGATTCTCTCTCTCCCTCTCTTGCTACTTCCCCCACTCAATCTCGCATGTGCGCACTGGTACACATGCACACACACTCTCTCAAAATAAATAAATAATAAATAAGTAAATAAACTTTAAAAAAGCACAATGGTATATAGTTCAGTAATTGTTACTTTGTAAGAAGTTCAAATCTGGTAGGAAGAATCTAACATTGTTTCCTTCAAAACATCTTTGTATTGTTCAATTGTTCTTCGCTAACAATTTATGTAGCTCAGTGGAGTCTTTGAGGGACTTAAAAACACTAAATAACTACATTTCTGAGCCCAGCTTTCCGATTGGCCTTACCCACATGTAGAGAAATGGAAATATTTGGAGGTAGAGCCCAGGGTATACATATTAAAGAGAGTCTCCTGTTGATACAATTTGAGAGCTTCCACCCTCAAAATTAAGGTCATTTTTAATGTATTTCTTCTCTCTTGCTTCTCCCTAGAGTTATTCCTGGTCAATCACCTTGCCTTCCTCTGTGCTCCCAAACACTCAATTTTTTTTTCTTAACTCTGTCATGTTTGGAATTATGTTTGTTTCCAATCATTTGATATTTGTTACTATTGCAAATAGCACATTATTCTTGTTTTTTTTCCCTTTTGTATATTGATGGTATGTAGGAATACAATTGATTTTTGAGAAGCTATTTCTATCTCCTTACCTTTTCTGAACTCATATTACTGCTAATAGCTTTCTGGTTAATTTTTAGAAATATAATAACTGTGTCTTCTGCAAAAGTTGGTATGTATTTCTTCCTCTGCTGTATTTATGCCTCTTGTTCTGCCCTTGACCACGTTGTAGATCTGTTTGCACTTGACTGCACTTTGGAGCTATTTGAAATGGGGAATGGCTAGTTTCTGGTCTCACGTGTAAGAAGCTTGGCTGTCAACACTCTGTTGACAAGTAAAAAGCTGAACAAACTGATATATCACCAATTCTCAGATCCGTAAGAGAAGTGAGGTCACAGGGCAACTGCTGCCCTTGGCACTGGAGAGACCAGAGTCGGTGGCTGAGGCCAAAGGACTTGGTGCATGTCAGGAGACCTCTACGAGGGAGCTGCTTCCCGGCCTCTTCCTTCACTCCCTTGGTCCCGGTCCCAAGTCTTCGAGGGCCGCTACTCAAAGTGTGGCCTGCAGAGCAGCAGCATAGGCACCCAGGAACGTTTCAGAGATGTAGAGTCTCGGGTCCCACCTCAGACTCACTGAATCCAAATCTGCATCTTCACAACAGCCCTAGGTGACTCTTGAGCACGTTAAGATTCCAGAAGCACTGATCCCCGAGGCTTGCAGGAATGTCCACCAGATGGCAGGTTTGCAGCAGGCACAGGTAGCCAGGGCCACACATCAGCCACCCAAGCCTCCTTCAAACAGTGCCCGAAGTGGCCTTGGGAATTGGGAGCCATAGCCCATGAACTGTGGAGGGGGGAACCCAGAGGGGACCCCTAATCCATGAGTGACAGGTTGTGAGCCCTCTGGGCTCTCCCTAGGTGTTTTCTCATACATTGTCTAGTGAGAGGGATGGGAGGATACGCTCGCATTTAACAGGCAAAGAAACTGAGGCCCAGAGAGGGAAAGAAACTCACCAGTGGCGAATGGAAGCAGAATTGGAAGGCAGGTCTCAGGCTCCCTGGCCTGGGCTCACAGCACCTCTGGAGGGGCCTGGCAGGATGGCTCAGCCCCAGGGTGTGCTGACCTGAGCAGCCTCCATGCCCACCTCTCCATCCTTCCGACCCGGTTGCTCTTTCAACTGCTCTCTCATTTTCTTTGGGAGTGCTAGCAGCAGCTGTTGTAATGATTCAATTTGGGATACTAATGGACTTTCCACAATACTCAGGTTCCTGGAGTTAAGCCCCAGGGGAACAAAGCATCAGCCTTAATTGGGAGCAAACAGAACCAGCCCTGGGCCTCAGAGGGTCCCTTGGGAATCTTAATGGTTCCTGAGTCTACAGCCAGTACCAGCTGTGAGCCACTGACTCTTCGGTGAACTTTCATCTCCATCTGTTTAGTTTTGCTCTTTTAGTTATACGAACAAATACTCACTTGCGTAGGCTCCAGTAAATTTTTTCCCATTTTTCCCCCTAAGAATGTATTTGAGTTGCTTAGGGAAATCACCTAGAATTCATGAGCAGAAGTTTTTATAGAGTTGGGGCTGACTGAGCCAGAACATTGTGTTCCCAGACTATAAGGAAAATGTTTTAAATGGGGTGGGGGAACAAAGGGTTATAATAATGCTCAATTCCATCCCTCTTATTAACTGTTAGTAAGACTTGCTCTAACCACATTGTTAATGCAGTGAGTCAGATGAAGTAGAGATCACGAAACCAAGGAAAATGCAGAGGCGGACAGCATGGAGAATGAGAGATCAACAGAGACACCAACACAGGACCCCGGACTCTCCCTGCGTCCCCTTGCCCATCCTCTCCTGGGGTGCAACCACTTTCCTCTACTTGCTGGCATCTCTGTTCACCTCTGGTGGTGAGGAGGGTAGGACTGTGGTCCATTCAATGAGAGTAGGATCCTCATTTTACAGATTTCCAAGGAGAGAGGTTCCACGGTATCCCCTCTCACTGTCCCCAACCCCAAAGAGAAGTTCAGTAGAGACGGCTGTTCTCTTTCCTCTCTCCTGTGAGAAAGCCCACCAGAAGTCCTAATCTCTGCAGGCAGTGTTGGTATTTTATAGGCAATACTCCATGAAAGGAACCTCTGCCACCACCCAGAATCTGGGAAAGAGCAGACACTTTCAAGTGCAATTGCAAATAGCACAGACGTACCTTTGGGAGTGTCCATGACAAAGGACCTGAGATCTGATCACAGGGGCTTATGTTCAGGGAAATCTAAGTACACACGTGGAAATACTGATAATCACCATCTCCTGTATGTGTCGTGTGCCACATATAGTAAACACAGGGGACTGGGGGTTGAGGAAGCAGCAGAGGGCAAGTATGCCCTAGGGGCCATGATACTGGAAGGTGACTTTCACAGAGTGGCATTTCACCATCCCTAGTCTCATGCTTGTAGCCTGGGGTTAAAATCACTACCTTGGAAGGTCAGCTTTGGAAGGACCTCAAGGCCATCCAGTCCCAAATTAATGCACGGCTGGGGAGAGAGACTGCAAGGCCCAGAGAAAAGAGCTGGGAGGGGCTGCTTCTCCAACAGCCAGACCAGTGTCCCTCCCACTGTCATGTTTTGTCATTAGTTCATCTGGGCTTTGTTTGTTTACTTGTTTGCTTGCCTATTTGTTGTTTTGTTTGCTTGTTGGTCTTTCAATATATGCCTGGCATCATCCCACAAAGGACTGAGATAGCCCCAAACTACACCCAAGGCCAAACAGGTGAGAAAATGGGGCAAAGGAAAACTAAAAGAAAAATTATAAGATTACAAAGCCAAGGAGGAGTAAGATTCACCTCAAAGGGCAGACCATCAGGAGGACTTCTCAGGTGCAGAGTTGAGACATGACACAAACATATCAGGGACAGATGTGAATCTAGGACAAAAACTCAGATGTACAGGAATATTCTTGTATTCATTTTCTTTAATCAGATTTAGTCTGACATTGAGCCTCCACTTGGCCAGGCTGGGAATATTCTGCTTCAACATTCAATAAGAGGCATTCTACCCTCCTAGGGGTTTCCCAGAATAAGCCTCACGTAGGGCCCAGAAAACGGTGGACATTTGTCAGCTGCTCTTCCAGGGTCCATTGCCCCTCTACCACTTTCTTAACAACTCCAGATTTTCCTTTGTGTAGCAGCCATAGACTTAGGTTAGACTGACCCCACCTTCTGTTTCAGAGCAGGGGCTGCTGGTCTAAGTTAATCTGCATAATCTTATCTCACCTGCCACTGTGATTGGTTTGCAGTTTGCATCCATTGGTTGGGTCAGAGCAAACTTCAGGACACTCGTTCTCGGGTTGTAGGCACCAGTGGTTTCTATCCCATAAACGAATGTGGAAAATGCAGGTCCAGGACTACAGCAGCCATCTTGTGACCATGAGAAGAGTCAGCCTGAGAATAAAGCTGACACATGGAAAAGTGAAGAGTCAAGAGAATCTCAGAGCAAAGGAGCTAGAGCCTGATTAACTTTGCCTGAGGTTGGCCCTACTTTTGGATAAATCCACATTAGTCTTAAACCAGGGTGAGTAGAATTCTGTCTTCTGTGCAGTTGAAGATCTCCCACCTAAAATGACCTCCAACCACCATGCTGTTAGGGCTGCAACCCAAAGAGTCCAAACCTGTAGCTCCACAGCCCGTCATACCTGTGCCATAACCAATGTAGAGCAACTCTTACTAATGGCTGATGATAGCCATGCAACTGAGGATTATTATAACCCTTTGCTTTCCCCAAAACATTTTTTGGACCTCCTTATTGTCTGGGCACCCCCATGGTGTCTGATGCTGTGAGTCATATAGTGACTCCCAGTCACATGGCTGTGACTCCCAGCCATGCAGGACTGTACCAGTGTGTGATTAGACCTGGGGTATGGGTAGCGGAGTGCAGACATCTCTCTGTGCTTCCTCAGAGTGTTCCATACTGAAGGTAAGAGCCCTTTTTTACTGGGGCCAAGACTTATGGTGAATTCTTGCCAAGGGTGCTATCAGCCAATGGTACAAAGTTTATTTTTCATGTTATTCTTACTGAACACAGGCCTCTAGGATAATATCAAAACATGTACAGTGATGAACAATTCTACACAGGGCCTCACAGCATATTCCAAGAGCCCAGTTCTACTAAAACCAGATTCTGTGTCTATCTCTTAATTTTGCACACACCAATGAGGCCTCACAGATATGCACCAGCACCAGAGAATCTAAGATTTCACTAGCATAAAACAGCTCTGGTATGTCACTGTGGTTGTGCACAAAGCCAAAAACTAGCCAACATTTCTAGAACTGTGAAGGTGCTTTCCTTCCATGTTCATAGATAGAAGCTTCCATTAGTCAATGGAACAATGGGTGGGTGGGTGAGTAGATAGAGAACCAGTTTACTTTTTAGCCTTAGTCACATGGTCTACAACATGGACCTTACAAAACTCCCTTCTCTACTTTGGGTTACCATTTTCCCATGAACACAATGAGGAGTTTGGAGGTCTTGCATTCTGGCAGTCTGGAATTCTTTGATAGTCACTCAATCAGGTATTATTGATGTACCAGGTTCTTCACGGCAGCCTTCACATCCTTGTTCCTTAGGCTGTAGATGATGGGGTTGAGCATGGGGGTCACCACCCCATAGAAAAGGGAGGTGAGCTTATCTGAAAGGTCCTGCTTATCTTCCCCCAGGGGGTCCTTGGATTTGGGCTTCCCATACATGAAGAGGATGGTTCCATAGAAGACGACCACAACTGTGAGGTGGGCAGAGCAGGTGGAGAAGGCCTTTTTCTTCCCCTCAGCTGAGGGGATCCTCAGGATGGTAGCAATGATGAATACATAGGAGACAAAAATGAACAGAACTGGGACCCCCAGGAAAATCACATTAGCCACAACCATGCTGATCACATTCATAGAAATGTCAGCACAGGCCAACTTCAGGACAGCCAGGATCTCACAGGTGAAGTGATTGATGACATTGTCCCCACAGAAGGGCAGCCTCATAGCCTGGGATGTCTGAACTACAGAGTTGGTGATACCAGCTGCCCAGGAGCCAGCAGCCATGGGTATGTATATAGCCTTGTTCATGACCATAGAGTATCTCAGGGGGTTACAGATGGCCACATAGCGATCAAATGCCATCATGCCCAGAAGCACACACTCTGTAGCTCCCATGGCAAAGGAGAGAAACATCTGCCCAAAACAGGCTGAGAAAGAGATGGTTTTCCTGGGGGTCAGGAAGCTGTCGAGAATGAGAGGGACAGAGGAGGTTGTGTAGCAGATGTCCAGGAAGGAGAGGTTCCCCAGGAAGAAGTACATGGGCGTGTGCAGGTGGGAGTCAAGGATGGTCACCAGGATGAGGACCCCATTGCCCAGCAGGATCACCAGGTACATCAGTAGAATGAGCACAAAGAATGTTTTCTCCAGCCTTGGATGGGCTGAGAGTCCCAGGAGAATGAACCCCACCACAGGGGAGGTCTGATTGAACCTGTCCATCGTACATCTCCTCTGTCACCTGCAGGAACTCTCTGAAGTCAATTTCAGCTCTCTCTGACTCCAAAAGCATCTGGGCAGCAGGGCAAAAATCCCAACCCTGCTGATCAACTGGAAAATAGCTCTGACAATTTGGTCATCTTCGTAGAATTCTAGGAAAAACGTAGTAGAGGAGAGTATTTAACTTCTGCTTCTAGTAAGAATGAAGAGATAATTTGGACTAACTCTCCTGCATATGACAATTAAAAAAAAAAAAAAGCTAGGGGCACCTGGTGACTCAGTCAGTTAAGCATCCAACTCTTGATTTTGGCTCAGGTCGTGATCTCAAATTTAATTCATGGGATCAAGCCCTTCATCAGGCTCTGCACTGACAGTGCCGAGCCTGCTTGGGATTCTCCCTCTGCCCCTCTCCAGCTCACACACACGTGCTCTCTCTCAAAATAAGTAAATAAACTTAAAAAAAAAAAAAACCTAGACAACTATATAAAACACTGTGTTAAGCATGAGCGAGGTTGTAAAACAACAAAGAGCCACAGGGTCATGATTCTGGGAAAGAACAGGGATTCAGAGAAGTCCAGCATTTGAGGCTATGTTTCAGCCGAGGCATGTGCAGCATCTGGAGGTGGCTACTGAGAGGCTAAGAAGCACTACTTCCAGCCTCCTGAAGGAGGGGACCAGGTTTTGAAGTCCACGGCTCACCGTGAAGGGCCTCTACCGAAACCTCCTCCCATTGGTAGGGGATCCCAAAGGGCAGGACCACAGGAGTAAAAGAATCAGAGGGAAGCATTTGTTTACAGGTGCTCTAGCTCAGCTTCAAATCTTCCCAAAAAGTTGGATCTTCCCTGAAATTGGATCGAGGTTGTCCCAGATTTTTGGTGCTTCCAAATATCAGAAGCAAATATAAATGCAGGCTGAAGGGAAGTAACGTCACCCCAGTCTTCTGAATCACTCCCACAAAGAATTTTGCAAATACAACATCTGGCACACATTAAAAAAAAAAAAGAAGAAGAAGAAGAAGGCATGCAGGAGACAAGACAACATAAATTAAAACCAACAGGAAAAAACCCAGGAAATCGAGCATCCCTCTTCCTGGGGCAAATGAGAGCCACCAGCTCCTCTGCCCTGCTGTCACCTTTTGAGAGGATTAGCTCAGACCACAGTGCCACGGTCTTAACATCTTGTCGATCCTTTTGTACATTTGGGGCAGCAAATGGGCCCCTTGCACGCAGTGGCCACACTGACGGAGAGTTCAGACTGTATATCCCTTCTTTTCTTCATTCTCCAGCTGCCTGCACCAGAGGCACTGGCTTCTCCCCGAGACTGTTCACAAAGCCCCACATCCCACTCTGTCAGCTCTTCTTTCTGGAAAGCTTGACTCTCTCCTCAGACTTCTGAGAGCTCCCCAAGCTGGGATTTATTCTGAACCAATTAAAAAAAACACCCCACTTGTAGGCAACACTGAGGGTGTTGGGCATTCAGTTTTATGTGCTCCATATCTAAAATATTCATGAACTTCCCAGGCACCCATCTTGCCAAGTTCTCTCAGCAATCGAGGCCCTTCCTTGATTATGCAGGGGCACATCTACCTGGGGAGTGCAGAGACACTCCTCCAGTGGTTCTTAACATTGTAGCTGTGACCGAATTAAGTGCCATCAAAATTCAGTTCAGGCTGACACATTTACTGAGCACCTGCTTTGGGGGCAGGCATAATCCTAGGTGGTGGGAACACAGCAATGAAAGGCAGAGCCCATGACCTCAAAGAAAGAGCTCAACATCTAGCGGGGGAAGTAGATATGCAAATAGTCATGCAAACAAGTAATTACAGCAGCAGCAACCACAATAATCACGCCAAGGCTACTGACGATGGGCTCTAGGATCTATTTAGCAATGTGCTCCCTTTCCAGTGCAGATAGCCCTACCACCTTCTTCCTGGCCCTCCAGCCTGTGCTTGATGGCCTGAGTGATGTGGGACTCTGTGCTTCCTGATGAGGATCGTTCCCTTTGAAGTTTCTCCTTGGATACTGAGCTGAAATCTGCTCCTTTGCAACCTTAATCCCTCTTCCATATGCCAGCCCTCCAAATATCTACAAATCCCTCGGCTTTAGCATGAAGATCAACAACAATCTCCCTTTTTCTGCCAGCATCTTAAAAACAGTGATATATCTCTTTGAAGCAAAGGTACCATCCAGGAATTGACTACAAGGCCACTCAGTACTGAGAATGGCTCCCAGCGTGGGGATGGCTCGGATGCCCAGGACACACTACTACTTGTGACATATGTGCTGGGGCAGTAAATCAGTCCCAGCCTGAGTTGACCAGTCCTCTCCCAAGAACCTGGATTGTGTGAAGAAAATATTCCCTTCATGCCATCATCACCAGATCCAGAAACATGGCTCGTGATTATTACTGTCCTTTGAATCATTAACTACAGAAGAAGAAGAGTCCTCCCCCACCCTGGTTTTAATCAAGAAGGGACACCTGAATGTGGACACAAGACTATGAGCTGTGAGGTCCTGGGCAAGCCCTATTCCCTCCGCACAAAGTGGGGTGAGAACAGATGATCTCTCTTACAAAATTTTGCAACTTGTGGGGTCTATTTGACTCCATGGGAATAACACCATACCAACGAAGGGGCTTCTCTCCCTCTTGAGCCTCTATTCCGTTACAATCAAGTCTGAGGGCAGAAATGAAGTTTGCTAATGAAAATTTTGGTGTGATCAAAACCTGCACTTACCTGGATCAGAAACATGGTGAACACAAATGATCCCTTTGTTTCCTAAGGGTTGGGAAAAGGCTACATGTCAGAAATAGCAACACTGGGTCTGAAGTGCCAGGGTGAGTTCAGAACGTGTGACAAGGCAGGTGAAATGTCCAGTCAGTCCTTCCCCCTCCACCTGCCTCCTGCGCTCAGGGCACAATTTCCAAAGGACTGGCCATCGCCTTTAGAAGATAATTTAAATTACAGGCTGTTCTTTGGGACCATTTTAGTCCCTGAAGTCATTTAAAGTTTGGAAAGTGAGTTGTACTCAGTCTAGAAACTTTGTATTCTTCTGGGATAACATCCCCAAGATCCAATTATGCTGAAGGCACGGAAGGAAGTTTGCTGCCTGCTTCCTTTTTCCCTCCCACCCCTCCTCCCTTCTTTCCCCTGAACATCATAATTCCATTAATAGGGTCCAACCGCCTGCTGGGCAGTGATTCCAGGACTCATTCAGATCCCCAAGTCTCTTCTGCTGTGCGGTGGCCAAGCACCATCACCCTAAGTCTGTGCTTTGGCAGTGGTTTTTAGGAGCCTGACTGGAAGACTTATACTTTCCCTCTAAATTTTCAACTCATAGGATTAAGCAACCTGCTGTGTTCTTCCTCAGTCCTCACCAAGCATCCATTTAAATCACTGTCCTTTCAGCTTTCTTTCATTTGTGCATGTGCTCTAAAACCTCTTGAAAGTCACTGACAGAATGTGGCCAACAACAGGGATGGGTCCAGAGAATGGGTACATTCCTTTACTCAGCCAACAATCGTTGAGTGTGCCCTGCCTGGAAGCAGAAATGTACAGAGTAACCGCGGTCTCTGCCTTCTGGATTGCGCCCTCTAGTGGCAAGAGAGGAACATGAAAAGAAAATGACCAAACGAGGTAGGTGGTGCGGGAGAGGGAGAATACCCAGCTCCTGGTGAGAGTCCAGAGGGAGGCAGGGGCCAGACTTCCTGGAGCAGATGATCCAAAGCCCATCGTGTGCTGGAACTGACTCGCCAAATGTGTGCATCTCCTCCCAACTCCCATTCAGTGACTTTGTTGGTTGCCTGGAATTGGCTATCGTGGGAGTGTTTACAACACAGAAATCAGCAAATGCTCCAGACCAGAGCTTTTTGACCCAGAGATCTGGTTGGTAAACATTTACCAGCATACCACTGGAATGAGTGAGTGACAGTTGACCTGACAAAGGGGAGTGGGAATCGTCCCAGGCAGAAGAAGCTGCATAAACAAAGACACAGAAAAGAGTGGGGAGCGACCAGCCATGCAGTATTGTAGGCGCATACGAGGCAGGTACTGCTGATGGGGAGGAAGGCAGGACTGGACTCTGGTTTGTCTTTGGGGGCATGCTGAGGAAAGTCCTAACTTTCTCCCGTAGGGGCTACTGAGGCACTTAGGGATCTTTTTTTAAAGTAGATTTCATGCCCAGTGTGGAGCCCAACACGGGGCTTGAACTCACAACCCTGAGATCAAGATCAGAGCAGAGATCAAGAGTCCACTGCTTTACCGACTGAGCTACCCAGGCGTCCCGAGGCACTTAGGGATTTTAAGTAAAGGTCTGGCATGGTCAGATTTGCATTTGAGGTTGATCCTTCTGAGCACAATGTGGAGGGATACAGGGCGCAGGAGGACAGAATGAAAAAGAGAGGGAAACACTGAAGGCAAGTGAAGATAAGGACATTAACTAGGAAGGGATTGAGGGGCGGTGAACATGGAGATTCAAGGAATGTTTGGTAGATGCAAAATACAATACTAGAGTTTGGTTGCATAGAGCAGGCAGGAAAGAGGGCAGAGTCAATATCTATCGCTCAGATAATGGGTGGATGATGGCAGCACCACTGAAGATCACTGGCCAAGTTGCTGGTTTTAGGGGAGAAGATGAATTCATTTGGGGGTATAGTGTGTTTGGGAGAGATGAGGGAGATGTGTGTGCAGGACACTCGTGGACTAAATACCTAGAGTGGCTGGCATTGCTCTGCCGCGTCTGGATCCAATTCCAGCCGTACTACCGTAAGAGACTGCTGCAGTCTCTGCAACATGAGTTCATGGTATCTCCAGGACCTCCCTGACCTCTGGGCCATGAGGGTCCCACTCACTCTAGTGCGCAGACACTCTGAGAAAGTGGATCCTGAGGACAGAAAGACCCCAGAGAAAGTGACCCAGAGGAGGGCAGCAGGGGTGTGAACAGTCAAGGGTCAAGGGTCAGGAGTTAAGGGCCAAGGAGACCGAAAGCACGGCTGACTCCAGGGCAGAGGAACTGCAGCAGCTGCTCTGACCATTCATAAAAAATACCTCCCTCCGGTTCGATTGCTTAAAAGGAATAACCAGAATTCCAATCCTAGGAAAAGTCTAGACAGACGGGTGCTTCTCAGACATTAGTATGCAGGAGAATCCGGAGGACCTGTTAAAACAGAAATCAGAGTGACGCCTGGGTGACTCAGCTGGTTAAGTCTCTGCCCCTCCCCTCTGACCTGCTCACGCTCTCTCTCTGTCTCAAAAATAAATGTTAAAAAGGGGGCACCTGGGTGACTCGGTCATTTAAGTTTCCAACTTCTGGCTTCTGACTCAGGTCATGATCTTGTGGTCCATGAGTTCAAGCCCCACGTTGGGCTCTGCAACCGACAGCTCAGAGCCTGGAGCCTAGCTGGAATTCTGTGTCTCCTTGTTTCTCTGCCCCACCCCTACTTGCACTCAGTCTCTCTCTCTCTCTCTCTCTCTCTCTCTCTCAAAACTAAATAAACATTTTTTTAAAATTTAAAAAAAGAGATTAGAAGGGGCACCTGGGTGGCTCAGTCAGTTGGGCATCTGACTTTTGCTCAGGTCATGGTCTCACTGTTTGTGAGTTCGAGCCCCGCGTCAGGCTCTGTGCTGACAGCCTGGAGCCTGCTTCCAATTCTGTGCCCCCCCCCGCCGCCACCCCCCCCCCCCCCCGGCCCCCCCCCCACTCTCTCTCTCTGTCTCTGTCTCTCAAAAATAAATGAATATTAAAAAATTAAAAAAAGAGAGATTAGGAAAATACATACACATACACAAACAGAGGCACACATGTGGACCCACCACCAGAGATTGATTCTGTAGGTCCAAGGAGGCGCCCAGGAATCTGCATTATTAACAAGTTCCCAGGTGATGCCAGTGCTGCCTGTAATCACACTTGAGTAGCACTGGGCTAGATTTCTTACTAACTCAGTGTGTGATTGCGATTTGAAGTGGTTCTGAAAATGTTTCTCTTCATTTCTCCTCACTGCCTAGGGAAGCCCCAGACAGACCAGCCAGGGGATATTTGAGTTTTAGCTGGCCAAGACAAAGTTTTGTGTGTCAGAAATATCCTTATTCCATGCATTTGTGTGTGTGTGTAAACGTGAGCTTGCCAAAAATGAGTGGAGCTGACCAAAGGGGTAGACTGAACCCCAGTAGCCCCAGCATTTCCTAGAGAGGCATCTGTTAATTGTGGCTTCCCGAGGACAAATGTGGACACGACATCCCATGGAATTCACTAGATCTGTGACCAGATCCCCAGCCAAAACTTTTCAACCTTGCCCAGAACACTTTGAGATTGTCAGGAATCATTCTAGCACATTCCCTGTGAAGGCAGAAAAGAACCACCACCGTTTTGAGATAAAACTGGGATTGGAGTCGAGTGGTATAAGGTCGGAGAAACAGAACTTCTCTGAAGATGGTAAAGGGAGGAGGCGGAGGGAGAACCTGTCTCCATGAGAGGACCAAAGCTTTGCCTCTTCAGGGAGAGGAGACCACTCCATGCAGCGAGCACTAAGTGGAGACACAAGTGTGTAATTTCTGAAGTCTGAATGCTGGATTATCCAAACAGCATTTGCCTGATTCGCTGCTTCCTTCCAGGAAGCCTCACTTACTGGTTATACCTATGTTCTCCTTCCTCTTACGTTGTTTCCATGCTCTGTACCGTGAAGCACCATGGCCCCAGGACTCACCTGACTAGACCAGGCAGACACCTGTCTTAGGGGCAGTTAACGTGTGAACTCCGTGATGGCCTATGCTGCCCGATGACTAACCAAACCCCTTAGATCTGTCTCTCAGGAGCTTAAACTCAAACACCAGGACATAGCAGCTGGTATAAGGAAGGAAAGAGAGGAAGGAGAAACCACAGTGACACAGAGAAGGCTGTGGGAAGCCAGGCTTGTGGTAGCTCAAGTCGAGCCAGAGGGAAGAGAGTAGGGGGTATTTAGTCCCAGCTGGAGTCCGTGAGGCACATCGGAGTCCCCAGTGTGGCAGAGCCCCTGGAGTTGGGGGACACAGAGCTCTGCCACAGAGGGGCCAGCGGGAGCCACTCAGGTTGACATTCCAACACCTGTCCGACCATGAGGCCTGCCTGCACCGCTGTTCCCCCACCCTGAACATCCCCTCACCCTGAGGAAGCCAAGAGTGAAGGAGGAAAGGCTCCTAGCACTTAGAGAGCAGAGGGCAAAGATGTCAGACATCACGAATACAAGGTGCTCTGGCCCAGAGATGGAGGGTTCCTCTACCTGCTCACATCCAAGTATCCCTCATACCTACCTAAGGGATCCTGGGGAACCTTAGGTAAGACGAGATTTAGAAAAATTATAAATTAACGGTAACTCATTAATATCGACATCTCACCATTATCTCAAATATAACAAATCCAACAGGCCATAAACTCCTCAGTCGCAGACACGGTTTCTTAGTCATATCCTTATTTCTAGTAACCAATGAGCTGGGCACTAAAGATATACCAAAACCGTAGCGTGAAACGTCAGAAACAACCCTGCAGCCACCCTACCCCTACCAGCCCGGACAGCCTCTCCTCCGTAATCATCCGGTATTTTAGCCGCTGTTGGTTCTTCTCTCTCCTGCACCTCTCACCCCAGATCTGTCTCTAAATCCCACCATTTCTTCCTTCTGAATGTCTCCTTCTGTCCCTCTCTCCCCCATCCCTGTTATCTTCATCCTGGACTAGTTCTGCGCGCTCCTCCTGTGCACAGCCTCCTGGAAAACTCTGTGGCCCTGTCAGCCATGCCTTGCTCTCTAGATATTCCTGCGGTGCCTGCCATTCTCTGAAGGCAAAGGCCCATTTCTGGTCATCACGTCCCCCGCTCCTGCTCTCTGGTACTTGGCATTTTGGTACTTGACATGGTCATGGCGATTGTTCAGAGTGGTGGGCAGGTTAGTGAGAACGAGTGAGAGAGAGAGAGAGAGAGAGAGAGAACGCTGGGTCATGGAATGGAGGGGGGGAGATGGCTGACGGGCAGGGAATCTATCTGGCCCAAAGTTCCCAGGAATATTTGAACCACTGAGGCCCAGTTCTTTTTCCTTCTAGGCTCTCTGGGGACAATGTCAGAACCATCTTGAACCGATTATTGTGATCAAAACCCAGGGGAACTCTGATTACCTGGCCAGAGGATGTTCTAAACTGAGACTTCCTCGTAGTGAGAGGGCAGCATTGGGTAGACTTCACAACATTGCCTAATTGGGTCTATGGGATTGAAGTCTAAATTCTGAGCCTCTCACCAAACTTTAAATTGCTTCTGGGATAGGGCCTGGCCCCAAAGCCACCCAGAATTAATTCCTGAGAGAGTCATCACGGGGTCCCCTGGAGAAAGTATGGAGCTCAGAGAAGAAGATGTTGGGTCTAGTAGCTGCATGGCTCACCAACTCACCCTGGGGTGCAGCCTTGCCTGGGCTGAGGTTCCTGGCCGAGCCTCATCCTCGACAGTTAACCTTTGTCTCATTGTCTTACTAAGCCCCAAGGTCTGGCAAAGGCACCGTGAGAGGCTGCAGCTTCTATGGGCTTTGACCTGTGGCTGTACTTTGGACCCCTCTATACCTAGGGTCATTTAGAGACACCAGGAAGTCAGACAATAGTTAAAGAGTATGTGCCCATGTTACAAATGTGCATCTACCTGTTGCTGGAGCAGCTCTGAGAGATAAGGCCTGTATGGCCTCCTTGGTTATGGCTTGGTAGCATCCAGATGGACAGATGACAACAGAAACAGTCATTTCGCCTTGCTCCTATAAACTGGCAGCCTCCCCCCTCCAGTGGCTTCTCTTCCTGTGAGCGACAGGCCCAGCCTAGATGTCACCCCACGCTGGGTAAGTTCCAGGCGATGTTTATGGCCAGCTCCTCACCAGTTGGGAGGGAAGAAAAGAGGCTGAAAAGAGAGTGCAGGGTGAGGCAGGGAGGGAAAAACTGGGCTGGGAGACAAGACAATTATTTCTAAAGCTCTGAAGGCTGCTGCTATGACAAGGGAGCAGGTCTGTTTTGCATGAGCCCAGAGGAGTCTTTGGGCCCGTGGAGGAAGGAAGAAGTTAGAAAAAAAGCAATCAACAATATATTGATATATATTGACAATAATATGGGAGGATGCGAGCCCCCATGTTGTTCAAATGTTCTGCAGAGGCAGAGAAATTACTTCCTGAGGAGAGGATCACTGGAACAGGTGGGTTAGGGAAGGGGACTGGATTGGTTTAATATCTGAAGGTTCTGCCAATCTTCAAATTCTGCACTTCCTGGTACTAAAAGAGCTTTTCTCTAAAAATGATTCTCTTTCTCTTCATTCCACATACCCCGAGATAATTTCTTTTGGACACTGTATCATTACCAATTAGAAGAAAGTACCCTTTCTTTGGGGCCATGTGCAAGTCACAAACCTCTCTCCAGACCTCAGTTTCCCCACCTTAAAAAAATTTTTTTAATATCTGTTTATTTTTGAGAGAGAGCCAGAGTGTGAGAGGAGGAGGGGCAGAGAGAGAGACACACACAGAATCCGAAGCAGGCTCCAGGCTTTGAACTGTCAGCACAGAGCCTGACGCAAGGCTTGAACTCACAAACTGTGAGTCAGGCGCTTAACTGACTGAGCCCCTCAGGCACCCCTCCCCACCTTTAGAGGTCAGTGATTCCCAAGACTGGTGTGGATCAGAAATATATGAGAAACATTTATTTAAAAACTATGCAAACAAAAAATTGATCTCCAAGATCATCTGCAAATGTAGGACTCAGCAATCTGTATTTTTAACCAGCAGTCAGGTCACTCCATGCTGTTTTAGGCACTCTGCTACAGGGCCTGATCACATCTGGTGTTCCTAATCTCTTTGGCAGAAAAATTGTGATGATCTACAGTGTGGCACTGAATATTCTGGGAAGCTGAGTAGATTTACATGTGATGATGTCTCCAAAGCATCTCAATGGCACTGGATGGCACATGACTCAAGACCCCACTCAACCTAGGCTGGGGGTGTGTATTATGAATGGGCTCTGTCAGCTATGATTATATTCCTTGGGCCCAAGGTCCAGAGCCACGGAGGTGCAGACAGGTGAGCTGTGGTTACGGGAGATTTTGGTGAGTGCTCCATGTTATAGGTTCCAGAAATTCAATTGGGTCAGATTATTCAGAGAAGAGGGCCAGGATCAGACAAATTGATTCATACCAACTAAACTCAGAAGATACTGAAGTGTAAACCACATACTGTATAAGAAATAAAACGGTTACAAATATAAGTAACTTTATGTTTGCAAGCCAGCACATTCTCTTCCTATAAAACTGTTTCTATTGGGAGTCCAATTATATTAGAAATTTACTGGGCAAAGAAGAACTGGAGCCAGAGGAATGGGCAACATGACTCAATGGCCTCTGTCGCTGAGCTGGGATAGCTTGTGGTCCCAATTGTATGAGAGAGACAGAATTAGTCAGAGGCTCCTGTTTCCCTGGAAAGTGTGGAAGACACACAGCATATGCAGACACACAATTTTTGCTTTAGGTATATTAATATCAAAATGTCTTTTTTATTTCATTAAGTTTCATTAGATTTCCAAGTTCTGCTCTAGATGCTTTTGACTGCTACACAGCCTTACTTAAGATTACTTGGTTTTGTAGTTGAATCCCATATATAAAGTTTGTTTATAATTTTAGGGACATGATGCTGTGATCCCCATGTAGTGACTCAAGCAAGCCATCAAAAAACCAACAAGAATTTCTGCCTTCAGTATTTTTAGGGATAAAGGAGAGAGTTTGAAATGGAAGCATCCAACCAATCTGCTGTGACAGAATTTGTTTTGCTTGGCCTCTCTGCCCATCCAAAACTAGAGAAAACGTTCTTTGTGCTCATCCTGTCTATGTATCTGGTGATCCTGCTGGGCAATGGGGTCATCATCCTGGTGACCATCCTTGACTCCCGCCTGCACACGCCCATGTACTTCTTCCTGGGGAACCTCTCCTTCCTGGACATCTGCTACACAACCTCTTCAGTTCCTCTAGTCCTGGACGGCTTCCTCACTCCCAAGAAAACCATCTCCTTCTCAGGCTGTGCCATGCAGATGTTCCTCTCCTTTGCCATGGGAGCCACAGAGTGTGTGCTTCTGGGCATGATGGCATTTGATCGCTATGTGGCCATTTGTAACCCCCTGAGGTACCCTGTGGTCATGAGCAAGGCTGTCTATGTGCCCATGGCTATCAGCTCCTGGGTGGCTGGTGGCGCCAACTCCTTGGTGCAGATCTCTCTTGCAGTACAATTACCCTTCTGTGGGGACAATGTCATCAACCACTTCATCTGTGAGATCCTGGCTGTCCTGAAGTTGGCCTGTGCTGACATCTCCATCAATGTGATCAGTATGGGGGTGGCCAATGTGATCTTCCTGGGGGTCCCAGTTCTGTTCATCTTTGTCTCCTACATCTTCATCCTCACCACCATCCTGAGGATACCCTCAGCTGAAGGGAGGAAAAAGGCCTTCTCCACCTGCTCTGCCCACCTCACAGTCGTGGTCGTCTTCTACGGAACCATCCTCTTCATGTATGGGAAGCCCAAATCCAAGGACCCCCTGGGGGCAGACAAGCAGGACCTTTCAGACAAGCTTATATCCCTCTTCTATGGACTTTTAACTCCTATGCTCAACCCCATCATCTATAGTCTGAGGAACAAGGATGTTAAGACTGCGGTGAGGTACCTGGTGGCTCAGAAACGCTTTACCCAGTGATGCTGGGATATGTCATGACCCACACACTCTGATTCACTTGAGAAATTCAATGCAAAGTGGCTAGGTGAAGGGCAAATTGAATTCAGAGCCATGCTGCTCATAGTGTGATCCATGGAGCAGCAGTGTTAGCAGCACCTGGGAGCTTATTAGACATGCGGAAGGGACCCATTCCAGACTTAACTGAATTGGAATCTACATGTTAACAAGATCCCTCAGGAGATTCATGTGCATGTTAAGCCTTGAGAAGTACTGGTTAAGAGTGTATAGTGGGTGGTGTGGCGAGTGTACTGCCCAGACCCCACCTCTCTCTCCCTTAGGGGCTTTGGCTCCTGTTACCCCAGACACTGGGAGTACTGGTGGCAAACAATATTCAGTTAGTTGCTGCACTGGCTTGCCCTTGGCCCATGAGAGTTACGTGGCAGTTCAAGTTCTTCCTCTGCACTGTCCTGCTTCCTTCACTTCCACCCCACTGGTATTGATCTTAGGAGCACTCTCCAGTCAACATCCTGCATGAAAATCTCCCCACCAGAGTCAACTTCCTGGGAAAGCTTACCCACAACAGAAAACAAGTATCAAATCTCAGCACTGGTGCATGAGTTGTGTGTGATGCGCCTGTGTTCCCAGGTGTCTCCTGCACCCTGGCTCCTGAGGAAAGTAACTTGGCAAATTCCATTTGTTCAAGGAAAAGAATTATTCCCCGAAAATGATTTGCTAAGTTAAATTCCTTACTTTTTATTCTATAAACAGATCTTAATTTGTACTTACTGTACAAATGTCTTTACTCCTTTTTTTTTAATTTTTTTTTATGTTTATTTCTGAGACAGAGAGAGACAGAGCATGAGTGGGGGAGGGGCAGAGAGAGAGAGAGAGAGAGAGGGAGACACAGACTCCAAAGCAGGCTCCAGGCTCTGAGCTGTTAGCACAGAGCCCGACGTGGGGCTTGAACTCCCAAACCGTGAGATCATGACCTGAGCCAAAGTCAGTCACTCAAGTGACTGAGCCACCCAGGTGCCCCCAAATGTCTTTACTCCTAAGCAGAGAGTCAGCAGAGCTGTTTTACCCTTCGGGCATGAGGGTGCAGTAGTCGGGCCTTATGGGGTGTTTTCTAAGTACAAAGACGTTTGAGGGCTGGAAAACCTGTTGGCTCTTAACTACAAGACAAACAAACAGAAATCCTTTAAAAACTTAATTGTTTATTTGTGTGCCCAAAAAAGGGAATACTATGTTAACCTCAGTAATGGATAAATGAATGTACTGTATTCATGAATCTTATTTTAAAACAATGTGTATGTAGTTAGTTACCTTAGCTTTACAAACACTCCAGAGTTTTTATGCTAACTGTTGAGAAACCATAGAATTGTAAATTGAGTCACTTGTATGCCAAGTAATTCTAATAACAGAAGTAGAAAAATAACTTCAAATTTACCACAAAATTACACATAAAATGGGATACAGGTGCATTTTGACATGATGTGGGTCGAGACCTCCAAAAGTAAGAGTGCCAAGGTTGGGAGCAGTCTTAAGGTGGACCCTCTAGTTCCCAATGTATTTGTCTGCAGTGCCTAAAAATGTAATTGGCATGCAGGTACTAAAGAAGATACGCAGATGCCTCTCCCCACCTACCTTTTAACTTTCTCTTGTCCCCCTGCACTCCTTGGACTCAGAGATGTGCCATGTGGCTGGTAGACTTCTATAGAGGGTCTCAAGTGAGGGCTCAGAGGGCTGAAACCTTTCCTTAAGAGAAAGTCCCAACATGCTAGTCTCCAGCCAGAAGCCTGCAGTGGTCTGTGGGTCATAGAGGTCCCCAACCAGGGGGCTCCAGGACTTCTTTTCTTCAGTCTTTATGAAAATGACAAAAGCATTGGTGGAGCCGAACCCACACTCTATAATGAGATCTTTGTGCATTTCCCCTGTGATAACGTGGACCGTGATGACTACATGATGCCTGCGTGGGTGACAAAAGTATAAAACAAACTGATACCAACTTCCATCTTCTTCTCAAGGAAAAATTAGTTCCCAGGGTCTTTTATTAGCAAATCACCCTCCTTCTCTTTTAAGACCAGTCTTTGTCAGTTGCTTTTGATAGAGATTAGGCCATAATCCAAGGCTCCTTACCTCCTCCCTGCCTTCCCTCTTGTCCACTTATATGGGAAAATTCCTGTTCTCAGGCCCTGCCGAGCAGGCATGGCCACGTTCCATACTGCCTGATTCTCACCTCCTGGACTCCAGTTGAGGTGACCTGAAGGGTTCTCTTGTTTCTTGTCACCAAAGATTTCCAACTAAACAGAAGCTCTTAGCAAAATGCTAGTTAGCTGCCTGGCCTGTGACTCCAGAGCTGCTTCTAAGGGTAGACTCTGCTGTTTTCTCACCAACCCTAGAGCTCTCTTCTGCCCTCATGTCCTCTGCTTCAATCCACAATCCTTATTCCCTGCTATACTATAGTATGGCAGGGGGGCAGGAAGAATTGCTTCCTAGTTGGGACCTAAGCTTCTCTGATCTCCTTCTTCTGACTTTTGCCTGTTCTGGCCTCCCATACAGCTTAGGGGCACTTGGCAATCATCTCTCAAACTGTAGCTGTCACTGGAAGTTTCTGGAGATCAGAGGTGCCATCCTTATCATTTCTAGCGCCTGGTGCTGGCTTGTGGTACATGTTTCCTGTCTTTGAGGGCAAGGGCTAGAGCTGATCAGCCCAGGAAGAGTGCTGGGTGACCGCAGCGAAGGTCAGCTACTGGAGCATGTGGATGCCCAGTGTGTCTGAGAGGGTCTAGGCAAGCTTTCATCTCTTGTTTGGACACTTAGCCCTGCAAAGACAAGTGCAGAGCCCCCTCTAACAGATACCATTGTGGTAAAAGCATAGTCAGACCTTAGTTATCTCCTCTACTTCCAGGAAGGTCAGCAAGGACAGGATAGGAATTTCTAATCTGAGGAACATTTCTTTGTAGTGAGAGTTAAGATTTACATAGTGTTGTCTACAATGTATATAATTGAGTTCATGGGACACAGGCTCTAAACTCCTGTGAGGCCTCCACCAAACTTTAAATTGCTTCTGGGATTAAAACTGCCCCCAAACAACCAGAACTCTAAATTCCTCCGTGGTTCTTTGACGGAACCTATAGAGAGAGGGCAAGGGGCACGAGAGCAGAGTGTGTCTGCCCCGATCACGCAGGTTGGGCATGACTGCAGGGCCACTGGGAAGCAGCAACTTGAGGTGTCCTTCCTGTTATTATCTCACCAGACATGGAGAAGGCCAGCAAAGGGAGCAGCTAGAGCCCCTTTGGCTATGGCCAACCCTGAATTTTCTTTACCTTCTGTGAAATTTGAAGGGACTGCTTAGCTCCAAGATAGCTAAACAGAATTTGCTGCACATTTCCAGGCACAGCCTCAACAGATAGAGCTAGACAGGGGATGGTCAAGGTGGGCAGTTGAAGCTATCACCTCCAAAGCCAGGAGCCTTCCAGCATCCTCCCTGCCATGAAACCTCCTGTCTAGGTAAGCTCCTGACCCCACCATGGCCTCATCCTCATACTGGGTGTATACTGAGCTCTCTCTGTAGCCAAAACTTCTCCAAGTAGGTGGGAGAAGAGAAAAGATAGTTGTGAGTAGGGACCAACTCACAGCTCCCATGTCTCTGAAGGGCTTTTATAGGGGAAGGGAGCAGGCATGTCCTGGGAGTTTAGGCCAGTGGGGGGCAGTAGGAGGTAAGGTCTGGGGACAACATTAGAAGAAGGAAGTTCTGTTCAATGTAAGGGAAAACTTTCCAACAATCAAGGCTGTTTCACAAAGGAATGGGAGCCATGCACTCACATAGCTCAAGGTGTTCAAAGCAGAAATGGGAAAATTGCATTTCATAGACATTCATACAATCGAGGGGAAAGAGGCAAACCAGTTAATTTTTGACATTTCTGCCAAGCTTCAGATTCTGCAGCCAATAGTACTAATATCTCTAAAAACAGATCTCTTTTTTCCAAGTATTTTCAGTGCCCATAGTTAATGTCCTCTGATAATTGCATGAGGACAGCTTCAGACTAGCAGCAACAGGGTAATAGTCAGAGATGCAACATGTGAAGCCCAGGGACAGCCCCCTACCCAAGCTCTGTTACAAGGCAGATATCTTAGAGAAAGGTGTGACATCTCTATTTTTCATGAGTGTCCTAGGGAAAGCGAGGATGATCAGGATTTCATAGTGGGTCCTTGGCTCCTCAGTAGAGCTGCTCTGGCACAAATGAGGGAGCACTTGTGAGCTTCTGTTTCTTCATGTTTAACATGAGAAGCCAAGGTTTGAGGTTTTCTCTAATATATTGGATTAACTGGTCTACATGACTGGAGCACATCCTATGTGCAATGCCTCTTTGGGGTGACCCCTCTGCAAGGCTGGGTAGGACTGTCTGCTCTTCTATGGGAGAGAAAACATTATTGTGGTATTGCAGTGGTTTTAATGGTCAACTCAGATATAAAAGGGTCTGAGTGAGGAGTTGTGACTTATAAAACAGCTCCAAAAGCATAGAGCTTGCTTATAGAGTCACAAATGCTCACACTGGGAGGCATGAAGGACATTTGTCCTTGGATTCTACCCCTGCTCCCTAGCACTGGGGGCTGGAACAGACTAAGGGAAACTGCAATGCTGTGGACAAAGGCCATGGTTAGAGAGGGGGAATGTAGAAGTGCTTTTGGTAGGGTCTCCATGAACTATTAGCCAGAGTCCCTATTGACAGTGCAATGAAGGAAGATCAACCAAACTCATGAGAAATGAAGTATAAACTAGGCATCAAGTAACAGATATAAATGCTATGCAGATTTTAATGTTCCTGGCCTCTGCTCATCACATCCTCTCCGTAGTCCTCAAATTATTGTCAGAAAATTATTGTATAAGCACAGGATTAGAGTAAGTGAAGTGATGTCAGTGATTATCACTACTGAGTATGACAGCCGGAAGCCCCTAAGGACACTGCAGGGACAATTACAGGCAGGGAGGGCTGGCCAGAAGAGCCAATCAGTGGTCTGGACCCATGCCTTACAGTACAACTTCAGGGTTCCTCTTTTATGGTTCCCATGTAGACCCTTCCTTCAAGTATGTCAACACTATTGATCTGTCTAAAATTCTATCATATATCATGATTTTATTAAGTTTCCAGGGTCTGCTCTTCCTGCTTTTGATTTGACATATCCTGACTTTTAAGGTAACTTCAGTGGACAATGATTTTTGTAATTTCAATGTTACTATTATAAGTTGGCATGCCAAAGGATAAATTTAATTATAAGTTGTCATTTAAATCCCCACATATTGATCCCTATAAACATGTGCTTGCTGTCCTCAGTTTTCCTGAGGGTAGAAGAGAGAATTTAAAATGGAAGTGGGCAACCAATCTGTTGTAGCGGGATTTGTCTTGCTGGGGCTGTCAGATCAGCCAAAGCTTGAGAAAATGTTTTTTGTGTTCATCCTGTTGATGTACCTGGTGATCCTGCTGGGCAATGGGGTCATCATCCTGGTGACCATCCTTGACTCCCGCCTGCACACGCCCATGTACTTCTTCCTGGGGAACCTCTCCTTCCTGGACATCTGCTACGCAACCTCTTCCATCCCTCTTGTCTTGGATGGCTTCCTCACTCCCAAGAAAACCATCTCCTTCTCAGGCTGTGCCATGCAGATGTTCCTCTCCTTTGCCATGGGAGCCACAGAGTGTGTGCTTCTGGGCATGATGGCATTTGATCGCTATGTGGCCATTTGTAACCCCCTGAGGTACCCTGTGGTCATGAGCAAGGCTGTCTATGTGCCCATGGCTATCAGCTCCTGGGTGGCTGGTGGCGCCAACTCCTTGGTGCAGATCTCTCTTGCAGTACAATTACCCTTCTGTGGGGACAATGTCATCAACCACTTCACCTGTGAGATCCTGGCTGTCCTGAAGTTGGCCTGTGCTGACATCTCCATCAATGTGATCAGTATGGGGGTGGCCAATGTGATCTTCCTGGGGGTCCCAGTTCTGTTCATCTCTGGCTCTTATGTCTTCATCATTGCTACCATCCTGAGGATCCCTTCAGCTGAGGGGAGGAAAAAGGCCTTCTCCACCTGCTCTGCCCACCTCACTGTGGTGGTCATCTTCTATGGGACCATTCTTTTCATGTATGCAAAGCCCAAATCCAAGGACCCCCTGGGGGCAGATAAGCAGGACCTTTCAGACAAGCTTATATCCCTCTTCTATGGAGTGCTGACTCCCATGCTCAACCCCATCATCTACAGTCTCAGAAACAAGCATGTGAAGGTCGCTGTGAAGACTCTGGTGAGTCAGAAATGCTTTGCCTAGTGAGAGTAGGGGCAAGCAGCATACCTTGTGGCTCTGTGCACACAGATCTCCTAGGAAATGACTGCTTCATAAGCATAGATTTGTTCGATGGTCCTACACACCAGTCTCATCACAAAACTGCCCAAACAATGCACATCAGGATGGGACTTTCCTGAGTGATTGACAATGAACATCAAATCTTTGGAATGAAGAGGGGAGAGGACTGTGCTACATCACCTAGAAACAAGGATAAGTGACTCTTATATTTTATTTTTGTTATGAAAAAAATAAATAAAAATGGAAAACTTTGTAAGAAAAACATACTTTCCTTGTTCATGTGCTGACCAGCTGCAATTTGTGCCCATTATGTTGTTTTCTGCTCTACTATGCAAGGGGGGGAGGGGTATGGCAGTGAGGAAAAGTCACTTCTTAATTGGTGTCCAAACTGAAAACCAACCTGCCATTTTGCAAAATTACCAACACCAAGACATCCCAAATGATACCATTTAACCCTGTAGGGGGCCCAGAGTGCTTCCTGTTTAATTATTTCCTGCTTACTATCCTAGAGCTTATTTTTGGCTCCATCTTCTTTTATTGTACATAAAGCACATCTATTCCTACCCAAATTTATGAAGGAGGATTTCGTGTCAACACTAATCAAACTCCAGATACTGCAGGCCAAGAATAAAATTTCTAGCACTCTTCAGTTCATTATTGCTGCAATGCAAAGTTTATATTCTGAGTCCCTTTATTTTCCTGGAATTAATGTTTGCAACCATCCGGTCAAATCAATTTCCTCTGTCTCTTCAGGATTTGGACTGGACACTGGCACCAATGCTACAAATCCACTGGTAATTACTCTTGTGGTTAAGAGCATGGACTTTGGAGCCTGACTGATGTGGAGGTGCCCCTGCCTGTGTAACTTCAGATACATTTTTAAAAAGCTACTTAATCTTATAGACTCTTAGTTTTTTAATTTGTAAAATGGACATAATGAAGCCAACCCCATGGAATTGTTGTGGGGATTAAATATATTTCACTTAGGAGGGGGTGGGGAGAGGGAGAACGGGTGATGGGCATTGAGGAGGGCACTTGTTGGGATGAGCACTGAGTGTTGTATGTAAGCCAATTTGACAATAAAATTATATTAATAAAAAATAAATATATTTCATTTTAATTTAATATATATACATATGTGATACACAAGGGCTAACAAAGAATATCCTCTCAACAAATGAACATTTTTATTATTAATGAAATATGTTAAATAACTCCTCTGAGGAAGGCTTATGACACAAAGACAGTTCAATTCCACAGTTAACTGAATCATTTCTGATATATTATTATAGTGCCTTTTTGTTTGGCTTTCTAGCTTAGGAGTCAAGAATCTCATTTCTCTGGGCATTTCCTCTGTCACCTTTCTTCCTTATCCACACAGGTAAGTTATGCATGTCTGAGCTGTGCAACACTGACCCTACCTCGACCAACCAGATTCTTTCTGCCAGATTTTGGGGATTGTTGTTAATACCCAAGAAATGAGTCACTGCATCCATAACATACAAACGGGAGTTTTGGGGTAATTGTGTTCACCCACGTGTACTGGGGTGGTAAAGAGAAAACAAGTCTGCAAAGAGAAAAGAAAGAACAGCCAAAGAACCGATGATTGAGGGCTTCCTCATATGTTTCCAGTTCTCAGTTTCCAAATTTTCCTAGGCCTAGCCTGTATTCCTGCCCTTTTGTTTCTAAAGGACACTCCTCTATATTAGATTCTATTTTTGAATAATCTAGATTAAGTTACTTTCTTTGAAAGAGGGCAATAAAAGTCATATCTAATATGATTACTAATGTATAAAGTAGATATTCTCTATCATGTGCCTTGTGCAAATGGAGTGCTAGGCTATAATGCACAGAAGTCTTAAAGAATTCAGTTTTGAGACAACTGTTGTGAACTCAATATGCAGTGCTTCTTGTAATCAGTACTCCCTTTCTGCTACAGTGGCTTTGCTCTCTGTGGATCCCATCACCTGTAAATGTGGAACATGTCCAGAGGTTGATGTAATATAAAATGTTTAGGTTTAAATTCCTGACCAGCCACATAGAGCTGAGAGACCAAGAGTGTATTCTCTGCTCTTGAAGAATCTCAGGTATATTCTTCCACACAATGAAGGGGGAGTACTAAATCTCAAGTGATCTCCACCTGTGAATTTCCTGGGATCTGTGTTTCCATCCACTGGTGGGAAAGTCCCACTCTGTCTTACAGAGTTTTTATTTCAGTATTTGAAGCTGAGTCTGGTTTCTCTCATCTCCTTAGCTGCTCATGTACTAGGAGCATCTTCAGAGCCCCCATCTTCTCCACTAGGCTCAACAACCAAACAGAATGACTCAGGGAACTGATGTCATTCCACCTCTATCATTGGTACAATGAACAGAGTAGCCATGATTGCAGGAGGTTATTTGCTAAACAACAGGGACTCACTCACAAAGGCTGATGTAGCTACTTCAGCAGCTAATTGTTCAAACTCTCAGCAACAGAGACCAACCCTCATTCGAAGAGACTATTCAGCCACTTGGCAGTAAGCTGATTACATTAGGCCATTTCCATTCTGAAAGTGCAGTGATTCATCTTGATTAAAATCAACACCTCTTCTGAGTATGGGTTACCTTTTCTCTCTGAAGGGCATTAGCTAACATCACCATCTGACAACTCACAGAGGGTTTGACTTATCCTGTGTAATATTTCATTGGTCCAAGGCTCATTTAGCAAAGTTGGTGTCATTGTGAGATAGTGATTATGAGATCCACTGATCCTTCCATATACTGCACCATCCAGAAATAACTTGTCTGAGGGAATGACATAATGGCCTTTTGAAAGCACTGCTAAGGCACCAGACTGGTGATAATATTCTTCAAGAATGGGGTATATGGATCCTAAATTAATGGCTGTTTTATGGTTCTGTGCCCCCAAAAGGCAAAATACATGGTCTAGGAATCATGGGTGGTAGCAAGAGTATCCCTGATGACAGGGATAAGAGTAACCCCAGTTAGCTACTGGGGGAATTTTTACTTTCAGTCACTGTAACATTAGGCTTTGTAGGTATAAGCGTCCTAGTTCCCAGAGAAGTGTTGCTTCCACCAGAGGACACAGAAAGAGTCTCATTAAACATTTGTAGCACTTAATAGAGGTGTAACTTCCCTACCATAAGATTCACCCATTTTTAGATTTTTGATAAATCTATACATTGTGCAATTATCACTACAAACCAATTTTAGAACATTTACATCATTTCAAAAAGTTCTCTCATGCCCATTTGTAGTCAATCAATCCCCAACTCCAGTCCCAGTAACTACTAATCTACTCATTTCTAGAAAGATTTGCCTTTTCTAGAAATTTCAGATAAGTGGAGCAATACAATATATAGTCTTTTGTGTCTGGCATCTTTCATTTAGCATGTTTTTGAGGCTCATCTAGTTATAACATGCGTTAGTAGTCTCCTTTGTATCACAGACTAGAATTACATGGATCTGACATCTTGTGTTTATCTATTCATTCATTGATGGACATTTGGATTTTTCCAGTTTGGGGCTATCATGAATAATGCTACTATGAACATTCACGTACACAACTTGGTGTGGAATTGGTGGGTTGAATGGTACAAATAAGTTTAACTCTAAGAAACTGCTAGCTTGTTTTCCAAAGTGGCTGTATCATTTTAAATTCCCACAGTGTACAACATTGCCAGTTTCCTTACATCCTCACCAACACTTGGTCTTATTAGTATTCTCAATGTAGCTCTTATAGTAGATGTGTAGTAGTAGCTCACTGTAGTTTTAATTTGCATTTCCCTGGTGGCTACTAATTCCCTGGTGCAACTAATGTTGCACATCTTTTCATGTGCTTATTAGCCATTCACGTACCTCTTTAGTGAAGATATTTTAAATTGGGCTGTTTATCTTCTCATTATTGAGCCACACATAAGAGTTTTTTATGTAACCTGAATATAAGTACTTTATCATATATACAAATTACAAATATTTCAGTCTTTTTTGTCTTTTCATTTTTATGGTGTCATTTGAAAAACAAAAGTTTTTAATTCTGTAGTACAATAATCAATTTTTAAAAATAAATTTTGATGTCTTATTTAAGAACTCTTTACTTAATCCAAGGTTACAAAGATTTTATTCCATGTTTCCTTCTGGAAGTTGTATAACTTTTTTTTTTTTAAGAGAAAGAGAGAGTGCACGAGTGGGAGAGAGAGACAGATGGAAAGAGAGGGAATCCTAAGCCAGCTCCACACTCAGCGTGGAGCCTGATGCAAGGCTCAATCTCACAACCCTGGGATCATGACCTGAGATGAAACCAAAGTCGGATGCTCAATCGACTGAGCCACCCAGGCACCCCACAGGTTGTATACTTTTAAGTTTTACATTCAGGTCTGTGATCCATTTTGAGTTAACTTTTTGTATGGTGTGAAGAAAGGGTTTCATTTATTTTTTACATGTGAATATCTAATTGTTGCAGACCATTTATTGAAAAGACTGTCTTTCCCCCCATTGGATTGCCTTGGCACCTTTGTTGAAAATCAATTGACCATAAACATAAGGATTAATATCTGGACTTTCTATTCTGTTATATCTACTAAACTTAAAGCTATGGCTATCCCCCAGTCATGTTGGGCTTCTTATGCCAAGAGACCAGAAGGCAAGGCAAAGAGTCACTCCTAGTTACATATAACTGATCCTAGTAATCAGGAGGAGATAGGGCTGCTTTTACCCAATGAGGGCTGCTATGGACTAAATATCTGTGTCCCACTAAAATTCATACTTTGAATCCATAATCTATTAACTAGGAAACTCAACCTCTGACTACTATGTATCCAACAGTAGGACCATATATCACAGAGATTCTGAATCAGGTTGTCTGGCTTTCAAGAGAGCTATCATTTCAGTCCAGGAGGTATTCCAGTGCAAACACAACATAGCTGTGGAGTTAGAAGAAAGAAGTTAACAGAAAATAAATAAATTAATTAATTAAATAAATGTGGCATTGCATGGAGCAAAGGCATTGTGCATTTTCCATTTAGAGGGGGCTAGGTAAGTATCAGGTTTTAGAATAATACAGAAAGCCAAACAGCTGATAGTACAACAAAAGACTGGTTGTGTGGTTGTGGCCAATCGGGGAGTAGTACTCACCACAGGACCAAACAAAACTACCCAAGTTGACCAAAGATGATCATGGTGTGATCGATTCCAAGAAGTGATGGACATCATCAAATAAGGAGTCTGATGGGTCTAATATGTGCTCTGTGTTACCCCAGAATGTCAGTTAATTACTGATGACAGTGCTTCCCAAATTTTGATGTTAATATGAATCATCTGGGGATTTTGTTAAAATGCAGATTATAGTTCAGTAAATCCAGAGTGCGACTAGAGATTTTGTAGTTCTAACAAGATCTCAAGTGATGTCACTACTGGTCTTAGACTACACCTTGAGTAGCAAGTACCTAGAATATTCTGGCAGAAGTAGTCTGGCACTTCAGTTGATTTATTAATTTGTTTTTCTGACTCATTTATCTATTCTTGTTTAAGTAATAATTTTGAGACAACTAAAATATTCAGATATATACAGTAATCCCTAAAGTAACCACTAGAAAAGAAATAAAGCCAAAAATTCAATAGATGAATTAAAATGGAATTAGTTCTAAGAACTATTCAATTAACCCAAGAGATTTCAGGAAAGGAATAAAAGAGGAACAAAAAATAGATGAGATAAATGGAAAACAATAACAAAATAGTAAATCTAAACCCAACTAATCAATGATTACATTAAATAGAAATAGATTAAACATACTAATTAAAATACAGAGACTATCAGACTGGGTAAAAAAGAAAGACAACTTAATTCTGTCTAAAAGAAGCATTTTAAATATACAGACACATCTAGGTTGAAAAGAAAAGTATGGAAAAATATATCAAACAGTTAGCTGGAGGGTATATAAGTATCAGATAAGGTAGACTTGAATAAAGCATATTACCATAAAAAGAGACATTTCATCATGACAAGGTATAAATCAGGAAAACATAAAAATCATAAATGTATTTCACCTAGTAAAAAACCTCAAAATAATATAAAACAAAATATGGACATAATTAAAGGGATAGATAGGTCCATAGTCAGAATGGGAGATTTTCATATCTGTTTCTCAGTAATTGATAGAACTAGACACAAAAATAAAAAATTAATTCACTATGGAATATAGACCTAAACATAAAAGCTAAAACTATAAACCTTTTTATATAAAACATTGAAAAATATCTTTGTGACTGGGGATAAGCAAAATTTTCTTTGATAAGATATGGAAAAGAGTAACCAAAAAAGAAAAATTATAGAATACATCAAAATTTGAAACATGTGCTCAGCAGAAGACACTATTAAGAAAATGAATATGGAAGCCACACACACTGAGAGAATATTCACAATACACACATCTGACAAAGACTCGTATCTAAAATATATAAGGGGAGCGCCTGGGTGGCCTTGTAGGTTAAACATCTAACTTCGGCTCAGGTCATGATCTCACAGTCTGTGAGTTTGAGCCCCGCATTGGGTTCTGTGCTGACAGCTCAGAGCCTGGAGTCTGCTTCGGATTCTGTGTCTTCATCTCTCTCTGTCCCTCCCCTGCTCACATTCTGTCTCTCTCTCTCTCTCAAAAATAAATAAACATTAACAAATAATTAAAAAATAACATACATAAGGACTTCTACAAACCATTATTTTTAAACACAACAACAAAGTATATAATGAGCAAAATACTTGAACAGATAATTGACAAAGCTATATGAAGGACCAATGGGCAAGTGATCAAGTGCTCGATATCATTAGTTATCAGGAAAATGCAAAGAAAAATCACAATGAGACCACTACACATCAATCAGTTTGGCTAAAATTTTTAATTTTTTAATGTACATTTATTAACAAGCTGTGCTGTGCTGTGCTGACAGCTCAGAGACTGACACAGGGCTCAAACCCATGAACCGCAAGATTATGACCTGAGCCGAAGCCAGACACTTAACTGAGAGGTTGGCTAAAATTTTAAAGATTGACAACACTGAACACTGATGAGAATGTGATGCAGTGAGAACTCTTGTACATTACTGATAGGAGTGTAAAATGGTGTACTTTGGCAAAAGATCTGTTTCTTATAAAACTAAGTGTATATACCTATGCTATGACCCAGCAATCCCATTCTCAGGTATTTAGTCAAGAGAAGTTGAAACACATGTCTACAAAAAGACTTGTATGAGAATGTTAATAATGATTTCATTCATAACAGCCAAAACTGGAAAACAGCCCAGATGTTCATCAGCAAGGACAAGGGGTAAACAAACTAGGATATCCATATAATGGAGTACTACTCAGCAATAAAAAAAAAAAAAGGACAAACCACTAAATCATTTAACAACATGGATAAACCTTAAAAACATTCTGAATAAAGACTTAGGCAAAGAATAGTTACTGCATGATTCTATTAATATGATGTTTCTAAAAAGGTGAAAAGTATTAAAACAATGGAAATTGCTCTGGGCATGGTGGTATTGGGGACTGACTGGGAAGGGGCATAAGAGAACTCATTACAGTGGTGGAAATATTCTCTAATTTGATTGGATTTGGGCTACATAGTGTGCACATCTGTCAAAACTCACTGGATCATACACTCAAGGTGTATATATCTCACTGTAAGTAAAATTTACTCCCCAAAAGTGAACAGCTTTCTATCAGTCTGCGTAAATGTATGGATTTGTTATCACGACTGCTATTGGCAAGGCACAAATTTGTGTAAAGAATTTCCTAGAAGCTTCAACACAACAGGAAGGTGTATTCTATTGGTGGCTTGTTACTGCATTTATTACTGTTACTTTGCTCTAAATCATAGTGAAAAGCCCCTGTCACAAGGTCATTTGAGGGCCCGAGATTCCTTGCGCCATGTGATCTGATGATAGGGACTGGTTTGCAGGATGGCTTTGAGTCATGGTTTCACCATATATTTATTTAGTTACTGTTTAGTTACTGTATGCTACTTGTAAAATCACTGTGGAAGGAATGCTGTGCTTACTTCAGGCTCATGTATTCAGTGCTACTGAACATGTCTACAATGATTTATTGTCTTCTTACTTCTGAAAGGATGATACACAAGAGGAAGCAATCATGTCCTGTTCAACCCCCAAGAGCTAAGTGAGAAGGAGGGTGATAGGCAAGCTTTGGTCCAGAATGAGGAAAATCCTTCTGATCACTAATGTCCTCTGGCAATGAGACAATGAGATAGCCTTTTGGGAAAACAGAAGGTTCCCTTTCACTGGGATGTGTCACCTCTTCTAGATGTGTCACCTCTTCCTTTCCCTCGCTTCTTCCTCACAGCTCACTCCATGAATCCATTTATTTATTTACTGTTATTTATTTATTGTTGCAAAACAAATTACTACAAAACTTACTAGTTTAGTGGAACACACATGTATTGTTTCATAGTTTTTGTAAGTCAAGAATCTGAGCACTGATTAGCTGGGTCTTTCATTTCAGGGTCTTTCACAAAACTATAATGAAGATGTTGACAATGGCTGGGATCTCTTCTGGTGGTTTCATTGGGGAAGAGGGAAGAGTTTTATTTACAAGCTCACCTACGTGATTGTTGGCCATGTAACTTGAAGGTAGTTGGTCTGAGGATCTCAGTTCTACACTGTCTGCCACACAGTTCCTTGCCTCAGTTCCTGCCCACACAGGCCTCTCCAATCTGACATTTGGCTTCATTAAGCCCAGAAAGACAGTGTAGTCTTTTGGTGGTTAGAATCAAGTCACTAAGAGAAGGGAATTACACAATGCCATGAATATCAGTAGGCAAGAAAAATGAGGGCCATCTTAAAGGCTGCAGCCAGACTCTACCCACATAGAAGACCTAGAATGTTTTCCCTGGACTTTGTTCTTTTTCTTTTTTTTTTTAAGTTTATGTATTTATTTTGAGAGTGAAAGAGTGAGAGAGAGAGAGAGAGAGAGAGAAGTTGGGGGAGGGGCAGAGAGAGAGGGAGAGAGAATCTCAAGCAGGCTCTGAGCTGTCAGCACAGAGCCCTACACAGGGCTAAAACTCATGAACTGTGAGATTGTGACTTGAGCCAAAATCAAGAATTGGATGCTTAACTAACTGAACCACCCAGGCACAACTTCCCTGGACTGTGTTCCATATCTCTTGTTCCATGATGCTTTCCAAACAAATGACTTTTTGAAGCTATGGAAGAAATACTCAAGCCAAGACCTGTGCCAAGCTCTGTCCCCAAGATGGTTTTCCCTTTCCCACCACCCCTTTCCTATCTCTTCATATGTAAATTCTCCCTCATTGTTCAAGGCCTGGCCAGAAATCTCCTCTTTCCTGAAGTCTCCTTAGGGTTCTAGGTGGAAGTTCCCCCCAAGTGTCCAAAACCATGCCCTTGAGCACTTGATACAGAAGCATTACGCCTGCAGCTGCTGGTTCCTTAATGCCACAAACATAGGCTGTTTATAAATAATTCATACCTCTCCAGCTGCTCTTTTCAAGAATTTTAAGCACTTTGAAGTTTGTAGACATTCAAGTAGGACATGGAAATGCTTCCCTTGATATTCTTCAGTGGTCTAAGAATGGAAAGTTCTAGCAGGAACAAAGGGAAGAGAAAAAGAAGTTTTCCTAGAGTGCTTTCAGCATAATTAGATCCTGGGGACATTTTCCCAGAAGTATAAAAAGTTTTCTGACTTTGTATGATTCCATTTCCAAACTTTTAATCACTTCAGGGAACACAATAGTCCCAATTACAGCACTGATTTCAAATCGCCTTCTGCATGTACTGGTTGTTCCTTTGGAGATTGTGCCTAAAGCACAGAATCAAGACAGATGGGACGAATGGTTTTCATCCCTTCTTCAAATCAGAGGTGGACATCTCAGCCTGAGCCTTTCAAAATAGTGTTGCTATTTCTGGCCCATGCACTATTCCCAAGCTGTAGGGACCCTTTTTCAGTAGGTTCCTGATAAAGGTAAGTGAGAGTTCTTATCAGAGTAATACTCAACCTTTCGTTAGCACAGTAACATTTCCAGCTTCTCACTTGATTTTTCAAAAAGGTTGGGACTTGAAAAGGGAAGACATGAAGTAGTTTCAGTGGTATTGCAAAGACTGAGGGCCACACAAATATCTTCTTCCTGGATTAGAAAAACCTAGATGGCAGGAAGCCGCTGAAACTTTTCAGTCTCATTTAATGTGATCATCTAATTTTAGAGACACCCCTGGAAATGAGATGGTTCCATGGTTTCAGAGCCTCTTCTGTATCTCCATGGAGCATTATTCACATAGTAGCCATGGAAATGGCTAGAGTTGTCCCAGAGTTAGGCTCCAGAGGGCACCATTTATATTGCCTGCAATGTAAATGGGATCTGGAGCTGTGCATCATTGTAGCCTGGCCTTGAAGGAGCCTCACTGGCTCAGCAGCCCAGACTTCCTGAGCCCTCCTTCCCCACTTCAACAAAAGCAGTTCTGCTTTACATTTTAGGGCTCTGAATTTAAGAAAGCAAAAGTTCTCTTCCCTTAAAAAAAGAAATTATCTTTACTAAAAAGTTTGAACACCATTGATCTCTTTTAATCCCAACACAGAATAGGGTAACCTAAGGATGTAAGAGAGGGAAGGAAGTACTGAAGTCTAAACAACAAGTTAGAAGGTTAAGAATATAGCCCAAATCTCTGGCTTGCAGACCTGATGACTTTCCACAAATTCACTGCAATTCCAGAAGGAAGCTGAGTACCACCGTATGAATAAGGAACTCTTAGGAAGCTGTCTTCTTGGTTCAGTGTGAAGAAAAATTTTATAATACTCTAGAGCTCTGCAAATAATGGAGTACACCATTTAGAAATGTAATGAGCTCTTCATTCTTAGAAGATATCAAGCTGAAACTAAAAAGCCATGCATCTGTGGGGCATAGAAAATGATCTCGAATGGGAGAGAGGGTTGGACTAGATTACTTGGGGAACAGAATCAGTGACAGAATATTAGTCTGAGTGACATATCTAGCAGATAAGTCAAAAGGCTCAAGGACTACTAATGCCCACTGATTCCTGTATGGATGCTCACCTAGAGGAAAGGTGACCCAGTAGAATGATAAGAAAAAAAGCACTGCTCTACTTATCTATGAGAACTAGATTTCCATAAACTGTGATTTCACTCTGCATCTTTAGAGCCAGTCCTGTAGTTCGTGGAACATCAGATTCAAACTATTTGGGATGTATTAGCATTTCCAGAGCACAAAGTTACTTTGAGACTCCCTCCCACCCAACACACACACTTGTCTTTCCATCTCTTTTTGTCCTTAGAAGTCCAGCTGGATTTTATATTACCAAAGAGCTTTCCATGACCCTATTTCCATCAATACCCTGGGTGCCCTTATGGATACTCTAGTCTCTTCTGAATCTTTTGCTTCCCTTTCCTGTTAAGTTGTGGGCTCACTTAAGCCTGGGTTATGAAGCACCCCTGTTCCTCATAGGAACTGTCATACCCACTTACTGGGGCTCAAAAAGTAGGTGGAAGGATGTTCAGACACAGATGGATGGATGGAAAGCCCTGGAGCCGGTGTTGCCCATGAGAAAGGAGATCTTGGGAACAAGAGTATGTTTTCTGTGAGAATGACCTGGAGAGGAAATTAGTTGTGGATTCACAACTAAACATTTCACTAGTAACCACAAAGTTGGAGAGCATGAAGCAAACTTAATGTTACTTTTCTTATCAAAGTTTAATGAGATGAACTGCCATATGGACATAGAACCAAAAAAAACTGAATGTGTTATGTGTCTTATCTCTGGCCAAATTCATTAAATTATTAGAATCACCATTTTAAACATTGTAAACTTGATGTCCTATGGTCCCAAAGTCATTTCTGATTTTATTGCTTCTTTTTCTTGGAAATAAATAGAGACTGTGGGCTTTCAAGACTATTATCCAATCACTCAGCCTAACTGGAACTTTAGATCATATGCCCTCGGCCTATGCAGGGCAAAGAACATTGAGTTTGGATACCTGGGTGTTTTCCTCTATTGAAGGAGGAGACATACCATGGAAAGTGTCAACCAGACTGCCTCTGTGGCGGAGTTTATTCTCCTGGGACTCTCGGCCCACCCAAAGCTAGAGAAAACGTTCTTTGTGCTCATCCTCCTGATGTACCTGGTGATACTGCTGGGTAATGGGGTCCTCATCCTGGTCACTGTGTCTGTCTCCCGCCTGCACACGCCCATGTACTTCTTCCTGGGGAACCTCTCCTTCCTGGACATCTGCTATACAACCTCCTCAGTCCCCCTCATTCTCGACAGCTTCCTGACCCCCAGGAAAACTGTACCCTTCTCAGCCTGTGCTGTGCAAATGTTTCTTTCCTTCGCCATGGGAGCCACAGAGTGTGTGCTTCTGGGCATGATGGCATTTGATCGCTATGTGGCCATTTGTAACCCCCTTAGGTACCCTGTGGTCATGAGCAAGGCGGCCTATATGCCCATGGCTGCCAGCTCCTGGGCAGCTGGAAGTGCTGCCTCCATGGTTCAAACGTCCCTTGCAATGAGACTTCCCTTCTGTGGGAACAACATCATCAACCACTTTACCTGTGAGATCCTGGCTGTCCTGAAGTTGGCCTGTGCTGATATCTCCATCAATGTGATCAGTATGGGAGTGACAAATGTGATCTTCCTGGGGGTCCCAGTTCTGTTCATCTTTGTTTCCTACATCTTCATCCTCACCACTATCTTGAGGATCCCTTCAGCTGAGGGGAGGAAAAAGGCCTTCTCCACCTGCTCTGCCCACCTCACAGTCGTGGTCGTCTTCTATGGGACTATCCTTTTCATGTATGGGAAGCCCAAATCCAAGGACCCCATGGGGGCAGACAAGCAGGACCTTTCAGACAAGCTCATCTCCCTCTTCTATGGGGTGGTGACCCCGATGCTCAACCCCATCATCTACAGCCTGAGGAACAAGGACGTGAAGGCTGCTGTGAGAAACTTGGTGAGTCAGAAATGCTTCACCCAGTGAGGTCTGGAGGACAAATGTCCCTGTAGTTCTGTGCTCTTGGCTGCCTGCACCCATGCATCTCAGAAGAATGTGTCCTCCAAGGAAGATAAATGTGAAGAATGATTACCAGAAAACAGAATTCCATATGCAATGGAGAACTTTGGCTGTTACTGGACCCAAGTTCTAAAAACAATAAAACCTAAAACCTGATGGGGTGGGACTTGAAGGGTCGGAAGTGGGTGCTGCTGAAAACACAAATGATTTTGCTGATTCCCTTTTGGGCACGTGTGAATTCACCCTTGTGAGAAGTTTGCCCATTTGTTTTGGGAAAAACAGCTTAGTGTACCTTTGAGTTACATAAATATCCAAAATCCTTCTCTGGAAAGGAGGCAAGGAAGACAGTGTGTGGCAAAACTCCATGGCAGAATAGTATAAAAAATTATCAACATTAGAGATAAAATGGCACTCTTTCAATTTTGTTTTTCTTAGTGGCAGGATTGAGACTGGAGATGAGAATGAAGTTGGCTCTTTCTTTCCCCTGAGGCTCAGATGAGTTGGGATCATGTAGATTCCATGTAGGGCATTTCCACTGACAGCAAGTAAGCTGGATCCTGCAAATGCATGTGGAAGTTCTTAGCCCAGGAGTACTAATAGCTGGTATCTGGTTTTAAGCTTAATTTTCCTGCTGTCAGTAAGTCTTATGTATTTAAGTACACAGTCTGGCCCTACAGTCCAGAGAGTTAGAAGATGGACCTATGGGGGAGAGCAGAGCAGGAGCATCATGTGACCAGCAGAAGATGGAGCAAGGTGGCTGACTGAGGAGAAGTGGAATGATAAAACTGAAAGGCAGAGCCAGTTTACCATGCACCTAAGAAGGGGTCCAGAGGTGTAATGTGTGATGATCTCAGTCACTAGAGACACAAAAAGGAGCAAAGCTACTAAAAGGAAGTGAACTTTGAATGTCTCTTTTTCCTTGAGGTAACTGGATGTCTCTTTTTTTTTTTTTTTTTTTCCTGAGAATCAAAATTTTCTGATGAAAACAAATTCTCCCTGCTTGCCTTCCTTGGGTGTCCTGGGCTTCTCCTGTCCGGGATGTGGCCAGCCACCCTCTTTGGCCCCACAGTGCTCTCCTGGCCACACTGGTCAGAAACGTGGACACTGGTCACTGCCTATGTGAGTCCTTAGCCTCTCGGGCTGCTCCTGTATCACCATTTCAAAGCTGGTATTATTTGTCTCATTCTGGTGTGAGTTTGCCTTTCTTCATTGAGCACAGAGCCTATCTATGTCCATCTTAGCTCACTACAGAGAGGATGACATCAACTTGGGATCAACTCCAACCTTTGTAAGTCAAGAATTGACCTAAAAATGAAACATACTTGTAGAGCAAAATTCCTTTTCAATATCACTAGTTTTGACTAAGAGAACTGTAACTAGTTTCTACCCAGATCTTTCCATAGGACTCTACAGGACTCCTTCAGCTGCCCAAAGTGCTGCCATCAGAGAGCTTTCAGCTGGCAGTCTTCTTCAGGAATTAGCTAAAGACTGCTCTTAGCTGAAGAGTGGACTCACATAAGGTCATGCCCCCTTCCTCAGGGCAGCCCATATCCAATGATTGAGTGATGAAGAGATATAAATGTCTTTCCCCCCCCCCCCCACTCAGGATAACTCTGAAAGGTGGCCCTACTTCCAGAGTTCCCCACAGGGTTGACTGAGGCCTTTGTTGAGACTACATCACAGGCCAACTCCTCCCTCTGCCCAATCTGGCTTTCTATCCTCCCTTCCACCAGTGTTGATCCCAAGAGCACTCCCTAATAAATATTATGCAACTCAATCTCCATACCAGAGTCTGTTTCCTGGCAAACCCAAACCGTGTCATCATGCAAACTCCATTGCTTATGTAATACATATATTCTCTCTTCAGAATCTATGGACCAACCACCTCCCCCCTACCCCGCTGGCAATCATTACAAAACTCATGTAGAATAGTTGTGATGTGGGAAACAAAGGCAGAGAGAAATGTGGATAAAATTAAATATTCCTACAGCTTATAGCCCATTGACAAGTCCTTGAAACAGAGTGACCTTCCTCAAGGAGCTCAGTTGCCTCCATGTTGACACTTTGCTGAGGAACAAAAGGCAATCTTAGCTCAACCCCTCAGGATCCTGTGAGTCTTCTTTAGCATATGAAAATTCCTTTGGAAACTTCCTTTATCTCTACTCCCCCTAAGATATATGTTAGCGATCATTCTCCAAACACATGGGCCACTGATACACATCTAAAGGGTCTCATGACTAAGGTTTTACTAGAGAGTAGTAAACGACCTTATCCTAACAACAGCTAGCTCCTCAAGGTCCTGGAAACTTTGCTTCCAAATTCCTTAGAGACTTATACTATTCCTAACCACCCCCCTGAAACTTGAAGGTATATAATCAGTCACCCATCGCAACCCCAGTGCAGCTCTTTCTGCCCATGGGTCCTCCCCATGCTTTAATAAAACCACATTTTTTGCACCGACGACATCTCAAGAATTCTCTCTTGGCCATCAGCTCTGAACCCCTTCAAACTGCATCAGTTGTGTTAGCATCAGAAGCTTTAGAACCAGATATTAGTTAGTTTCCAATTCCTCTATTTATCAACTTACTTTGAAGTTTGTTTTATTTTTTTTTTTAATTTGTTTTAACGTTTATTTATTTTTGAGACAGGGAGAGACAGAGCATGAACAGGGGAGGGTCAGAGAGAGGGATACATAGAATATGAAGCAGGCTCCAGGCTCTGAGCTGTCAGCACAGAGCCCGACACGGGGCTAGAACTCACGGACCGCGAGATCATGACCTGAGCCGAAGTCAGCCGCCTAACCGACCGAGCCACCCAGGCGCCCCTGAAGTTTGTTTTATATTGTAGTTAACCTCTCTGAAATTGGCTTACCCCCCTGTCCTGACCACCTCCCTAGTTCAGTGTTTCCCATTCCCATTTTATTTGCCATGAACCACATAGAAAATAATGAATTTGTATGGCACCCTGGGATAAGTGGATGGGTCTACTCATGATGAAGGAAATTAACCTGGGGACTTAGGTCACAACATGTCCTGCTTAGTGACCCCAGGGGGACTCAGCTTGGCATATCTGGAGCCTATGGCATACTAACTAGAAAGCTCTGCCAGAGGCAGACATGTTCCTTCCTTAGCATATGATGAGAGGACAGTCATGCCCCTTCTTCTGGGCACAGATGATTGCATTCTTGACCAAAACAAAGCTAATCATATTTTCTCTCCAAGGAATATGAATGTGAATATAGAGACCCTTGTTAGTTGGCATAGGGCTCTTGAGCTGAGAGACCACATAACATAGGACTAACGTGGCCATGTGTCTTGCAAGAAAGAGAAAGCTGGTCTGCAGAGAAATGACAAATAAGATGCTCAAAGAGCATCATATAATACATGACCTAAGACTTAGAGAATTCCTCTCTCTTTCATTTTATGGAAAAATTTAAATCTAGAGAAAAGTAGAGAAGATAATAAAACAAATCCTTAGGTATTCATATCCAGATCCAACATGACCAATCTTGTTCATCTATATGCCCATGAATTATTTCTCCCTTTCTTGAATTATTTTGAAACAAATCACAGATACCCATAGCATATCATCCTTAAGTATTTCTGTATTTACCTCTAAAAATGACTAATACTCTTATAAAATATAAATCAACCTTAATTCCTTGATATCATCAATTATCTAGGATTATATATTTCTCCAAATGTCTTATAAATGCTGTAATTATTTCAGTGTGTGTACTTAAACTAAAATCCAAATAAGACTACACATTATGATTAGTTTGTTTTACTCTTTGGTTCCCTCTCCCCTCTCCAATGCCCCTCTTGCTTCCCCCTCCCCCTCTCCCTCTTAATTTCCTCTTAATTTGCTAGATCCAGCTCCCAGAACTCAGAGAAACATTTTACTTACTGGACCACTGATATGTTATAAAAGGATATAATTCAAGAATAGCCAGATGAAAGAGATGCATAGGGAAAGATATGAGAAAGCATTCAGAGACTCCACTCCTTCCCCATTCTCTCCCATCTTCACATGTTTACCAACACAGAAGTTCTCTGAACCCCAACCTTTGAGGGTTTTTTGGAGGATTCATTACATAGGTGATGTATATGGGAAGGAATGAGAAGACAATCTTAATCAATGAGGTTAAGCAAAAATTCTGTAGAAATTATAAGTATGGATTTTATATACATATAAATATTTTATATTTACACATATTTTCTGTTTCCATTGAAAGGCCTAGAAACTATGAGAAACTCAAAAGCACCCTTGGCACCCAGATTGAGTTTCTAAATACCATTCCCCACTGAAAGAAATAAGAATTTCTTAAAGAAAATGACTATGGAGCTAATATCCAAAGTATGGAGAGGGCTTAAAGTTGTTAGAAGCAGTTAGTTAGGTTCTTAAGCATTTATTTTTTAAAATGTTTTATTTATTTTTGAGAGAGAGGGAGCACGCACAAGAGTAGGGGTGTGTAAGTGGGAGAGGGAGACAGAGGATCCAAAGTGGGTCAGTTCTATGCTGACAACAGAAAGCCGGAACCAGGGCTGAAACTCAAAAACCATGAGATCATGACCTGAGCTGAAGTTGGATGCTTCACCGACTGAGCCACGCAGGCATGCTAAAGCAATTAGTTAGGTTCTAACAGGATGCCTGGAAGCCACCAAACAGGAAGTCATGGCTAAAGTCAAAGGCCTATCCTGGCAGCACAGCAAAACAAAGCCATAAGAAACCAGATCAAACCAGACAGGCCCAAGATGGCTGACAAAGTCTCCTCCCTAAGGGTGCCATGACAGAAAACCCCTGACCAAGTAAGGAAGAAAAGGTATATAACCCACATTCCTGGAAGAGACCACCCTGCTTCCAAGAAAATCTCCACCTTCAAGTAATGAATATTCTACCCCTTCGTTAACAACTGTCAATTAAAGATAGAAATCCAAACTCCAGTGGGCATAGTTCCCCTTTAAGCTCACCCACTCTCACAACTAAAGAGTGTACTTTTACCTTAATAAACCCTCTTGTTTCTGCCATGTTGTTTGTCCTTGAATTCTTTCTCATGATGAGACCAACAGGCCTCAGCAATATCTTTTGGATGGGCTGTGTCAGAGCCTGAGGTATCCCTAGTCCACCCACCAACAAAGTTATACCAACAAAATAAAATGTTAAGAGCTAATGTGGACACAGCTCCTGTAAACAGCAGAAGTGAGTCAGGCTGTCCCTGTGATATGTTTCCCGATTCCTGTGTGGCTGTCAGTATCGGGGCCAATCATAATAGCTGAGGCAATGGTGTGAGCCCTTCCACTTGTTCCTGAGCTTTCCACAAGAGACCCAAGCTCACATGTGTCGTACTGAGGAGTGACAGTCTGTGGAAGAGTTGCAGGAGAAATCCAACTTGGGGAGAGAGAGAGACTCCAAACAAGACCCTCAAGGCATCTCAAAGCTCAGACTTTCTGAAACAGGAAGAGTGCAACAAAGGAAGGTATGTAGTTCAGACAAGTAAGATGGCAGATCCTCTCTGAATAGGGCCAGAAATTCTGAATTCTGCAAGCTGGTTCTGCTCAAGATAGATGTTTCCAGGGGCGCCTGGGTGGCTTGGTCGGTTAAGCGTCCGACTTCGGGTCAGGTCATGATCTCATGGTCCGTGAGTTCGAGCCCCGCGTCGGGCTCTGTGCTGACAGCTCAGAGCCTGGAGCCTGTTTCAGATTCTGTGTCTCCCTCTCTCTTCTGCCCCTCCCCTGTTCATGCTCTGTCTCTCTCTGGCTCAAAAATAAATAAACGTTAAAAAAAAATTAAAAAAAAAAAGATAGATGTTTCCAATATTTAAGAGCCACTTAGAAAAGACAGGTTTGTTAAACATTTGAAAAGGTGGACCCATAGCCAGAAGCTAGGTATCTGGGGTCAGTGGTGCTCTAGGTTTTAAAATCATGCTTCCTTATAATTTACACTGTTATTTATTTATAAAATACATAAATGTTCTCCTGTACCGAGATATTATATACATTATTAAATGTTTACAAAAATAGAAATTGAAAAAGATGGGATAAAAGTAAAAATACAAAAAGAAGGGTTAACATGGAGCAAAGGAGAAATTAAGGGTAGGTCACAAATTCATTTACTAGTTTATTCAGCAGCTATTCATTGAATGCCTAATGTAAGCCAGGTTCGGTTTTTATACTTCAGATATGTTTGTAAACGGTGTAGAAAAAAACCCCTGCCTCTGTGAAAATTGCACTCTAGCAGATGGAAACAGACAAGATAAATGACTAACATAAATAAGAAAATAATAGGGGATGCTGGAAACTGCACAGAATCAGGTCTGAGGCATAAAGGAGGACTGAACACATGCACCTAATTTTGCTCCCTCTTGCAACCCACAAAAACTATAGTTAACTTTTTTGGTTTTGTTTCATTTTTTTAAAGTGACAAAATCCACAAGATTAAGAAGAAGGGGGACAGCAGTGTGATAACATCCTGAAGGCTGGAAAGTGGATGTGGTCATTTCCACTGCAGATCTAACAGACCTACATCCTGAGCCAGAAACTAGGAGAGCACTGCACTGCAACCAGATCTCCAGCACTGAGCAGCCATTGCACCACATCCTCTAGGTCCAGGGGTGAAGGGGTGCTACTAAAACAGGAGGATTAGGCCAAAAAAATGTATAAGAAACAGAGTCCCTATACCCCCTCCCTCATCCCATGACATTGGCCAACTGTCCCTTACCGATCCCAACAAAAATTTCTTCTCTGGAGAAGATAAAACACATGATCATAAGAAAGACTTCAAATAACAGGACATCACTTCTGCAATCAAGTGGACTTTTTCAAGCACACAGCTGCTATACCTATGAAACTCTCATGGCAAGAGCTAGGACCAGATTCATTTAGGACTCTCCCAATGCCCTGTAGAGGCCTAGCCTATGCTAGGAGTTCGGACTCTATATGGTGGGACACAGACAAGAAGAAACTTTCTAGGTCACTTGATTCTTTCCAACCCCAAGATCCTGAATTTGGAAATGCCAGTGGTATTGAGCTACAAGGATCTGTCCTGTGTAGTGAGTTTCACACTCTCCTAGACCTATCATGGGTTCTACTGAGAGCTCTCACTGACTGGGGTTTATGTTAATTCTGGCAGGACCAGGATGACCTGTCCTCTCTAACGTTTTCCAATAGCTCAGCAGGATGGGTATAAAGGAAAGGAGGGCGAAGAAAGTATTTCTGGAGGGACTTCAAAATAATTGGATCTTGGGGACATAATCCCAGATGTATAAAGTTTCTAAACTTTGTCACTTCAGTTTCTAAACTTTAAATCACTTCAGGGACTAGAATAATCCCAATAGCGGGGTGGAATTTAACTGGCTTCATGTACGTAATACATGGTCCTTTGTGAATTTTACCCAAACCCAGAACGAAGACCAGAAAACTTAGCTCTCATCCATTTCAGGTGCTAACTCCTCTGTCTGCTACTTTCAGATCAGATTGGCTATGTTCAGCCTCTGGACTATTCCAAGACCTCAGAAAAGTGGTGTTCTTTATTGACCTGTTTACAGAAAAGGTAAGAGAGAATTGGCAAAAGAATATGTAAACTCTTGTGAGCCCAGCCCAATTCCTGGCTTCATTCCTTGTGACTAAGTGGCATGGGGAGAACTTGAAGGAAAGAGAGAAGGACATCTTAGTGGTGGGACAGAAAGTGAAGAATGAGGAATTCATGAGATCATTTTGTCCCTGGATAGAATATCTCTAAATATATCCCATTCCAAAGAGCATATTAGGAAAACAGAGGCCCAGAGAGGAAAAGGGAGTTGATAATCCCCATACATTGAGTGACTGGTGAAGTACAATTCTTCTGGTAAGTGCTCCAAAGAGTTTGGCAGGTGAGTGAAGGAATGCATGAATAAATATCCCAGGGGCCTGTGGACTGTGAGAGAGAACTAAAAAAGAGGAGGAAATTCGTATCTAAAATTGCTTGGATCAGCAACTGAGAATGAAGATCTGTTATTTCCACCAGACTTATGTCCCAAAAGAATAAAAATTCATACAAATGGAGTATAGCACGTCTCACAAAATTGATTAAAATGGATCAGCCACACATGGTATAGCCTGAAGTAAACATGTGATGTTAATCTTAAATGTGATTCAGAAAATTAAATCCAATTTTGTGAAATGTCAAACACCTCCATGGGTAGCCAAATATCACAAAGTAGATTTTGACTAATTTCTCTGCATTTTATTAGAACAATGTAAAGAGACCCAGATTGCCAAGGCTGTTCTCCAGCTGCTCAGCAAGGCAAGTTTCCTCACTGGCTTTCTGGCCACTTTAGGCATCAGAGAATCATGAAGTTGGCTTTCTGAGGGAAGATACACCATGGAGAGATCCAATTGGACTTCTCCTGTGATGGGGTTCATTCTCCTGGGCCTCTCAGCCCACCCAAAGCTGGAGAAAACGTTCTTTGTGCTCATTTTACTGATGTACCTGGTGATACTGCTGGGTAATGGGGTCCTCATCCTGGTCACTGTGTCTGTCTCCCGCCTGCACACGCCCATGTACTTCTTCCTGGGGAACCTCTCCTTCCTGGACATCTGCTATACAACCTCCTCAGTCCCCCTCATTCTCGACAGCTTCCTGACCCCCAGGAAAACTGTACCCTTCTCAGCCTGTGCTGTGCAAATGTTTCTTTCCTTCGCCATGGGAGCCACAGAGTGTGTGCTTCTGGGCATGATGGCATTTGATCGTTATGTGGCCATTTGTAACCCCCTTAGGTACCCTGTGGTCATGAGCAAGGCTGTCTACGTGACCATGGCTGCCAGCTCCTGGGCAGCTGGAAGCACGACCGCCATGGTGCAAACATCCTTAGCAATGCGGTTGCCCTTCTGTGGTGACAACGTCATTAACCACTTCACCTGTGAGATCTTGGCTGTCCTGAAGTTGGCCTGTGCTGATATCTCCATCAATGTGATCAGTATGGCAGTAGCCAATGTGATCTTCCTGGGGGTCCCAGTTCTGTTCATCTTTATCTCCTACATCTTCATCCTCACCACTATCCTGAGGATCCCCTCAGCTGAGGGGAGGAAAAAGGCCTTCTCCACCTGCTCTGCCCACCTCACAGTTGTGGTCGTCTTCTATGGGACTATCCTTTTCATGTATGGGAAGCCCAAATCCAAGGACCCCATGGGGGCAGACAAGCAGGACCTTTCAGATAAGCTCATCTCCCTCTTCTATGGGGTGGTGACCCCCATGCTCAACCCCATCATCTACAGCCTGAGGAACAAGGACGTGAAGGCCGCTGTGAGGAACCTGGTATTTCAGAAACACTTCATCCAGTGATGGTAGAAGGGTCATGATAGATCTCTATTATATAATTTCTCTCACCTAAGTGTCTCAGGGGATAAGAAAAAGGGCCAATTTCATCAAGGGTACATAGGCAAAACTAATGACCCAGAAGGCTTTATATGAATAGGAAGCATTTAATTGGACTTTTCTACCCCATTCTATAAGCAATTCTACAAAAGTATATGCCATTGGTTAAGCCTTATAGTTATCTATCTCTGTGATGCATTACTGAACTTATTGATGTCCAGGAAAGTAACTTTTCCAGTTTTATTTTTAACTGACAAAAAGCTCTAGTCTAGGGGTACCTGGGTGGCTTAGTCGATTGTCTGATTTCATTTCAATTCGAGTCATGATCTCACAGTCTGTGGGTTTGAGCCCTGTGTCAGGCTCTTTGCTGACAGTGTGGAGCCTGCTTGGGATTCTCTCTCCCTCTCTCTCTGCCCCTCCCCACCTTGTGGGCTCTCTCTCTCAAAATAAATAAACAAACATTAAAAAAAAAAAAAAAGCTCTAATCAATAGATCTGTAATTCATTTGCTCCTTGGCCTCTTTCTTGGAACATATTTGGATGGGTCCTTGATTCATGTTACCTTTCAACACATCTTACTCCATATTAAACAAAAGTAATATTTTTATCTTTATCCTCATTGTTTCTTTCTCTTTATTTTCATATTAACTCCTCAAATTGTTTCCTGAATTGTTCTCTTCCTGTCTCCATAATTAACCTCTTATCCTTAATCATAGTCCCTACCAGAAAATCATTCACGCTTTTGGAGCAAAGAAGAGGGTGAGTAGGTTGTGGCAAAACTGATACCAGGGTCAAAGGCTCTGGCCTTTTTTCTTTCCCCTTTTTGAAGATGTTGTTCACCCCTGGCTTCTGTCCCTGGATAGCAGTGGCCTCCCATAGGTCATCAGAGTGATTTGGAAACAGAGATGTATTTAGGAGAATCAAATGAATTCTATTAATTTCCTGACCTAGCTTGACCAACCATGCAGCCAAGTGACCATCGTGGCATGACACTACATGGCAGTCAGATGGAGAAGAAGGTGATGTTCACCAGGAGACATCTAAGAGTCATCCGCATGATTGGTGTGGAATTCCAAGCCAGTTCCCAATAGTCATCAATCTAGAAGTCCAGCTAAAAGAATGAGTGGAATAGAAAACCTCTGTTAGCTGACATGAACTTTTAATCCAATAGGAAGGAAATAAACTAACCATAAAGCAAACAGCCTTTGCTGACAAAGAGTTATTGCAAAAAGATAGTTAAGCGCAGTGAAGAAAAGTCTCAGTGGAACTCGGGAGGCTACGGAGTCAATAAAACAAAAGCAGTTTGCCAAAGAGAAGCTAAAAGAAAAGGTGACTGGGAGATAAAAACATGACCCTAGGGGGGAAAATCCACATTATTTATCAAATAAAATTCAGCAGAAAGTATTTAAAAGTAGATAAAACAATGCTTAAAATGAATTTTTACATTAAAAATAACTTAAATTTCTCTCCTAGTCTTCAGAGGGAAAAAAAGGGGGCGGAGGTTCAGTTATTCGAGAAAAGATGAGAGACATAAAAGATAGACCGGGGGGATCCATTATGTAATTCTTGAGGAGAAAACAGAGCAGATAAAAAGCAAATAGTAATTAAGGAGGAGAAAAAACATTCTGCTGAACAGATAAAATTTCATTCATAAAAGTTTCATGAATCACCAGGTAAGAATTGTAGCAAATGACACACCTATACACAGTCGATACAAGGATACTTTTTGATTCTCATCTATGTTAAAATAATTCTATAGACTTTTCCACAGGAGAAAAGCATATTTTCTAACAAGGGATAGGAATCTGGCTGCCATTGGCCTGCTTTTCTGTTACCCTAAATGTAGATGCCAGTGGAACAAGGTTTTCTGAGTTCTGACAGAAATGGGCTGTGAGTCCTGAATTCTATGCACCCTGACCATTGCACAAATGTAAGACTTGAAAAGACATTTTTGGCACGTGCACACACAGAAAGCACATACCCCTATAATCTCTTTCTGAAAAAGAAGTTTTATTTATAAAGTTCTCCCAACAAATAGCTTAAAATAAATAATTGAACGAATGTGACAGATATGGTATGTAAGACGCTAATGATCAAATGCTTAAGAATAGTAAAGTCTAATGAACTCTTGATACCAAATTTGCCAAGACAAATATATGAATTATTAGAAAACACATAGAGGGAAACACTGATAACAAAACAATGGTATAACTCCAGTTACAATTCTAGATGACTTTATTAAGCTGAGAAATTAAGAAAGAGAAGTAAAGGTACAACCCATTTAAGGTTTCATCTTATGAAGGATGTATCAGGAAGGGGAATCTTATAAGTATAATTCACTGCAATGATACTGAAATACAAGTCTTAATATGCTTGTTGAAATTTTAAGAGACAAGATGAGTAGAAAAGCATTAGGATGAAGACTTTTGAAAGAATTAGAGGATTGTGAATGAACAAAAAAAGTTGATCAAATGAAAAAAAGTCATTTATTGAATCTGAGTAGATTAAAATCATTGTATATTAAACAAATGATACACATTACCCAGTTTTTAAAGGAGTTTCAGGGTTTCTAACATTAGGAATGTTAGATCTATTGCAACCGTTTTATTAATAGATTCAAGCAGAAAAAGTGATCTCATTGACAAATGTTGAGAAGTCATTTGATAACATTTAATATTTATTTCTGACTTTTTAAAAGTAGCAGACTTGAATAGAGGAAACCATCCCTGACATGAAAGAAAATATCAGAACATCGGCCTGTAGCATGTCTACAACTTGGATTAGAACACCTGCTTTCAATGCCTACATCATTCTGCAGAGTCTAACTAATTAGATGAAGCCAGAAAAATAAAGGACAAAAATAATGAAAAGAAGAAAAAAAAAAAAGAAAACTATTCACAGACATTGTTCAACTACAAAAATTTTAATCAAATGTCAAAGCTACTAGAAGTAGTAGGAAAGTACACTAGAGTGGTTGTACATAATTCACAGCAGTCACAAAAATTTTTAAATACCTTGGGAAAATATATAAAGAAGTATGAAAGAACTATATGAATATCATGTATTTATAATCACACATGAACAGAAGAACTAAAGAAACAGTTTCATTTTGGAGGAAGGAAGTGCCCTGAATGTAAGCTTTAGGACATTTAACTATCCTCCAAGTGCTCTCATTCAAAGCCTTTCTCCCCCTTGCCAACAGGTTGGGATGAGCCATGCTCCATTCACTTTCCCATCCTTAGAGCAAGCACATGCTGTTAGTTGGGAAAGAAGGTTCAAGCTCAGGGCTTGGAGGCAAAGGTGAAGGCTCACTGACCTAAAGGTTACAGAAGCAAAGAAAACCAGCCTCAATTCAGCCCTTGCTTTTGGAGATAACCAAGGAGTCTAGAACAGACCACTGACAAATGGAGGTTTTCAGAGCTCTGCTTATGTGCTGATTAATTTCCACCTCATTACAACCAGTGACCATTTATCTCAGGTTAGGATGATGTCTTAAATCTTCAAGAGATTACAGCAGCCAATGAAAGTTATTACAAACATGATCAAATCAAGCAACACAGATAATCACAGACAACAGGTCAAGAATGTAATCACCCAAATAGCTTAAATCAGAGCATTTCAGATGCTGGACTGCAGGAAAGGACCAGGTGTGGAAGCAGGACCTGACTGCTTCTTCCAACAGAATGCCAGGAAGGAATGTAGGAGTGGGGGAGGGGTTGCAGAGATGCTATCCCAGCTGCAGGTTCCATGCTTACCTCTGGTGTTTGCAGAGTTGAACTGAGTGTCCCTCAAAATTCTTTGATGGTATCAAGATAAGTATTATGAGGGTCAAACAAAATTTGATCCATACCCAGATTTGGCTAAAGGTTGCAAATTTGCAATGTCCACTATAAGCACTCATAAGACACAGCTGAACCCCCTAAGAATGCCATCACAGAGGTCAGCTATATCCTGTACTGTGCACCTATTATTTTGGGTGTCGGGGGGAACTGCTCGCTCTCACTCTTATGTGATTCTAATGAGGCTGCCAATCATAGTACACCAGCTCTTGGCACAGCAATCGGGTCTAATGGAAGTCATGTAACCTAAGTCAAACTAACCAGAGCCATTCCTCAGGAAATTTCTAATTGGAGCATGCAGAGAAAGGGTCTTGTATTAGCTTTCTATGCTGCATGGAGGATCATCACTAACTTAGTGGCTCAAAACAACACACATTTATAATCTTGCAGTTTTGTAAGTCAGGAGTTCAACCAAGTCCTCCACAAGGCTGCAGTGTAGGTGTTGGCCAGGGCTCGGTTCTCACCTGGAGACTCAAACAGAAGAATGTGAATTAGGCTCTTGACAACTCTCTTCCCTATCACATGAGGAAATCTGTCCACCAGCGTTTAAAATGAAGCCAGGAAAAAACAAGTAGAGATAAGAAACAGATGGAGAGACCCAGGGTCCTAATGACATGTAGAGTCCCTAATTCCAGCTATGCCTGAGACTGAATCCACCCTTGAACTTCTCAGTTGTATGAACATTAAAGTTCTTTTTGGGATTAAGCCGGTTGGAATAAGTTTTCTATCTAGCAGCCTAGGAAGTCTTAACAATTACAAAGCCCAGAGAAAAGCATCTTTATATGGTCTCCCTCTCTTGCTGACCACTGCATTCTCCACCTGCAATTCTACATTTATATAACATGGTAGGTCATTCTCAGTTGAGATACAAGAAACCGCAAACCAGTCTTGGTCAAATCCCAGGCTCTTTTTCAAATAAAAGAAAAGGAATAAACTCCTTTCAGGCCTATACTATCCATGAACATAGATGCAAAATCCTAAATTGATTGTGGCATCAGAGGAGGCTGAGCAAGGACATGGGACTTTTTTTTTTTTTTAACATTTATTTTTGAGACACAGAGAAAGAGCACGAGCACAGGAGGGGCAGAGAGAGAGGCAGACACCGAATCCAAAGCAGGCTCCAAGCTCTGAGCTGTCAGCACAGGCCTGACGTGGGGCTCAAACTCACAAACTGCAAGATCATGACCGAGCCGAAGTCGGACGCTTAACCAACTGAGCCACCCAGGCGCCCCAGAGACATGGGACTTTTATCTCCGTTAAGTTGTAAAAAAATCTCCACTTTGCAGTGTCAGTGGAGAGCATGTGGGAAGCCTAGACTTTCATCCCCAACCCTGCATAATGAGGTGCCCCTTTTCCTTCCCACTTGGGTGGTATCAGAGAGGGTCTAAAGGAGAGTCAGGACTTGTGCCTATGGTAATGAGGCCACCCTTCTTATGGTGTCAGTGGAGGACATGGGAGTAGTAACTATATACCCTTGCCCCTGCCAGCCAGGAAGGAATCAATCAGCAGAGCCCTAGTGGGGAGCTGAAATTCATCCTCTCTAGCAGCAAGGGGGATCTCCTCCACCAGGGAAGGACAGGCTGGTTCAATAAGCAAAGATCAGTCAATGCAATCTATCGTATTAACAAGCTAAATTAAAAAAAAAAAAAACTGACATGAGTGAAACAGGAAAAGCATTTGAAAAACCAATGCCCATTCATGGTGAAAAGCAAAACAAACAAACAAACAAACAAACAAACAAACAAACAAAAAACCTTTCAGCATTGAATTGGAGGTCCCAGCCAGTGCAGTAGGGCAAGAGACAAGTCTAACTATTTTGAAGGAAGAAAAAAACTTTCATTGTTCACTGGTGTTATTATTGCCTACTATATAGAAAATCTAAAATAACTTGAAGATATATTATAAATATTTAAAAGAGCTGGGGCGCCTGGGTGGCTCAGTCAGTTAAGCATCTGGCTTCAGCTCAGGTCATGATCTCACAGTTTGCAAGTTTGAGCCCCACACTGGGATCTCTGCTGACAGCTCAGAGCCTGGAGCCTGCTTCAGATTCTGTGTCTCCCTCTCTCTCTGCCCCTCCCTCACTCAGGCTCTGTCTCTCTCTAGCAAATAAATAAAACCATTAAAAGAATTTTATAAATATTTAAAAGAGTTTAGCAAGGTTCCTCAACACTAAATCAATATACAAAAACAAATATTGTATTTCTATATTTTACCAACAGATTATGAAATATTTTTAAAGACATAAAGAAATATGAATATATGTATTGGGGTGCTTAGGTGGCTCAGTCAGTTAAGCATCCAACTTCAGCTCAGGTCATGATCTCATGGTTCATGGGTCCGAGCCCTGTTTTGGGATCTGTGCTGACAGGTTGGAGCCTGGAGACTGTTTTGGATTCTGTGTCTCCCTCTCTTTCTGACCCTCCCCCACTCGTGTTCTGTCTCTCTCTCTCTCTCTCTCTCTCTCTCTCTCTCTCTCTCAAAAATAAATAAACATTTTAAAAAATTAAAAAATACATATGTATTTATATATTTAAATATAAAAATTAATATATTTATGTTAAAATATAAATATCCTCATACAGGGTTAAATCTGACAAAAGATCTCCAAGACCTTCATGCATAAAAGTATAAATTATAACACGTTTTGAACAATATTAAAACAGAGAAATATTTCCATTTAATGGGTTGGAAAATTCAATATTATGGAGATATTAGTTCCCCTCAAATTGATCTATAGAATAAATGTAAAACCAATTTATACATTCCCGAAACAATTACTGTAGAATTCAAGAAGTTGGGTCCATAATTTATATAGAAGAACAAAGAACTAAAAACAGTCATCACACATTTGAAGAAGTATTGGGTGGGGATAAAGGGACTCACCCTACAAGATATCAAAGTATACTAAAAAGCAATATTAATTAGGGCAGTGTGGCATCAACACAGGAACAGACAGGTAAGCCATTTGGAAAAGAATAGAGATCCCAGAAATGAACCCCTTCATGTCTGGACATTTGATGTATAACAGAGAGGCTATTACAGATCACTAGGGAAAGGATGGGTCACAGATGTAGGCAGGACAATTGGACATATGTGTACCAAGGAGAAGTATATAAAATATTTATAGCAGCATTCAACTAGGAGGCAACCCAATTATCCTTTGAAGTAGAATGTATAAATAAGCTGTGCTACATTCATAGAATAGAATTTAGCAATACAAATTAATGAATTTAGTTACACTCGTAAATATGAATGAGCCTCACAAACATAATATTGACAGAAGAAGCAAGTTAAAAAGAATAACTACAAGCAATTGAATCGATACGGAGTTTAGAAAGAGGAAAGCCTAAACTATACTGTTTAAGGATGCATACACAGATGATAAAACTCATGAAAAACAAGGAAATGATTATAACTAAAATTGGAATGTGGCTATCTCTGGGAGGAGAGGGAGAGGATGGACAGGGAAAGAATACCCAGGGAGCTTCCAAGGTACTGGCAGTGTTCTACTCCTTAAATTAGGAGATCATTGCTTTCTTTTATTCTTTCAATTAAAAATACGTGTTTTATATACTTTCATATGCATTTACATGTGTGTGCTATATTTCACATTTTAAATTGTTTTAAATATCTAAAGTATTAAATAGTACAATGTGATATCACTTCTCATCTTTAAATTGGCAAAGACCAAAAGAAGTTCTTGAGAGAGCAAAGTAATATGTTATCAGAGGGTGGAAAACAGACATTCTCATAAGCTGATGGTAGGAATTTGTAAACTTGTCAATATTACAAATGTACATAAACAGATATGTTTTTACCACATGTGCTAACATATGAATATGCAAAGATATTTGTTGTAACATTGACTGTAATAGCATAAGATGGGGAAAAACTGGAAGATTTAAAAGTCTATCAATATTAGATTGGTTAATTAAATGATGACACACATTCTTAACACTGGAATACATACAGCCATTTAAAAGAATGAGGCAGGGATGCCTGGGTGGCTCAGTTGATTGAGTGTCTGACTTTGGCTAGGTCATGATCTCACAGTTTGTGGGTTTGAACCCTGCTTTGCACTGACAGATTCTCTGTTTCCCTCTCTCTGTGTCCCTCCTCCACTCATGTTATCTCTCTCTCTCAAAAATAAATAAACATTAAAGAGAAAGAAAGAAAGAAAGAAAGAAAGAAAGAAAGAAAGAAAGAAAGAAAGAAATATAAAACATGTATAAAAATGATATATTTTCCAGATATATAGCTCCAATATATATTAACTGAGAAAATCAAGATATTAAAACAGTGTATATTTGTGCAAAATTTGTCACTGTCTTCATATCTTGCTTTTCTCACTGACCAATATCCATAGAATATTTCTGGGAAAGAAAGGCATACAAGAAATTGCTAATATTGGTTGCCTCAAAGGAACATAACTAGATGACGAGAAAGAGACTTAATTTTTATTATACATTCTTCTGTACCTTTTACATTTTGTTTCAGGTACAAGTAATGCCTACTAATGTGGTGATAATCATGAGGAAGAGGACGAGGAGGATCTCCAATGATGATAAAGAGAATCAGATGTATTGAGACTGAAATACCAGCTCTGGATTTTACAAGAGATGTGGTCTTTGCTAAACTGTTTAACTTTTTAAAGTTAAAATTTTTAAGTTATGGGAGAAAGTATTTGCAAACAACATATTTGATAATATATTCGGTTAATATCCAAAATATAT
>NW_024412401.1:21007674-21110620 GCF_014898765.1 Herpailurus yagouaroundi | reverse complement strand
AGGAAGGAAGGGAGGGAAGGAGGGAGGGAGGGAGGGAGGGAGGGAGGAAGGAAGGAGACAGATAAATAGAGGCTAAAATTATTTGAAGAGTTTAGTGGGGTAAAATTTGACACATTTCTTTGTTCCAGAACTTCTCAAAGTCTTTAATATGTTAAAATACACCGTGAATGTCCAAGAGATGTAAAATCTGTAGCATTTCTGAGCCTCCATAGCTCAGCACAATAAACACTGGGAAGCATTTTCTTACCTATGACCTTGGGCAGGTTGCTTAATCTTTCTCAGTCTATTTCTCCATATTTAAAACCTAACCATTTGATTTTAGACAAATTAGATAAGATACTATATAAATGAGTACTTATTTATGGTAAACGCAATAGAACTACAGATGGCAGTGGTAGTATCACGAATGCTGCACAGTGCTGTGTACCATGTGGAAATGAGCCAGACATTGTTCCTTTCTAGACCAATAGACAGAAGATGAATGAGAGTCTCAGAGATGGTGGTAGATGGATAGAAGCAGTTTTAGGCCAAGTTATATTAAATTATATATTTAATTCTTTGAACACTGGCAGACTTATTTGAAAAGAATTTAGAAAGTGAATCCAATTTTGAGAATAGATCTTGGAAGTTTTTGCTTCAAGTGATATTTAAGTTTTATTATATTTATGAAAAGTGAATTGCATAAAGATGCATATTTTGTTAATACAATTTCACATCCTTATGTGAGTCCTGTTCCTGATTTCTACCATTACACCATTGCCAAGGATCTTGCTGTTGCAAATGCGCCCGTGACATCTAGCGGCCAGTTAAGCAAACTTCAGACACTTAGCGCAGACAAACAGTATCATTGTTTGAAGAGGCTAGGGGTTTTCTTGTTCAACCCTATCTACAGGATGCATAGAGTTCCTCTCCAATGACCCTGACCCTAGTCAACCGGCGTTTGCGTGGACACCTCCAGTGACAGAGAATTCAATACTTCCAGATTCTAGCTGTTTCACTCAGCCCTAGGAAACCCTTCCTTGAATTATGCTAAACTATATCCTCCTCTAGCTTCTGCCTTTAGTCCTAATTCAGCTCTGTGCCTCTACATGAGATGCACCTAATCTCTTTCCTTCTGACATATGAAGACAGGTCTTCTGGTGCCCTGAGTCCCCTCCATCCTTCCTCCAGTGCCAAAATCACCCAACTTTACCCAACTGCCAGGGGCTGAACTGTACGTAGAGCACCATCTAGTTTATTCCAACAATAGAAAGACTATGAAAGTTCTGAAAATACCTTGGAAATAACAATGATGCTGCTAAGCTAACTCCATCTCCCCAGGATAGCCAAGATCAGACTGGCCAAGAGACACACTTTTGACCAAGCCCACCTTCTTGTCAGGCTGTCCTCTGCTCACTTGCTTTTCCACTGAGTAGTGGCGGCCATGTCCTTTTATATTATGAATGACATGTTCCTAATGTAAATGTTAAGTTAAAAATCATGTAAATAGTTTCCTCCAGGGATAATGGCTACTTCTACTCCCACCCTCCAATTTCACATTCCTTGCATTTCAAAGTCAGTCACCTGTCTCCTGGTCCATGCTTTCGAGAAGAACAAGATGCATCAACAGTAACAAGATGACAGAAGACTGAGGAAAATTTTTCTTTGACCTAGGTCTTCAGTCTTAAAAACTATGGCTATGGTACCACACAATAAAGGAATCCATCCCCCAAATGAAAAGAATCAGAATGTCTAAACTTTAAAAGATTACTGGTCTTTACCACAATGACGTTTGTTTCATGGATGATTGCTGGACCATAGCTAGTGGTTGACTGGATGGCTGGGAATGCTTGGGATTAAGGGGTTTTTTTTTATCGCTTTGCAGGGGAGTTGATCACTTTGGGGGATGTCGTGGCTCTAGAAGCTTAATTAGGTTTCAGGGTTGATTAGGCTTGAGGAAAGGAAGATCACTGAGTATGTCTGGATTGATGGTGATTGTATTTGGTGAGGTTGATGGAATGACTTGATTAGGTAAGAACTTTGATAAGATATATAACTCCTAGTCTAACATCAAAATAAAAAGAAAGGTTTCAACTATAAGTTTGGTCATTTTAAGAAGTAACCTTTTTGGTTTGCCAAATATAAAAACTTTGAAGTAAAAACGGGCTATGCTTAGTTATTTTTTAAAAAAATTAAAATGTTCAATTCTCTCTCCAGCCTTTCCTTGTGCTTTGGTACCTCAGCGTCAATATTCATTTCATTTGAGGCCCACCCGGTCTCTTAAAAAGCCAGCCACAAATAGCTCTCAATAGCACCTCTGGGCAGACACCAAAGAAGTAAATCTGATCCTACGTAAAATGTAGTGGCTTGCCAATGTTTTTGCCAGTTAGGAATTATAAGAATTTAGCCATAGAATTTGAAAATAAATCGAAGTCTCTTTTTAGCCATTTTTTGTTTTTAGTACAGACCAAGATCCTATTCATTGCAAAATGTTTTCATAGGCATGAATGCTTGTGTTTGATCCAGGAATAATAAATGATTGACTGTTACCCAGCAGCAGGGTGGGGTGGGATTCCTGGCACTTTGATTTTTTTAAGCAAAGGAAAAAACAACTGAGCAGAAATTGTTCTTTCAACAGCTTTTTGTGGAAATGTAGATTAAAGAGACTAGGTTTTTAAAAAATCCCTTATTGCAGTAATTACAAATACGGTTGCATGAAGCTAGTGGAAATACTGCTTGAGTCAGTATAAGTTATCTGACCTAGACGTTGCCTCGAGGGACATCAACTAACAAGACATCTTCAGTTTATTAGCTTTTTTATCTTAATGAGTTCTGGGTTAAAATATTTTCTTCTTAAATATAAATATTTGCTTTTGCTAAAGCTAATTTGAAATTCTTTGGTGTTGACTTGAGTATGCACAGAAAAGTTCAGTTTTGCTGGAAGAAGCTAGGAAATCCACTGTGGAAACTTTAAAACGCTAATGTGTTATAAATCATTACCTTTCATTGTGCAAATTTTTACAATATAGAATAATATTTAAAATTATTTAGAAACAAACCTTGATGCTAGGCATCACCAAAGAAAAGTTTGTCTCATTCAAGAAGTGCTCTAAACCGACAGTTCTTAGACTTTTTGTCCTGAAGATTAACAAAGCTTAAAAGACTGATGATACTATGTGACACGGATGAGGATAGAGGGAAATAAATACTCTCACATTCTGCTGGTGCTAATGGAAAGTAGGTCAATTGTTTAATATAATGTTATAATATTAGGTAGACCTGCAGAATAAGGAGGCTGAATAAAGAAAAGAAAATTTAACCATCTTCCAAGAAAGAAATCAAAGGGGCCTAAAAGTCAAAGTCCTGTTTCACAAGCGGTGTCCCCATATGTTTACTGGGAGGGAGAGGAATGCCAGGTTTAGCAAATCAATATACAGAATGCCTGATTCAGTTCAAATTTCAAATAAACAATGAATGCTTTCATAAATATATACATAAAATATATAAACTTTTTAAAGTATTCATTGTTTACTTGAAAGTCAAATTATACTGGGCAACCTGTGTTTTATCTGGCAGCCCTAACTTAATATAAAACAATAACAGAGGTGACTGGGTGGGTCAGTTGGTTGAGCATCTAACTTTTGATTTAGCCTCAGATCATGATCTCATGGTTCGTGGGATCAAGACCCGCATCTGGCTCCGTGCTGACAGCATGAACCTGCTCGGGATTCTCTCTCTCTTTCTCCCTCTCTCTCTGCCTCTCCCCCACTCGTGAACACTCTCTCTCTCTCTCTTTCTCTCTCTCTCTCTCAGAGTAAATAAACATGAAAAAATTATTATAATAACAAAAGAGGAAACTTTTACCTTGGATTGCTGCTAAAAATCCCACGCTGGGTCTTCTCTTTTATGATGTCCCTTCCCCTGGGGAATGATTACTGCCAAAGTTCTGTCACAAGAATTGCTCAGCTGGTTTCTTTATTTTATCCTTATCCTTGGGTCTGTCTTACAGCATCCTCCAATATTCCTCCTTCATTTTGTCTTTCTTTTCCATGTATAAGCCTTTTCGATTTCATGTTGCAGTTAACAGCTGCATTCAACATTCAGTTAGCAGTACATTCAAGAGCCCATCCTCTTATCTATCTCAAAACTAGGGAAGGGCGGGAGACACCAAATCCAGAACAGAAAGTACAAATAACAAGCTAAATCTTTGGGGTGCTCAGCTGCAAAGGACAATTGTTTCACTACTCTTGGTGCTTTGAGAAGTAAACGACAGCCTAGAATAGACAAGCGAGGACAAGATTCTTCCAAGAACATGAAGTTTACCTGGAGCCTGATTAGTTCCAATCCCACTTATTCTGATTTGCAACCATCCTCCTCTACCACCACCCAGACCTTTGGAGGCTTAAGAGGGCCTGTTACAAATATAAGAAAATATAGCCAAAGCAAATACTGAAAATTATATAGACATGTGGACACTGATTTGATATTTGATATGAAGGAGTTGCTCTTAAATGTTTTGGGGTATAATAATGGTAATGTAGTTACAGCTTTAATCAGAGTCCTTACGTTTTTAAGTACATCCTGGAATATTTTCAGGTCAAATGATATTTTTGGAATTAGCTTCTGAAGGTAGGAGGTGGACTGTGTGCAAGTATAGATGAAACAAATAAGCTTGTTGCAAGTGGGTAATGGGTGCCTGGGAGCACAATATACACTCTCTATGCTCTTGGGTATGTTTGAAATTTGCCATAATCAGAAATTTTAGATAAAAATCATACTCATTCAGTGGAATATTAATTCAGCCCTAACAAGGAAGAAGCTTCTGGCACCTGCTATAACATGGATGAACCCTGAAGACATTATGCTAAATGAAACCAGTCACCAAAAAAACAAATACTGTATGATTCCATTTATATGAGGTACCTAGAGTATTAACATTCATAGAGACAGAAAGCAGAATGGTGGCTGCCAGGGGCTGGGGGACAGGGAAATGGGGAGCTAATGTTTAACTGGAACAGAGTTTTCATTTTGGAAGACGAAGAGTCCCGTAGGCAGATGCTGGTGATGGCCGCATAAGTGAATGTACTTCATACTACTCAACTCTACACTTTAAAATGGTAAATGTTGGGGCTCCTGGGTGGCTCAGTCAGTTAAGCATCGAACTTCAGCTCAGGTCATGATCTCCCAGTTCATGAGTTCAAGCCCCGCGTGGGGCTCTGTGCCAGCAGCCTGGAGCCTGGAGCCTGCTTCGGATTCTGTGTCTCCCTCTCTCTCTGCCCCTCCCCCACAGGTGTGTGTGCTCACGCTCTCTCTTTATGTCTCAAAACTAAACATTAAAAAATTTTTTCAATAAAATGGTAAATGTTATGCATACCTTGCCACAATAAAAATGATACCAATTTCATTTTATAAGTAAAAAATGCTACTCTCATAATGGATAACACAAATAAAAATAGAAATAGCAATAAAATCTGAATACAGGGGATTAGAAAACTAAATTTTAGTTCTTGAAGAATAACCACACATTCTTTTTTTTTTTTAATTTGAGAGAGCGAGAGAGTGAGAGAGCATGAGTAGGGGAGAGAGACAAAGGTGGGGGAGAGAGAGAGAGAGAGGGAGAGAGAGAATCCCAAGCAGGCTCCATGCTCAGCGTGGAGCCAAACTCAGGGCTCAATCCCACAACCCTGGGATCACTACTTGGGCGGAACCTAAGAATCAGACATTCAACTGACTGAGCCACCCAGGTGCCCTAAAACACACATTATTTTTAAGATAAAAAAAAAAAATCTACCTCTTAATCTCCTCAAATGGCAAAATTGAGCTTCCCTTTAAATGTATTTTATATTTGAATTTACCAAATAAAAAGAAACAATAATGAACAAATTATTAAAAATTATCATAGGACGGCACCTGGGTGGCTCAGTCGGTTAAGTGTCTAGCTCTTGGTTTCGGCCCAGGTCATGATCTCACAGTCGTGACTTCAAGCCCCGCATTGGGCTGTGTGCTGACAGTGTGGAGCCTGCTTGGGATTCTCTCTCTCTCCCTCTCTCTCTGCCCCTCCCCTGCACTCGATCACTCTCTCTTTCTCTCTCAAAATAAATAAACTTTAAAAAATACCATAGGAAATACAGCAAGCATTGCCATCAGACACTGTTTACCCAAATGGTTAAGTATGACAATTTCTGTAAGCCATGTGTCCTCACACCCCCTAAGAACCAGATGACAAAGTCAGCTGGGAGTCCTGATATTGCCGAGATCCCTGAATGGGGCACCTTCCCCAGCACATGCCTGCTGCTCTTCCACATTCATTGTGCATTCTAGGGATCATTACCTTTCATTCCAGTCCCTTTGGCCAAATCCCAGGAGCTTTTCCACACAAAACAAAAGCAGGAAGCAGATAAAATGACAAAGCAGCAACTCTTTCACTAAGAAAATTCCACCACGAGGCTCAAGGTGGTAAGTTTGTTCTCAAAACTAAACATCTCACGCCGGCATTCACTGTTTTTCATTTTCTATTGCCCTGAAAGATAACTGACATCAGCTACCTCTAAAATGTCAAACTCCTTAGAAATAATCTAATTCTTGCAGTGTTCCCTACACACCCATCCCACCACCCATCTCTCTAATCCAAAGCAAGCGCCATGGGCTTAGGGCTGAGGACTCTATGGGTCCTCTGACCTGGGGACTCACAGGATGCTAGACCTCCAGGGAACTCATTCTCATATTGTGACTTGCCATGCTAAGGGTCAACCCCTTCCGCATCCTTATACCTAAAGCAAACAGACTAAGCAATAAGCAAGAAGGCAGTGACCTAGAGCCAACAGGAGAAGATGGACATTGAATGAGCAATTAAAAGTGTGATGAGTGCTATGAAGAAGCATAGAACACCTTGGAAACCCACGAGAGGCTACCTAACCTAGCCTGGAGTGGCAGTGGTCAGGAAGACTTCTCTAGCAAGACACAGGATGAGCAGATTGAAGTTACAGCTCATCTTGGAAAAGAACCTTCCAAAGGGATGCCCTAGCTCAGGAGGTATCCCAACAGAGGGTAGAGCATGAGTGAGGATGCTGGAGGGAGCAACCCCCACCCTGGATGGACTGGAAACAGGTAGAGGAGCACAGTCATGAAGAACACAGGCTTTGGAGACAAACAGCCCTGGGTTCCATTTCCAGCTTTATCACTTAATAACCACAGAAATGTAGACCACCTGCTTGACCTCAAAATTATGGACAATTTAAATATATGCAAAAGTAGAATTGTTTCGTGAACAATCACATCCTATTCATCACTCAGCCAATTGATGACCAATAGCCAATTCATGACCAATCTTTCATTTATAACCTTATCCAACTTTCTGATGCCACTTTTATTTTGAAGCAAATCCCAGACACTGTATCCTTACACCTATTTAAAAAAACAGCATATCTCTCAAAAGTAATGAAATTTTTAACATAAGGTATAATACTGTTATTATGTGTAAAATTTTATCAGTAATTTATTAATATCATCAAATATCTGCTCATTTCCAAATTTGAAACTTCCACTTGTCTCCTAATATCCTAATCTTGTCTTTCCTTTCTTTTTTTCTTTGGGTTTCTCTGAATAAGAATCTGAATAATCCTTACATTGTGCTTTGCCTCTTTAAGCCTCAATTTCCTCAACTAACTGCGACCTCCTTATTACAGCCTTAATTTCAGAAGGTCATGGCGACCTTTTGTTCTCAATCCTTGCTGCTGCCCAGGAAGGCGCCCCTCTCTCAGACTGCCTGGGGGCCTCTTACCTCTAGACTCCCTCCCCCTTTACCCCCAATCTCTGTGCTCCTTTAACCACCACACCCACTCCCTCCCACTGGAGCCTCCCCTTGCCACCTGCATCTGTCCCTGGTTATCGATCATTGAGTGCCGTCTTGTTATCTCTTGGATGGAGACAGAAACAATTTGAAACACACGAACATGAAGGAGATGAAGGCAAAAAGTCATGAAGTACAGCCTCAAGGTCAAAAACCCATGAGACAGTCAGGCTTTTACCACAGCCCAGGTTGTCTCTTAGTATATCATGTATACATTATTATGCCAAGGAAGTCTCTGTCTCTTTCTGTGCTTCAACTTGTGTTAACTCCTGGTCAACTCCTGCCACCCAGCTTGCTATGAGTCTTACTGTCTGCAAAAGAGGGAGTTGATAGGTGATGGACCCTACAGAAGGGGTAGGGAGTGGAGAAATCCTGCCACATAAAAATGGAGTTAGGTAAGACACATAGAATGTGCACAATAAATATTTGTTGGGTGTAACTGGTGAACAAAATTTGTAAAAGGCACCAATCACAGTGCCTGACATTGTAAATTTTCAATAAATACAATCATAAAATAAGTGTTATTATCAGATGATCACTGAGGTCTCTTCCATCTTACTACCAAAGCTCTAAGGCATGAATGAGTCAGGATTGGGCCCACATCCAGTGGACGCTGAAGACCCACTCCTTGGGGCCAGGACAGAGTGCTCAGAGGAGTTACTGTGTCTGTGGACTTCCCTTCCCCTTCAGTTACCTTCCCCCACTAACTCTGCACTGGTGGGAAAGGCAGGACATTGACCCTACAGTCTTTGCTGGCATAATCTGTAAGATCAGCCCCTTTGCTGGCATAATTGCTAGATCTTCACATCAACTCCAGAAAGGAGACAGGCTGGGTTCCCAGCCACATTTTGCAGGTAAGAAACCTGAGGCTCAAAGAAAGAATAAATTCTTCCCTGCTCAAAGGGTCAGCCAGGACTCTGGTCCCAAATCCTTACCTTCTGATTCCCAGGCCAATGCTAGTTCTTTCCATTTTCCCATTTCTTTTTCATTGTTTTCAATCCAAATGATTTATTTTTTTTTTCAGACTACAAAATAACACATGCCCATTGTAGGAAGGTTGGACAAAAGCAAAGCACTGTAAAAGGTGATTCCATCCCCTATGGTTAGCTGCTCTAAAGAGTGTGAAGTAATTTCCCTGTGCTCATTTTTACACATAGATATTTTTATGTAATTGAGATTATATTGTATGTGTACATTTATAGCTTATGACTCATTTAATTTTATAGCATAACCATCCCTACCATGTTACCAAAAACTCTTTGTTGACATCTCTTTAGTGTGTATAATTTTCCATTTTATGATATGCCACAGTTATTGAATATGCCATTTACTGATGAACAATTATTTTTCCAATATTTTTCTTGTAAATAATGATGAGATGTACATCTTTGTTCAGAAAACTTGATCTACTTCTTTGATTATTTCCTTAAGACTAAGTCCTAGAAGGGGATTGCTTCTGTCTGGACCATGCTGGTCTCACCAGCAGCTCAAGGAAAGCTCTCTCAGGTTGATACAGCTATCATTCAGAAGCAAAGCAACTTTTAAATTATAACTTAGTTAAGTCAATTTAATAGAAAATTGTAATCTTTAATCATTTCTCGGCCTTTTGGCTAAGATCAAGTGTAGAAAATTATAAATTTGTATGCTTTGTAAAAATATTTTTTAATGTTTATTTTTGAGAGAGAGCGAGAGAGAGAGAGAGAGAGAGAGGGAGCATGAGCAGGGGAGGGGCAGAGAGAAAGGGAGACACAGAATTTGACGCAGTCTCCAGGCTCTGAGCTGTCACCATGGAGCCCAACACAGGGCTGGAACTCACAAACCACGAGATCATGACCTGAGCCGATGTCAGACACTTAACCGACTGAGCCACCCAGGCACCCCTATGCTTTGTATGTTTTGAAACATATTGGTCTTATGTCTGACAGCTTTGATAAATGTAGAATTTACTAAATATTCCAGTTGAAATGCAGTGAAGATATTATGAGATCATGCCAAATTTATTTTTTTGTTATTAATTTTTTTAAGTTTATATATTTATTTTGAGGGGGAGAGGGGCAGAGAGAAAGGGAGAGAGAGGATCCCAAGCAGGCTCCACACTATCAGCACAGAGCCCAATACAGGGCTCAATCCCCCTGCAAGATCATGACCTGAGCCAAAATCAAGAGTCACATTCTCAACCGACTGAGCCGCCCAGGCACCCTGATCATGCCAAATTTCCCATCCTCCAAAGTCCAGACTTGAATAACCACCTGCCTATTTGACGTCTGTATTTGGATGTATAATAAATCCTCAAATCTAGTAAGTCCAAAATGTACCTCTCAGTTTCTCAGGGCCCTTCTTCCAATTTGTTCCATTCCCATTTTTCCCCATCTAAGTAAATGAGGGCACCACCACCTACCTAGTTACTCAGCCCAAGAACCTATGGATCATCCTCATTGACTCTTTCCCCGCCCTCTACATCCAATGCAGCAGGGAGTTATATTTGCCTCCTTCAAAATATATTCAAATGGAGCCAATTCAGTTGGTGCACATGCTTCCCTGCAGGCCATTCTTCACATTTCAAAGCATGCTTCTTCCCAGCTCAAAACCCTCTAATGGCCCCTTGTCACATTTGGGAATAAAATCTCAATTCCCACACAGTCTGTGTCCTGTCTAGCTCTTCAGCCTCCCCTCCAGCCGACATCCTTCTGAGCTCCTTTCTTGATGTCAAACTTCCCAGTTCCATTTTGTTACAAGGCTTGGCATGTGCTTTGTCCAGATCATCACACTGTGTTGTCCTTCACATCACTCAGGTCTTTGCGTAAAGGCCCCCTCTTTACATACCTAAGATGGACACCCTCCCATCCCCCTAAGCTTTTATTCTTCCCCATAGTACTCTTTACCACATGACAAACAATCTCTTTATTTGTTTGTTTATTGACTATCTCCCACTGGAATGTCCACTCCGTGGGGGAATGGACTTCATCTGTTGTGTTTATTGCTATAGTAACTAACATGCTCAAATAAATATTTGTTGAATTAATGAATGAGGTACAAAGTTTTCACTATGAAGAATGTGCATTAGAGTCACTAGAAGGACAAAGAAAAGGTCATTCTCTTGAATAACTGAGTTCTATTCCTGAAGCCAAGACTACATTACATATTAACCAACTTGAATATAAATTTTGAGAGAGAGAAATGCAGAAGCCAAAAAAAAAAAAAAAAAAAAAAAAAAAAAAAGGTCATTCTCTGCAAATTGAATTCCCACTGAGAGGGAGGAAACTGTAAGAGCAAACTGAGATTATTAGCATCGTATTTCTGTGGCATCGTGCTAGATGTGTCCAGCACATCTAGTGTGCTCTAGGGGACATGACATAGTCCCTGCTCACATGAATAAAGACATCACTAGTTGAGATGCTCACAAAAGGCTCTTGACTGAGAGAAAGAGTTTGTTTTAAGTGCACCAAATTTCTGACAATACTGGAGAGTTAAAGAGAGCATTTAGGAAAGTAATCATTTCAATTTTAAGAAAAGAACCTTGAAAATTAGTTTTGTTTTCAAATGTTAATAAAAAGTTAGTGTTTATCCAAAGTAGTACGTGTGGAAAAATGAATACTTTATCTATTTTAAGGCAAGTGGATACCATTTCTTATTTCTCTATGCGCGTGATGAAATTATGTAATTGCTGGAAATAGACAAGAGTGTCATCTAGTGGCCACTCATATAAACTACAGTTCCTTGAAAGGTCAACTCCAAGACCATCTGAGGGTCATAGGGTCCATCTTGCCAGTGGTTACCAGATTTCCAGATTTCACAGTCATGCAGATCTTTTTTTTTTTTTTTTTTTTTTTTTGATGGAGACTTACATGGAGTCAATATTTGATTTTGTTGATTTAGGATGTTAAATAACAACAAATACCACCTGCTATCTAACAACAAAAAAACATTTTGGCACCCCCAAAATAGAACACGATCTCAGAATAATAAAAACAAAACTAATAAAGAACATAATCTCAGAATAAAGGAAGTGTACTTCAAGTTGCAAATATTTAGCTTTATAAAAAATGCACCACCCTGTTTCCTTTCCTCAGACCTGGAAAGCTTTATGGACAGGCACCAATGTGGAGACTGGAATTCAGGAGCTCTGCTCAGTTAATGATTCCTTTCTGCAACAACCTCTGCTTTAATACCCACAACCGAGGAGAGGCACTCCCCTCGTCCACCTCCTTCCAGCCCTGGGAGAAAGGCTTCCCTGTAACTTAGGGCAGAATTTGCACCCTCCACCACAGGTCCTGGTTTGGGACTGGGAGTCTCCAAGAAGATGCCTAATCTATTTTTTATTCTGATGTGTGAAAGTGGCTCTCAGATCCCCACCATCCACCTCCCCTAATCTTTTCCCCGGGTTGAACCCCCTAGGTCTTCAGCTGGTACTTAACACTCCCAGCCCGCTGTCAATAAAGTACATTCTATGCCTTCCAGGGCTCTGGTTGCTACAAAGTTAAGATCAGACATTTGTGAATAGATCCTGTGAAGAAGCATCAGAAGTCTGAAAACTTCTTTTCCCAGGCTAACCAGCTCAGAGCAGCACAGAAGTTTACTTACGTATCTATCTTCTTGGCAACCCCTCAGCAAGCATCCAGGGAGCCACAGCCTCCTATATTACAAATTATATCATCCATACCTTTAGGTAAAACATCCTCCCAGACGCCTCCTGAGTCTCTGAATAATGCTGAGGTCTTTCATTGATCTTACTCCATTACTGACCTTTCTTAGCCTCTTACTAGTGGGCTGTGCTTTCAATAGGAAGAAAAAAAGTGGGTTAGTATGCTGTTTCATTTGTTCCAGCTGAGAGTGATAGAAACCTCATTATCAACAGCGGTTTAGATAAGATGGTTTATTTCCCTCTGGTGTACAAGTCTGGAAGTAGGCAAGGTATGGTGCCCCCACAATACCAGAAACCGAGGCTCCTTCTACCTTGTTGTTCCACCATGCGGGGCTCCCATTCCAAGGTCACTTTACTGTCCAGTGTGACTTTCTCCAGTCATTACATCCACATTCTGGCCAGATGGAAGGCAGAAAGGCAAAGAACAGTACTCCTTCTCTACTTCAGGACATTCCCCAGAAGTTGCACACCACTTCCACTGGTCATTCCTAGATCCAATGGACGCCATGTTGTTGCTGTCCCTTTTCTAATAATAAGGAAGAAGGCAGAGGGGTGCCCCGCTAGCTCAGTCAGTTAAGCAGCTGCCTCTTGGTTTCGGCTCAGGTCATAATCTCACAGTTCGTTGAGTTCGAGCCCCATGTGGGGCTCTGTGCTGACAGCATAGAGTCTGTTTAGGACTCTCTCCCTCTCTCACTGCCCCTCCCTCACTCTTTCTCTCAAAATAAATAAAATTTTCAAAAAAAAAAAAAGGAAGAAGGGGAAACTGAGACTGGGGGACAACTAACTGTGCTGACAACCAGCTTGCGCCACATGTGCCCGAGATCAGACACAACAAGGTCCAATGATTAATGAATGACCCAACCCTGGTGGTCAGCCTCTCTGCAAAGTCACTACACTTGACACCAAATTGAATAGGATCCCACAATTAAAATCCCCTAAAATAAGATTAATGACCTGTGGGCAAAATTGGGACCAAAAAAATATGTATCCAGTGGAATCATGATCATTCAAGCAAATGGGTTTTTTAACTCAGATCTTCTCGATTAGCATTTCTGTGCAAGAATTCCTTCCCAGCATTTCTCAGAAATGTTATGTTTTTCCGAAGCCCAAATCCTCATTAAAATAAGTTGAGAAATCTAGAAAAACTGGGAAAAGTTTTCTCCCATGAGAATTAAAACTTAATGATAGAGTGGGGGAGGGGCAAACCAGGGGAAGGGGATTAAGAGGTACAAACTCCCAGTTATAAAATGAGTTAAGTCATGGGGATGAAAAGTACAGCATAGGGAATAGAGTCAATAATATTGTAATAACTGTGTGGTGTAATAACTGTGTAATAACTTACTGTGGTGAGCATTCTGTAATATAGATCATTGTCGAATCACTATGTTATACACCTGAAACTAACAAAATAAATGTCAACTAGGGGCACCTGGGTGGCTCAATTGGTTAAGTGTCCAACTCTTGATTTTGGCTCAGGTCATGATCTCACGGTTCGTGAGTTTGAGGCCTGCATCAGGCTTTGTGCTGACAGCGCGGAACCTGCCTGGGATTCTCTCTCTCCCTCTCTCTCTGCCCCTCCCCTGCTCTCTCTCTCTCTCAAAATAAATAAATAAACTTATAATAATTATAAATGTCAGCTATTCTTCAAGTTTTAAAAAAGATTTACTTTATCAATTCAAGGACTGGTTGTTGTGTTTATATTTTACTCTGAAAAAATAAAACTAAAAAATTTTTAGGATAGAAAAACAAAAAAACAAACCAAAACAACAACCAAAAAACCTTAACGATCAACATAGAGATGTCACTAGTTCAAAGGAATCCACTGATATCGTGGCGCCTGGGTGGCTCAGTCAGTTAAGCATCGCTTGATCTCAGCTCAGGTCTTGATCTCAGGGTTGTGAGTTCAAGCCCTACACTGGGTTCCCTAATGGGCATGAAGCCTGCTTAAACACACTGATGTCAAATCAGAAGCAAGCGTAGAAAACACTGAAGCATGCATTGGAGAATTAAGGTAGACAGTTCCTGAGCGGAAGAATCACAGGACTTGACTGCAGCTGTTGCCACGTCATAAGCAGCAGTGTAAGGGAGCCAGTTTGCACAGGCTCCAGAGGACCGGTTGTGTGCATCTCTTTCCAACGCTCAGTGACATCACATTGGTAGCTTGAAATTGACCATGGTGGGAGTATTTATACCTCCCCTCAGACACTGGCAAGTGCTATATATCAGGGCTTTTATTTTGCCCCCAGAGAGTTGGTTTACCAGCATATACTAATTCCAAGTGTGTGTTTGTGGACTGGTCTGCTGCTAACAGTAAGTCATTTTTACAAATAAAATATTAGTAACTTTATACACATCAGGTACTTATAGGAGTCCTATGAGTGGTGTTAGAAAAAATAACAAATTTTGAGGCAAATAAGTCCTTCTATTGGCAATTTCAATAAGCAATTTTTACATAATGTTATTAATCTTCCTAGTGGGTTTGAATGTTAATGTAATTTTTCCCAATAATGATGGCTGGCATTTCCAAGTGTTTGAGTATTCACTATGCTACAGTTCTTTGTTAATACTCAACAGGAGAGAGGCAAAAAGAATACGACGTGATTGCTGTTGTCAAACACTCCAACAGGAAATCAGAAACTACTCGAAAGTCTGAATGGGCAACAGCAATAGTGACTTCAACAGCAAAATCAAGACTAAGGCAAGCAGAGAAACATGGTTTATCATTAAAAAAGGAAATAAACTTCTCTGAAACAACATGTACCCTAAACTCGAAGACGTTTGGGACACAGTCTTAATTCAACCAACATTAGGGCAAAATGAAAGAAAATTTTCTACATCTGGAACACTTGTCTCAAAGCAAATATCAAGACTATCAGGTGGAACAATTTATGCTTTGTGTTTTTAAAGTTCATATTGTAAATGATAACTTTTAAATATCAAATATTTGTGGTATTCTCTTTCCATTTTCAAGTGATTTTATTTGGCATTGATTTTGTGTTGTTACCATTCCCTTCCTTTTATCACTTTCTATATACCCAGTGTCTGTATCAGGTAGAGATCCGTTTTACATGTTATTAAAATAATCTTGTCACAGTATATTGGTTCATGATAATAATAATATAAAATCGTGTTATTCACTGAAAACTTCTGGAACTTTCAGCATCATACTATCAGAAAATTATTCACGGTTTATTATAATGGTCACTCATTTAAAAGCATGTAGATAAGTATTATGAAAAATGTGGAATGATTTATGATTTCAGAAATCTTGAGAATTCCTGGAAATTGCAATTTGTTAATCTTGGCTGCTGAATATTAGCATCAGTTGGAAATTTGGAAACATTACTCTGGATCACTGATTTTCAAACTTTGTCAAGCAGCCCATCTTTATCATCAAACAAGTCTACCTTGGAAACAGAAAATACAACAGATATAAAAGGAAGCTCTGGCTGAAGGAGACAGAATAAGGAGATGCAATTCTGTCCTGTACATTGCAACCGAATTGCTGAGTGACTTGGGGCGGATCTCATAGGTTTGTCTTGGTTTCCTCACTTGTAAATTGCAAGTTCATTGCAGCTCATGCTGTTCTCCTGTGTTGTGGGAGACACTTGAGACAATGCTGCAGGAGAGCTTTGCAAACCTGGGACAGCTTGTAGAGGGTTAGGAGCCGGACACATAGAGGCCATCCACACACCTGATACAACCTTTCTAATGTGAGCCCGAGGGGGAGAGCAAGGACCGAAACCCCAGACTCCATACATCCTGGCCACTTTTCTGGACTGTCTGCCGGTGCCTGTCCCTTCTAAGAGCTGGAGCATCAAGATGGAAACAAGACCTTGGGTTTAAAGTAGAATCATTCTACACCTAGTTAGGATCAGGCAGTAGAACACAGAAAATCATATTCCTCACGTGAAAGTCATGGATTATAAAAAGGGGAGTGTGAATTGTGTGCAAGTTCAAAGTTCACTGAAATGGGGGCCAGAAAGTTGCATTTCAGTCTGGCACTGCCACAAAATGTAGAGGAATGTGTCAGGTCCCCACTCTGAACTTCAGATCTTCGGAACTGTTACATCTGTTAAAGGCCAGGAGGTCTTGGATGACTCCACATTTCCATGAGGATTCATTCTCCTCATTTCCCAGCTGAGCTCACACAGAAACAGGAATCAGTTTTGTTCGTCTGCGTCCGGAATGTTCCTGCTAAGTGGAGCTCCAGCATTCCTCAGCCCGGAGAGAGCTCTTTTTGGAAATAACAGCTATTTTCTGAACAGTAGCAGCTAAGTTTGCTTTTCTTAACCTTTGCACCATCTTTAAAAAAATATTTTTACATGTAATAAAAAGCAACACTCATTCAAATAAATTCCAACAATGCAGAAGCACATGAAGTCAAAAGCACAGGCTTTACCCCTGTAATGTCCTCTGCCTGGTCTCCCTGTCCTTAACCCCACCACTGCCCACCTGGGCCCCAGAGGGATCTTTCTCATCTAAACTCATACATCTAAACTCCTTACAAGGCTCCTATGTGGGCTCTGTTCTCACCTTCAGGCTCTTGGTATCCGTGGTAGGTTTAAAAATGGTCTCCCAAAAATGTCCATGTCCTAATCCCCGAAACCTATGAATATATCATATTATACCCAAAGGGGAATTACTCGGGGCGCCTGGGTGGCGCAGTCGGTTAAGCGTCCGACTTCAACCAGGTCACGATCTCGCGGTCCGTGAGTTCGAGCCCCGCGTCAGGCTCTGGGCTGATGGCTCAGAGCCTGGAGCCTGTTTCCGATTCTGTGTCTCCCTCTCTCTCTGCCCCTCCCCCGTTCATTCTCTGTCTCTCTCTGTCCCAAAAATAAATAAACGTTGAAAAAAAAAAAAATTGCAAAGGGGAATTACTCTTGCAGATGACCGCATGCCAGCCCCTGCCCAGGGAACACGGGGGTCAACAAGACATGGTCCCAGCGCTTGGTGAACTCCCAATTTACTGATCTGGACAAGGCTGCAAATAACACAATCGGGGGCTCAGGGGAGGGAGAGCGGGGAGACCCAGGGAAACCTGGGAGGAGGGGCCCTTGAGCTAGACTTGCAGAAAAGAGGGCACTTCAACAAGGAGAATTTGGGAGAGGGTGTTCCAGGGGGAGCAGCACGAGTGGACATTCAGAGAGCTCGTGGCAGCAGGGAGTAGGCAGTTCGGCCGGGAGGAGGTGAGGACAGCTAGCTCCTAGAGAAGGAAGCACTTCTTGTCACACCTGACCAGCACGTTTCTGGGTAACAGAGGACGAAGGCAACAAAGAGGCAGCAACCATGGGGAGGAGGAAAGGTCCCAGGGAGGGTGGGGCTCAGAGGCTCTGCTGCTGAGCCTGCATCTCAGACATTCTTGGGGATAGGAGGCCTTTTTATATGATGCACCACCTAAGTGGGGACTTTGGGCAGCCAGAAAGGCTTTGGCCTGGAAGTCCTAAGTGGTGGTAAGGAAGCCTCTCCTAGCCGAGGGCCCTGTCATCTCCTCTACCACTGGGGGAGGGGGAACTAGTTGTCTTGGCAGTTTCTGCGGCCGAAGATCAGGATCCACATGCTGTCTCCCGACATAGGATGCATGTGTGGACAGCCAGGCCTCTCCTGTAGGCTAAGCCAAGTCCCCGGACACCCCCTGTACAAACTCCACCACCCAAACACACCCCTCGGGCCCAGAACTTCTGACAGTGACCTGCACACCCAGATCCCGGCATTTTCTGGAAACTTAACAACCATGCCCCTACTCCCCAGGCTTGCCCACCCTACCCATGCGAATGAGGCAGAAGAGGTGTGTGTGTGTGTGTGTGTGTGTGTGTGTGTGTGTGTGTGTGTCTATCCCTGTCTGTGTGTCTGTCCTAAGAATTTGTTACCATTGCTATGTCTGTGTTTGACTATGGTTTTGGATCTCCACTCAGATTGGAGTTGGTTTATATTATAATTGAAAAAATAAATTTTAGGGGCTCTTGGGTGGCTCAGTCGGTTCAGTGTCCGATTCAGCTCAGGTCATGATCTTACAGTTTGTGGGTTTGAGCCCCATGTCGGGCTCTGTGCTGATGGCTGAGAGCCTGGGGTCTGCTTCGGATTCTGTTTCCCTCTCTCTCTTTGTGTGTCCCCCCCCCGCTTATGTTCTCTCTGTCTCTCTCTCTAAAAAATAAACATTTAAAAAAATAAATTTTATTCCTTTTTCTTTGGTTCTTGTTTCTCTTATTCAAAAGCAAACCATTCATTGCAGGAAGCACAGATAAACAAAAAGGGAAAACATTTGAAACCCTACAAATGGTCCCCCTCCCCCAGAGACAATCACTAGTCAGCACCCGGGCGTGTCCCGCTCCTCCATGATGCAGCCAAGTATATTTTCTCAAAAACACAATTTTACACACGGCACATGTGTAGTTCTCTAATTTACTCCATTTCTTACTCACTGATACATAACAAATGTCCTTTCATGTTAATGAGTTTGAATGTACCTTATTGTTTTCGAGCCTGTGTTCCATGTTAAGGCTGTGCTAGGATTTGCTGGATCAGCCCTCTCCCGCCCGAATAGGCTGCTTCTAACTTTTCACTATTACAAATGAACCAGACAAACGCATCTGTGTGTAGGTGCGTCTAGTTGTGTCTGATTTTTTTTTCAAGTGTCATGTCCTAGGGAGAGAGGGGACCTGGCAAGGCACAATGACCCTTTTCTATTCCTTGGAACAAGTGGTTTCCTCTAAGGAAGGTACTTTTCCGGAAAACATGTTATTTCATGGCCTACTAACTCCAGAATCCAGCCTGTCCCAGAGAGAAACACCCCCCTGGTTGCAGGGCCAAGAATGTGCAGAAAAAGCAGGGCAGGGGTGAGCCCCTCCGGGTAGCTGGGTTCAGAGGAACTTCCTGCTCGCTTGCAGACATCCTCTAGACAAAACAGGACAGAATCCTCACCTCTGCTGCACAACCCGGGAAACGGAGGCCTGGCCAGTCAGTGTGGGGGGTGGGGAGGGCAGGGCTAGGAGGGGAGGGGTGGAATGAGCTGGGTTTTCCCTGCCCTTTGCCCTTGGGTGGAGCTGGGAGAGGAGCTCCAGAAGGTGAGGGGAAGGTGTGTGTGGAGAGGCACAGTCCCGGCCCTCTGCAGGTGTGAGGCCTCAGGGAGGGAGGCTGTGGTGGGCTGGCTCCTGGCAGAGGTCCGTTAGCCCGGAAGTCCAGGCCTCCACAGAGGTTCATCAGGGTGAGGCCCCAGAGGCTGCTTATTAAAACTGTGTCAGGCAAAGGCCCCCTTTCTTCTCCGAAGTCAGAGATCCAGGGAAATCCACGTGTAAGCCTTCTATCCAGGGAAACCCTGGGCAAATCAGATCCCCAGGTGCCCTGACCTCCCCCTTCATTCGGAATATATGAAATGGGTCTGCTGTGAGTCAGCTGGAGGCAGACCCCATTTGTGGAGGGAAAGGACTTGGGCTTTACTCCCGAGGGTTCCGGCCCAGCACTGCTGGGAGGCATTGGTTCCAAGTGCCTCCCAGTGGGCAGCTCGGGATCCTCAAGTACAAAACGGAGGTAATGGGGCGGCTGTGAGCACTGATGAGCTGACGGAAAGCAGAGTGCCTCGGGCACAGCCAAGTCCAATGCAGAGGAACTAGGAGGAGGAGGAGGAGGAGGAGGAGGAGGAGGAGGACTGGAGAGACAGTGGATTCAGAAACTGGGTTCACGTGAGGCTCTGCCTCAGATTTCCTGGGTGAGTGTAAGCAGCCCCTTCCCTCGCTGACACCAGATAAACACCCCTGCTTTGCTAGCATTCTAGTGCCAGCCTGTGACTGTCCCCGCGCAGCCACCCCTCCCCTGGGAGACAGATGCTTCCTGCCCTCTTCTTAGGCGCTGGGCAGAAGAGGGGGGGCACCTGGGCCAGCATACAACACACACACACACACACACAACATGCACCTCACACACGTACACACCCATGCCACACGGCACACGTTCACACACCACACACATACTCTGCCTCACGTCACATCTCCCCCACACACTGTTGCACCCACGCGCTCCACACGCATGGAGGACTGTAGGAGCTGCTCCTCCCTTTTCCGGGTCATCATGCCACACTGTCCTTACTCCCAGCTACCCTATACTCATCTTTGAGCAGATGCTCCTGCTTCGCTTCGCTGAGAAAACCATCTGGCACGACTCGCTCAACTCCCTTCTCCCCTCCCCCACCCCAGGCAAAGCAGTCAGCCTTCATCTCATCCCCATACCCCACCACCCAGCCCTGGACCCTCTGACCCCCTTCCTGAGCTCCCACTCCCAGGCCCACCCTGGGGACTCCTTCCGTGGGTCTTGTCCTTGCTGGTGTGCAGTTAGTGTCTCCCTGTCCGATCTTCCTTGCTCAGCTCCTGCTCAACCTCCCGCCCATTCCCAAAATTAATAATCAGCTCTCCCTCAGGGTGCTGCCACTCTGGTCAAAATATATCACTCTTTCAGCAAAACTAAAAGGCAACCAACAGAATGGGAGAAGATATTTGCAAATGCCATATCAGATAAAGGGTTCATATCCAAAATCTATAAAGAACTTCTCAAACTCAACACCCAAAAAACAAATCATCCAGTGAAGAAATGGGCAAAAGACATGAATAGACACTTCTCCAAAGAAGACATCCAGATGGCCAACGGACACATGAAAAAATGCTCAACATCACTCATCATCAGGGAAATAAATACAAATCAAAAGCACAATGAGATACCACCTCATACCTGTCAGAATGGTCAGCATTAACAATTCAGGCAACAACAGATGTTGGTGAGGATACAGAGAAAGAGGATCTCTTTTGCATTGTTAGTGGGAATGCAAGCTGGTGCAGCCAGTCTGGAAAACAGTATGGAGGTTCCTCAAAAAACTAAAAATAGAACTACCCTATGACCCAGCAATTGCACTACTAGGCATTTACCCATGAGATACCAGGTGTGCTGGTTCGAAGGGACACATGCACCCCCATGTTTACAGCAGCACTATCAACAATAGCCAGAGTATGGAAAGAGCCCAAATGTCCATCGATGGATGAATGGATAAAGAAGATGTGGTATATATATACACAATGGAGTATTACCTGGCAATCAAAAAGAATGAAATCTTGCCATTTGCAACTATGTGGATGGAACTGGAGGGTATTATGCTAAGTGAAATTAGTCAGAGAAATACAAAAATCATATGACTTCATTCATATGAGGACTTTAAGAGACAAAACAGAGGAACATAAGGGAAGGGAAACAAAAATAATATAAAAACAGGGAGGGGGACAAAACAGAAGAGACTCATAAATATGGAGAACAAACTGAGGGTTACTGGAGGGGTTGTGGGAGGGGGGATGGGCTAATCGGGTAAGGGGCACTAAGGAATCTACTCCTGAGATCATTGTTGCACTATATGCTAACTAACTTGGATGTAAATTTTAGAAAATAAAAAATAAAAATAAAGAAATATATCGCTCTTCTTCCCTTCAAATTATCTTCAACTGTGACCTCCCCTTCCTCAGTTCCCACTGATTCAACTGCCCTTATGCATACGCACACACACACACACACACACACACACACACCACTGTGCAAGCTGCTCCCTTCACTCCACTCAAACTGTTCTCACCAAGGTCACTATCAACCCTCACGTTGCAAAATCCAAGGTCTCTTCTCTGTGCTCACGGTTGCCAGCTGCCCCCCACCCCCACCCCAAACAGTTCTTCCAACCAGGTGACTCACCCTCCCTGAGAACCACTTTCTCCTTTGCCAGATAAAATACAGGACACCAGTTAAAATAAACTCTCAAACAACAAATAATGTTTTAGTATAAGTATGTCCCAAATATTGCATGGGACATACTTATGCTATTTTTTTTTTTTTTTGTCTATCTGAAATTAAAATTGACTGGATGTCCTGCATTTTTACTTGCTAAATATGGTAACCCTACTCCCTGCTTCTCTACCCCATGTGCTCCCCACCCTGCTGTCCCTTCTTTAGCTCCTCCTCATCAGCCTGCTCCACAGTGGTTGGCCTTGACTGCCTTCTCTTCTCAAACTCCCTGATCTCTGGGACAGCTTCTCCCACACCCTTGAGCCCAGCTCCACTCGAAGCTGGGCTTGCCCAGAGTCTCTAAAGCCCTTCTCTCTTTAGATCCTACTGCAGGACCCGCTGCTCCTCTGTAGTAATAGCAGATTGCAATGCTGGGGGCGGGGGTGGGGGGCGGGGGCGGTGTGCGCACAAGCACACAGTAGGAAAGACCGTACCTGCCCAGCCTGACAAGCAAGGCTGCCTCTTTGTTGCCTTTGTCCTCTGTTACCCAGAAACGTGCTGGTCAGGTGTGACAAGAAGGAGCTAGCTGTCATCCGTCCTCACCTCCTCCCGCCAAACTGCCTACTCCCTGCCGCCACAAGCTCTCTGAATGTCCACTCATGCTGCTCCTCCTGAACACCCTCTCCCAAATTCTCCTTGTTGAAGTGCCCTCTTTTCTGCAAGTCTAGCTCAAGGGCCCCTCCTCCCAGGTTTCCCTGGGTCTCCCCGCTCTCCCTCCCCTGAGCACCCGATTGTGTTATTTGCAGCCTTGTCCAGATCAGTAAATTGGGGGTTCACCAACTGCTGGGACCATGTCTTGTTGACCCCCATGTTCCCTGGGCACGGCCTGGTACACAGTTGGTGCCCAGCCAGTGCTTATTGAATAGAGGAGTGAATGACTGACTAAATAAGAGAACAAGTGACAGAATGAATAAGCACATGCATGAGTAAGTGAGGGAGGAAGACTCAGTGAGTAGATGGAGGGGTAGGTGGGTGGATGGACGGATGGATGAACGGATGGATGGATAGTGGTTAGATAGGTGGGTAGATTAGCAAGTGAACAAATGAGGAAAACTCAGGGCTTGATATGATGCCCATCACCTGCAAAGTGAGGTCAAGCTTCCTACCGTTGCTTTGTTTTCAGAGTCATGTGATTCCAGCCTGCAGACCCTCCTTCCACTGACCCAGCAAGGTTGTGACCATGAGCACAGGGACAGAGCTCTGGGCCTGGGGTCTTGATACCTGGGTCCAGCTGAACGGCACCTGACCTGGAACAGAGCTTACTGTGCTGGAGGGCAGAGAGAGACCAAGGCTTACTCTTTCTCCCTTCCCAGGCCTTGCACTGCTGTCTCTGCCCACCTGGAGCTTCCATGCCCGGGTATATCTTTGTGTCTAGACATGCTTGCCCACCTCTCATACCTGGGAACCTCTGAGAACAGGCCCCTACTGAGCTCTTTAGAGACGCACCACCCAGGACCCCCTCAAGGAAGGATTCAGGGGCAGCCTCAGCTGCAGGGCTGCTCTGCCTGAGGCTGAACCTTAGGGGACAGGGAAGGGGGCCGCTAGCACTCAGAGACTGAGCAGAGGTAGGAGGCACATATCAAGGTCCTGCCTCATAATTTGACCTTTTCCTCTATCTAATCCTGCACTCTCCTCCTTCCCCTCATGGATAATGATCCCTATAAACCCCAAGCTTTTTCTCCGTGTTCATTTGAGGAGAACACAACCTGCAACAGTTCCCTTCACTCAGTCTCTGGGTCCTCTTTGCAGCCGGTTTCCTTCCACGTGCATCTACGAAGACCCTGTTTGGGGGCTTTCAGGTCCAGAGTGACCAAGACAAGCTTCCCAGGAGCTCCCGTTCCTGGGCAGTCAGTGCCTCTCCCTTCCCCGTGCTCCCCTGCTCCATCCCTCTCCACCAGCCTCTCCCCCTGGCCCCTTCCCCCTCTGCACCCCTACAGCCCCAAGCCTCTCTCTGAGAGCCCTTCCTCCGGCAGCCACAAGGCCAAGATGGCCTGTCTAGGTACCCGTAGAGGCCAGACCCCTGTCAGGGTCAGTTTTTCCCTCCTCAATAAGCAGGTCCTAGGAGAGGCATCCATTCAAGGCAGGATGGAGATGTATGAGCCAGGAGAGCCAGAAGTTTGCGTCCTTCAAACCATATTCTAAACCTGGCACAGCCTTCATTTCCTGCTACAGAAAAAACAGATTTTCTATTAATGAAAACTGAGCATGTCTTTATTTGTGATGAAAGCAAGAGCTTTGTTACATGCTCTCAATGTAACACAACATTTTAACGTATTTGGAATTATCTTGCAGCTCATGATTTTTCTATCATTCCTAAGTGATGGAAGTCACTTCCATTCTCTGAGAATAGAAGTGACCTATAAGAATATAGTAAGAAAGTCTCAAAGTATGTTTCAAAGTCTTCTTTCTGGCGTTGCTGTTAAGAAAACATCTTGTACTTGCTGTGACTTTCTTTTTCCCCTTGATTCTTGACCTTGATTCTTTTCTGTTGATTCTTGAGACGTCTATGAAGGGGTATACATTTTCAATCATAAAATAAATCATGTGTTCCCAGGAAGCAGCCCTTTGGTTTCAGGATCTCAGGGCTGATTCAGGCAACTGGCAGGAGACAATTCTTGGCATCAGGTTCTTTGCAATGTGCACTTGCAAGTAACAAAACGACTCAATCAGAAGGGAGATAGAAACATAAAAATGTCTACTTGAGCTCGCTGTTTCTTCTGGTGGCCAGAGAACCAGTGTCACAGGCATCCCGGAATAACCTGAGTGAACCAGCACTCTGTTTACAATAAATTCCAGTGACATCTCAGTCCCCCATGTAAATCAGAAGAGCTGGCTCGCCGTGCAATCTGACACTGCCCAGCAGTCACTCTTCAGGCCTCTCCTAAGCCCCATCCTGTGGGAAGGGTCCGGCTGAGCTCTCAGGGGTCCAAGCTGAATCCCGTCTGGTCCCACCGCTGCGGATCTCCCAGGCTGGAGGGCACAGCAAAGTGAGATGGGATGGGACGGGGAGCTTGCAGAATAGAGGCAGGGAAGGACAGGAATGCAGCATTGGAGGAGTAGGACACCGGGGAAGGCTCGCTGGGTGATGAGTGAATCTGACTCACCAGCAGAACAAATCCTGGGGACTGTCAGGCCTCACATGAAGGTCCAGAAGTCCCGGGCACCCACCACTGGTTGGGCATGGTGACCTGGCCCCGTGAAGAAAGAAGCCTCCTGGCAAAACGTGGCCACTGTAAAGCTGTGGCCGGGCCCCCCCTGAGGATCCTGGGTCCTTGAGTCACAGCTGAAGCAGCACAGGATGCAGGTGATGGCTACGGTGACCACAAACAGCACGGCCACCACTCCGATCACTGCTGTTTCCATGGCCCCACGTGGCAGATGACCGGCTGAGCCCTAGCTCCCCATTCAAAACAGGGTGCCCTTGGTGGTGGCAGGCACTCTGCCCTTCCAGCCGCTCTCCTTGTGGTCTCCTAAGCGGATGCTGGTCTGAGGCCCTGGGTCACGGCCCTTCTGGGCCATGGGGCACCCCGCATGCTGCTACTCAGACCTCGGTGGGTCTCTGTTATTGTTTTCTAAGCCTCTGGTCTGGATTCCAAGAACTGTGGTCAACTCCGCTGGCGACTTCTGGAAGAAGAGCTGTCCTGAAAGATGTGAGCACAAGACTTCCTGGACTTGGAGGGGCTGGAAAGAAGGAACAGAAGACTTTGCTCAGAGGGAACATTGCCAACCCTGCCCCCTGGTGACGCCTACAGATTTCAAGAGTTTGTCTTCTCAGACAAAAGACAAGATACTCCGCCTCCTGGGGACCCCGGATGAGCCTGGGCTCCGCCCCTAGAGGAACCTTGGGCCAGTCCTTGAATCAGCCTATCCGATGCCTCCTGAGCTCCTGGACCTGAGCAAGGGCAGGAACGCAGGTGGGGAGAAAGGCTCTGTGCCAGGTCGGGGCGGAGGCACTGCCAGGTCACCACAAGGGCCATGGGGCCTTTGGCAGGGGGCTGTGGTCCCTTTCACTTGGCATCCTTTTCTGCATGGGGTGGGAGAGCGCTATCTAGATAGGGCAGGATCCAAACCCCTTCAGTGATTCACTATGGGGCTCCTTCACCCTGTGGTTCCTGTTCCAGGAGAAGCCGTCTTCTGAATGGCCTCCCCGCTCCCCAACCCTCCTTGCTGCCTGCTCACACTCGGATGCTGTGAAAACTTACCCAGGGCTTCTCCAAGCGACAGAGCCGGCAGTGGTGCCATGGCCTCCTGACCCGGGGGCCACCCCAGGGGCCAGGCCACGGCACACTCATCCCTGGGCGCTGCAGCCTTGGTCCTGCTTGGGACAAGGCTCTGAGATGCCTGTGCAGCTCTGAGAACTTCCTGGATTCCTTCCTCCAATTGTGAGTGTGGGCCCAGGACCTGCACAGCTGCCTGCCCCCTCCGTGACTGCACTTACCCCACCCCCCCCAGCCCCCCACGCCATTGCAGCCCGGCAAGGCAGGCTCTCCACTTAGCCCATCCGGGTGAGGGGCCAGCCGGGCCAGGCCACCCAGGAAGTCTGCCAGAAGAGCTGCCTCCTGACCGCCACCCGGTCCCGGCTCTTCCACAGCTAACCGCCTGAGACGACCCCACTTCCAGAAAGGAGGCTGGATTGCCGGTCCCACTTGACCCAAACTCTGAGAAACAGAGCAGTGAGGAACAATGCTTCCAGGTACCAGGCACAGGGTTTCTTGAGAGTTCTCCAAGGCCCCAGTGAATTTTCTTTAGTACCAGTTTTAGGAAGTTGCTAAGTGCAGGATGAGAGAGCAACTATTTGGACTAAATGAGGCCTGTCATATTCTCACTCTTCCCTTTTCCAGGATGAGCTCCGGGCTCTTCCTCTGCATGAACGGCATTGGGCAAGCCGGGCCCATGGCAAACCTGGACACCTCAGATTATTTGTGTTAAGTAGGGCAGCCAGAGCAGAAAGGAAACATGATGTGCCAGTCTGGGGCGCATGGTTTCAGACTGAATCACCAAAATCAACTCGCCAGTTCAGGAGACAGAGGGCACCAGAGGAATCCGGTTTCAAACTGAATTATTTGTTTCTTTGAATTCTCGTTTGCCTGGTCTTTGTGGACGCATGTAGTTGGAGGCCACCCGTTGTAGATGTGTGTTTTTCAGCACGTGTGTTTATTCCTGGAATAAAGGACAATTGCTCAGCCCTCTTGTCTTCTGCCTTGGATGGGTTTCCTTATCTGTTTCTGAGATTGGGGCCCCTTCTCTGATTCGCCAGTAAATTAGGCCTTCTGATCCATTCTGACAACAGACATTCAATAGTTGAACACAGGCTGTGTGGCACAATGAGAGGGCCCCAGGGATATTGTGAGGACAGGTCCAGTCTGCTATGAAGGCTCCTCAGGGTTGCATATGATGTCACACCCGCAGTCTGCAACATGGAATGACCAACACGGCATCTCAAGCCCAGGGCACAAGGAGCCATCCTTGATGAAGATGGACAGGGTGCAGATACTTTCACCACAATGCCCACTCAGTTCAGGGTCCTTGCCTTCAACTATCCCCCAACAGCCCTGTCCTGTGATTTAAGCGGCAGCGGCATTCTCAGGCGAGTTGGAAAGATCAAGACAGCCATACATGTTTACTACTGCTCAGAGACGTTTGTGCTAAGGGCTTTTTTCTGGGTATCTTCTCCTCTTCCTGTGACTATTGTAATCCTGTAATATACAGCCCCTGACCATGGACCCCAGACGCCGTGGGACTTCCCAAGATAACTACCATTTAGATACATATGTGTCGCCCACAGCCACCATCATCAACTGATCAGAAAAAGACACATCCCTTACTTTCCCTTACATTAGAAGGGGAAAGATGATGGCAGACATCCTAAAGCAGAGAGAATAGAGCTCTCCCAGAGACTCCAGGCCACATTTAGGAAAGGCAGGCCATCCGAGACTGACACAGGGCTACATAAAGAGATGAGGGAGGGAGAGGGGACGTCCAAGCCAGCAGGCCCACCCACGTCCATCTGTTAAATGTTTCCCACTTTTCAGGCTCCCAACACTGGGGATGGAGGGGGAGCACAAGCCCCCTCAGCAAGGGCCCCAGGAGCTCAGAGGCCTAATCCCCTCAGGTCCTGCCATACTTGGTGTCCCTCAAGCCCCAAACTTCTGGCAGCGGTTATTCCGATCATATTTACTTTTCCAGAGAGCATGACGTTCTGAGAATTTTTCCTGAGCATCTGTTGTGTGGGCTGGTTCTGCACTGGGGGCAGGGAGCCCTCAAAGTTTCTTAGATGCATGAGGGCAGGGGCCCTTGAATCCTGCCATAAATCTCTGGGGGAAGAGACAGATGTATTCAGTGTTCCACCAGAAATATAAAAATAAATATGAATAGCAAATTGGAAACCCATAGGAGGGAGCAACAAATTCTTCTTGGGCAAAGACACAGAGAGGGGAAAGTATGAGGTGTTTTCTGGGGCCAATGACCAGAGCAGTGTGGATAGGACAAAAGGAGCAAGGGACAGGGACCAGACCAGGGGCCTTTAATAACCAACCAGGAGGCAGGGACTTCACCCCTAGGGCTATAAGGAGTTTCCGCAGATCCTGCAGGCCACGGTGCAGAGATACTTCAAAAAGGGGCAGGGCTGGACATGGGCAGGAGTCCAGATTGGGGGGGTGGGTGGGGGGAGGACAAGCTAGGACAGACTCGGGAATGCTGGAGGGGAGGCAGATTTGAAGGACGCTGCAGAGATAAAATCAGCAGTACGTGGTGACCCGTGACCTACTTTCCCAGCCCAGAAACCTAGCACGGCTGTCAGTGTGGATTTGCCTCCCTCTCCCCCTTACACCTCCAACCCTCACAGAGAATCCACCAGGAACTAGAAAAGAAACAGGATGTTCTGTTCCAATGAGTCACCAGGCCCCTGACTTTCGGGCCCGTTCTCGAGCCCCTCCCCACCACCTCTCCTGGCCCCTGAGGCTCTCCTCTCTCTGCTTCCCACCCAAGCCCAGGCAAGGCCTCAGGACAAGATTTCCTTCCTCCCTGTGGAATTGTGCCAGCTATTCATGGGGTATTTAGAACATGCCTCCAGGCTTTGGCAAGAAGAGGTCTCTGCTATCCATCCATTTTACGGAAGAGGAAACTGAGATCCTGGGGAGACAAGCACTCTCCCAAGGCCACCCAGCACCACCTCCTCCAGTTTAAAGAACCTCCCAGCCCCTCTGCTATACACAGGCACCAGTGGGTCTGGGAGCTGGAGCCTCAAGGCTTGGATAAGAAACCCTGATTGAGTTATCAAGGAAACACTGAATTCAACACAGCTCACAGACTGGGGCTTCTGCAGGTCCCAGGGTTCAGTCTGCCCCGGAGATGCACTGGAAAGAGCTCTGGAGAAAGAGCCCTTGGTGACCAGCCTGGGTGGCCTCACCCCTCTTCTCTGAGCCCCTGGACTGTCCCACAGAAGCCCAAAGCTCCCCTGGTACACAGAGAGCCCTCTCTAGGCAGGGCTGCGTGCAAACCCCACGTCCTCCCTCAGAGCTTAGGCCCCAAGCTTTTCTCTCCTACTGCCCTTGGAGCACCACAGGGCCTGCCCAGTTTCCCCCAGGGCACGGCCAGCCCTCAAGCAGCAGGCACAAGCTGCCAGTGCCAGGCACTCACTTCTCACCAGAGAAGGATGTTCCCAGGGCATTGCAGACACATGCCTGGTGGCTCGATCCTTCTCTCCCACTCGAGCTGTACGATCAAGAGCCTCTTCACAAAAGCTTCCTCGTAGTTTTTATTTTCTTGTATTAAGGCACCAGTGAATTGACCTTGCAGCCTCATACTGTCTTCTCCAAACACAAGGCATTGCTGTCCCCTCCCAGCTACGCCCCTGGCCAGGGCCTGAGTAAATCAGAGGACAGCACTTCAGAGAGCACGGTACATCTTCTGTGCATCCACATGCACTGGTGTCCCCTGGGAGTTACAGTCACAGGCAGGGTCCATCCCCAAAGGACCATCTCTGCTCTCACCTTGTTACCTTCCAGTGTGTGCAGGGCCACCCCTGTATTCCTCGCTTCTCTCCTTATAGTACCCTGTGGGGGGGGGGGGGGGGGTATGCAAAAGAAGCCAAGCAGGACCCAGGGCACAGTGCTCAGTGTTTACCACAGAGAGGCGCCCTTCTGCACAGGAGCATGGGGGTCCACGGGAGGGCAGGCAGTGGCTGCCATTCACAGGCGTCAGTGGTGGCCTCGGTGGGCATGGAGGTGGGCTTGGTGGTGGGCTTGGTGGTAGAGGTGTCGGTGGAGGCGATGGTGGTGGAGGCCCACGTGGTGCGTGTGAGACACGTGGCCAGGATGACGGAAACAGTGAGCGTGTCCCGGGTGGCCCCGGCCCGGGAGGAGCCAAGGTTGGGCCCACCGGACTCGGTTTCTCCTCGCGGCCGGGCGGTTCCTCTCCACGTCATGGTCCCGCTGTCCGTGGTACAGGCAGGTGGCCAGCAGCAGCACCAACAGCAGAAGAGCCACGGCAATGCCTGTGATCAAGCCCGCGAGGGTCGTGCTTCCCAGGAGGCCTGGCATCTGGAAGCTGGACAGTCCTTCCTCTCGGCAGCTCCCTGCTGCTGCCTCCCCTTCGGCGGCCTCTACTCAGCCCTCACAACTCACTGGACTTTGTTGCCTCAGCTCCTGCGGGCTGGAGAGCAGCCAGGGAATGTGGGTGCAGCCTCTTTGGGCTGGAGCTGCCCGCCAAGTAAGAGGCCAGGGGACTGTTAACTCTGGGGAGGTCCATGGGGAGGCTGGGTGGGGACAGAGGAACTGTCAGGAGGGGCTGTGGAAGGAAGAATCCTGAGGCTGAAGACAAGAGGTCCCGGCCCCCCCATCCCTGTCACCTGGCCAAACGACCAAACCGGCCCCTTCCCCTCCCTGGCCTCCGCTCCCTCCTCTTTTAGACAGGACAGCATAGCAAGTAAGAACATAGGTTCTGGAACAACACAACGCACTAGTTCTATGACTATACACAAGTTACCTGACCTCTTTGTGCCTCCGTTTCCTCATCTGTAAAATGGCTAATAAGAGTAACTTTCTGGGGCACCTGAGCGGCTCGGTCGGTTGAGGCTCTTGCCTTTGGCCCAGGTCATGATCCCAGGGTCATGGGATTGAGCCCCGAGTCAGGCTCTGTGCTGAGTGTGGAGTCTGCTTGAGATTCTCTCTCCCTCTGCCCCTCTCTCCTGCTTATGTTCCCTCGCACTCTCTCTCTCTCTCTCTCTCTCTCTCTCTCTCTCTCTCTCTCTCTTTCTCAAATTAAAAAAGAAAAAAAAAGAAAAAAAGAGTACCTTCCCCCATACATATGGTTTTCTAAGGATTTGAGCAGTTAAGATTATAAAGCACTTAAACCAGTCCCTGACACATGTTTGCCATCAATATTGCAGTGGAGTTTGGGCTGGGGAGACCTCAGGATTTGAGCGCCTCTGGCTGTCTGTCCTGCTGCCGGAGTCCTCCAGGACAGGGGCGGGCCCTGTGCAATGAATTGTCCTGTACTTCCAGAGCTCAGTGAGGCACTGCGGGCAGATTCATCATTGAGACAGCCAGACGCCGTCTCTGGGTCCTCGGTGCCCACTCTGGGAGTTACCCGTGCTGCAGGAGGCAGGGAGGGGGCTACTGAGCTCAGAGAGGCCAGGCGCCATCCCAGCCTCCTGGTTCCCCATTCAACAGTCTTGACTGGCCATAAATGGCAGGCTTCTGGCTCCGTCCCATACCTTCTGAGCAGCAGAAGTGACATACCATTCCTTACTGGTGGAGAATTTACAGAGCAGGCCGGACCTGAACAGCCGCAGACTCCCCTACCCCTCCTGGTCCCAAATCCCCTCTGTTCATCCTAAACAAGTACTGTCCATTTGGCTCACGTGCCTCAGGGCTGGGCACCCGCTATCTCCCTGGGGAGCCCTTTCTGCTGTGGGTTTGTCAAGCTGTCCTCAAAGCTCCTTTTCACATGCGGCTCTCTGTCTCACTCTATGAGACCACAGATGTCCAGGGACCCTCCACAGTGAGCGCCCCACAGTTTCTATCCTTCCCTGCTGTGTGCTCATCTCTCTACCACCTGGAGGAGTGTTTTCAGCAGCCAGCCTCTGTGTGACCTTACGCAAGCCCGTCCCCTGACCCAGCCTGGTTCCTCTTCTGGAAAAGTTCCAAGGCAAAAGGTGACCTCCGGGGACTTTTCCTCTCAGACCTCAATGAGATGAGCTCTCCTCAGGGAGGCCTCAAACCCTTACTGAAAACCCTCTCTGGATGAAAACGTCAAACATTCCCTTCAACCAAATTGGGCTCAGGGGGCAGCAGGTCTAATGAGTCCTGGGGCTTTTGCCCTCAGACTGAAAGCCAATTCAACTTTTAATGATGCTGGAGTGAGAGCTCCTTCCTATGGCTTCCAGGGCCCTGGGGGCCCAGCTGCCTTCCCTCAGGGCCTATTAAGGAAGAAAGTCTGCTGGAAGGAGGAGGAGGAAGACAACAGAACTTTCTCCTTCTCGAAGGAGATTCCCACTCCACGCCAGCCACGGATGGGGCAGGACCCTGCAAACTGCAGACATGCAGAGCTTCAGTCAGCACAAAGCACTCTTGGAATCACCCAGACCCAGCCCTCACTGAGAGTTAGAGAAATTGAGGCCAGAGAAGGGAAGGGACTTGCTTAAGTTTTCCCAGCTTTGTGGGCTATTCTGTACAGCAGGTAATCAAGACAGCACTATTCCTAGAGTGAGGGGGGCATCCAGAGTGAGAGTCTGAGATCAGCTGGTGATCTTCTACAGAGATAACCGGGAAAGGGCTGTACAGATGTGAATGAATCTGAACTCCCCACCTCTCTATCTCTGTCTCTCTTTCTCTCTCTCCCTCCCTCCCTCCCTCACTCTCTCACACACACACATGACATTTGTTTTCTTAAGTGCAGGGTCACTTCCCATCTGGACAGAAGATAGGATCTCAGAGTGGGTGTTTGATTAGATGCTTTGAGCACTCGGGGGAAGGTATAGAGACCACAGTCCTCTGGGACTGCAGAAGTGACTGAGACCTTCTTGGAGTCCCAACTGAACACAAGGGTTTGCAGGGCTGATGACTTTAGAGGAACGTGTGACTGCGTCAGAAAAGCTCTTGTGTAGCACTGTGGTTGTATTTCTCTCATGGGGTTTGGTCTTCTGCACCCCGCACAAGCTACCTTCCTAGCTGAGGGACTGGAGTTTCAGACTATGCAGCTGAAAGATCAGCCTTTTGGAGTTCCTATCATTTAGCTTCATGCCCATTCTTTCCAGAGTGCACAGATTTATGCATTCACTCACATATCTGTGCACCCTTGTAAATTGCTCTGTAGGTAAACTCATGCACCGAGAATTGTGTGTGTACACATACTCAGGCACATATTCATGCACATATGCATGAGTGCATACAAGTTCCATACAAGCTCACAAACTCCTGCGTGTACTAGATACAAGTGGTTCTTGGCTGTCCCAAGAGAGCAACCATTGTTTTCAGCGCTTGGTAGCACCACCTAGTGGTGAAACTGTAAAAAATAAGTTTTGCATTCTGATCTTTGTTTATAGATCATAATTTGAATCCATTTACTTAACTCCTCTCTGTTCCAGATTCTGGTCTGGAAATTTTAAGGAATTTCCACAAGATATAGTACAAATGAAACCATATTGATGGAGGCACTGACTAAGGAAGGGTGTCTCTGGGAGGTAATGAAGGGTATGCCCCAGCAGAGCCTCCCCTAAGACCTATGATAGACAGCCAAGACTAGGAATGAGGGTGAGGTGGGCACTGGCAAAAAACAAGTTGAGTGACTTTAGGTATTGCACGGGTGGCTGCTCTCAGAAGAAAGGCCAAGACTCAGCTCATCTTTTGTTCTGCACAAAAAGCAGGGATATTGGCCAGCACGTTCCTAACTTGGCTTGCTCATGCCAGTTAGAGAAGGGAGATACTCCTCTGCCTAACCGTGGGTGGCCTTAGTAAATATTGAAAAGAAGTTGCCAAGAACAGCAGCAAACCTCTCTCCTCTTCTCAGGAGCTCTCCCTGCCCTAATCATGGCCAAGTAGACCACCCCCAACCCCAATCTAAAAAACTAAATCATAAACAACCAGGCTCTTTTTTCTTCTTTCTCCATTTGCCTTACACCAACATGCTTGAAAATAAGCTACAGAATTTTTATAGAACTATTTCAATTACAATACCAAACAAACATCAGTCTAGGTCCCTCTTTAAAGCAAGCAAATAGGGTCGCCTGGGTGGCTCAGTCAGTCAAGCATCCGACTCTTGATTTTGGCTCAGGTCATGATCTCACAGTTTGTGGGGATCAAGCCCTATGTCTCACTAATAGTGCAGAGCCTGCTTGGGATTCTCTCTCTTCCTCTCTCTCTGCCCCTGCCCCACTCACATGTATGCACACTCTCTCTCTCAAAATAAATAAACTTTAAAAATAAATGAATAAGTAAAGTGAGCAAATAGAGAAAAATTGCTAGATATATAAAAAAAGATATCAAGTATTGTACCTTATTACCAAGGTTACTAGAATCTAAAAAACGGAGAAATAGTAAAATCCCAAAATGTATATTCTAAATAATATTCAAAAGTCAATCCATACATAAACTTGGGGAAATACTCAAAGCAGGAAATTTACTCTCAGATTAAAAATCAAATCAGGAAAGATTGCTTTGAGAACCATCCTCATAAGTCTCGGGGGGAAAAAAGGAATAAAGAGAGAAAGAGAGGGAAGAAATGGCCAGGAAATCAAATAAGCTTATATAGCAGACATTCTAGAAGTAGAGAACAGAGCCCATGGAGAAATGATCATTAAAGAAATAAAGAAGGGCACCTGGGTGGCTCAGTTGGTTAAGCATCCAACTCTTGATTTTGGCTCAGGTCATGTTCTCACAGTTCATGAGTATGAGCCCTGCGTCAAACTCTGTGCTGACAGTGCAGAGCCTTCTTGGGATTCTCTCTCTCTCCCTCTCTCTCCGTCCCTCCCCCCATCCCCTCTCAAGATAAATAAACTTAAAAAAAACTTCCCTGAGCTGAAGAATTCCATCTTTAGATGAAAAGTCACCCTGAGTACTAGGCAGACTATTTGAAGAAGCCAGAGCAAGCCATCTAGGTACACCCAGGTGAAATTTTGACATTAAAAATGTGATGTAAAAATATATATATAAAGGAACTCAAATGTTACAGTCATTATGTAAATAGTCTGGCAGTTTCTTACAAAACTAAACACATGCTACCATATGATCCAGCAATCACACCTCTTGGTATTAACACAAAGTAATTTAAAACTTATGTTCACAGAAAACCTGCATACAGATGTTTACAGCAGCTTTATTCTTTTTTTGTGTATATTTATTTTCGAGAGAGAGCACAAGCAGGTGGAGGGGCAGAGAGAGAGATGGAGACACAGAATCTGAAGGCGGCTGCAGGCTCTGGGACAGCTCAGAGCACGACACAGGACTCAAACCCACAAACTATAAGATCATGATCTGATCCGAAGTTGGGTGCTTGGCTGACTGAGCCACCCAGGCACCCCAGCAACTTTATTCTTAATTGCCAAAACTTAGAAGCAACCAAGATGTCCTTCAGTAGGTGAATGGATAAATAAACTAAGGTACATTGAAACAGTGGACTATTATTCAGCACTAAGAAGAAATAAGCTATCAAGCCATTAAAAGACACGGAGGAAATCTTAAATGCATTTTGGTAAGAGAAAGAAGACAATCTGAAAAGGCTACATACTGTATGAGTCCAACTATGTGATATTCTGGAAAAGGCCAAACTATGGAGACAAAAGAATCAGTGGCTGCCAGCGGCTAGAGAGGAGAGAGGAATGAATAGGCGGAGCACAGAGGCAACAGTGCCATTGCCAGTGTTTAGGGCAGTGAAACTATTTCGCAGGCACTATCCTGGTGGGTACATGTCATTATACATCAGGAAAGCCCTTACAATGTACAACACCAAGAGTTAACCCTAATGTAGACTATGTACTTCGGGTGACTCTGATATATGGATGCAGGTTCATTGATTATAACAAATGTACCACCATGGTGCCAAATGTTGACAGTGGTGAAGTCTGTGCATATGTGGAGACGGGAAGTATGTGGGAGATTTCTGTACATTCCACTCAGTTTTGCTGTGCACCTAAAACTGCTCTAAAAAAAAATAGTCTATTTTAAAAAAGGAAAAGGAGGGGCGCCTGGGTGGCTCAGTTAAGTGTCCGACTTTGCCGCAGGTCACGATCTCATGGTTTGTGAGTTCGAGCCCCACGTTGGGCTCTGTGCTGACAGCTCAGAGCCTGGAGCCTGCTTCCGATTCGGTGTCTCCCTGTCTCTCCCTGCCCCCTCCCTTTCTCACACTCTGGCTCTCTCTCTCTCTCTCTCTCTCAAAAATAAATAAACATTAAAAAAATTTTAATAAAAAAAATGATCCTACAAATAACAGGAGCTGTTCAAACTGTCTCAAAGAATAGAGAAAGAAACTTTCCTTTTTTAATCTATAAAATTTACTTTATAAAACTAGCATAATAATCCTGATACCAGGGGCGTCTGGGTGGCTGAGTCAGTTGAACGTCCAACTTCGACTCAGGTCGTGATCTCACAGCTCATGAGTTTGAGCCCCACGTCAGGCTCTGTGCTAACAGCTCAGGGCCTGGAGCCTGCTTCTGCTTCTGTGTCTCCCTCTCTCTCTGCCTCTCCCCCACTCAACACTCTGTCTCTCTCTCTCTCAAAAATAAATAAACATTAAAAAAAATTTTTTTTAATAATCCTGATACCAACCCTGACAACTATAGCATGAAAACACCATAGACAAACATCAAAATTCTAAAAAATGAATACCATGTTTGTATCCCTAGCAGAATACTGAAAGACTAATACTCCATAAGCAAATACAGTTTATTCTAGGAATGTGAGGGTGGTTTGATATTTTTTAGAAATCTATTGTTGTAATTAACTATATAAATAGGTAAAAGGAGTAAAACCATACAATCACCTCAATAGATGGCAGAAAGACATTTGATAAAATTCACTATTCATTCCTGATAAATATACAAATGAACAAAAAAATAGAAGTGTAGTATTAGAAGGATACTCTCTTAATATGATTAAAAAGAAAAATATCTCAAACCAGTAGCCAACATCATGACTGTTGGTAAAAAAAACACAGATGTTCTCATGAAAATCAGGAATAATTAAGAATGTTCACACTCACCACTTTAAAAAAAATTACTTTTATTTTTAATTTATTTGTATTTATTTATTATTATTTTGAGAGAAAGAGAGAGCATACACACACACAGGCAGGGGAGGAGCAAAGGGAGAGGGAGGGAGAGAATCTTAATCAGACTCCATACACAGCATGGAGTCCAACTTGGAACTCAATCTCATGAACCAACCATGAGATCATGACCTGAGCCAAAAATCAAGAGTGGGACACTGCTGAACTGACTGAGCTACCCAGGTGCTCCTATGCTCTTTTTTTTAACTGTGTTAGGTAAAAGTGGTAAGAGAAACATCTGGGTGGCTCAGTCAGTTCAGCGTCTGACTCTTGATTTTGGCTCAGGTCATGATCTCCCAGTTGGTTCATAAGATCAAGCCCCGTGTAGGCTCTGTGCTGACAGCATGAAGCCAGCTTGGGATTCTCTCTCCCTCTCTCTCAGCCCCTCCCCCTACTAACACACTCTCCCTCCCTCAAAATAAATAAATAAACATTTTATTAAAAAAAAAAAAAAAAGAGCATAAGGGTGCCTGGGTGGCTCAGTTGGTTAAGTGTCTGACTTTGGCTCAGGTCATGATCTCATGATTCATGAGTTTAAGCCCCACATGGGGCTCTCTGCTGTCAGCACAGAGGCAGGAGCCTCAGGTCCTCTGCCCCTCCCCTGCTCTCTCTCTCTCTCAAAAATAAATAAACATTTAAAAAATAAAATAAAATAAATTTTAAAAAGAGCATAAAATAAAAGGCAGAGATCATGAATTGTATAATTGCATACCTAGAAAATTTAAACGATTTTGCTAAAAACTATTCACAAATAAGAGGTTAATAAATAAGATTATTTAAAAACAAAAATACAGGGACACCTGGGTAGCTCAGTTGGTTAAGGGTTCGACTTTGGCTCAGGTCATGATCTCGCAGTTCACGAATTCGAGCCCCACATCCGGCCCTGTGCTGACACCTCAGAGCTTAGAGCCTCCTTCGGATTCTGTGTCTCCCTCTCTCTCTGTCCCTCCCTCGCTCGTACTCTGTCTCTCTCTCTCTCTCTCTCTCTCTCTCTCTCTCTCAAAAATAAACAAAACATTTTTTAAAAAGGGATAAATTAAGCAAGAATACTAATGGTGGGGCAAGGAAGAAATAAAACATTCTGCTGAGGAAGGAAATATGTGAGCTTCTTCCTAGGAAGCCCAGGGTATCTGTCTGAAGAAGAATCTGAATTATTACAGAAAGAATACAAAGAAAAGGAATTAATGGGCAATCTTTGACATTCAAAACGGCCCTTTTCCTTGTAAGTCAAGCCATTTTTTTGAGAAGGTTTTCTAAGTTCCTTTTTCTCCCCCTTTCAACCTATTGAATCAGGAATCAAGCTGAGGACCCAGGCCACCGAGGTCCCCCACATTGTAGAAAGCTACCCACTTCCACACATGACAGCCGAATAGCAGAGGTTTGAAGCTCTAAGGTAGATGGGAGCCGTGATATCCAGGGCCAGGGGAATACTGGTCTCTTCTGGCCCCACGTGGTGATGGAAAAGAGAAAAGAGACAGAAGGAGGAGGAATGAAGTATGAAATATGTGAGGTAGCCCCCAGGGAGTTCCAAAAATAAGTGGTGAGACTGTGGGAAGATGGGGTTAGAGATGAGTATATGGAAACACTGACATCACTTGAAAGGAAAATACAGTCTACAAAATCTGGGAACATAAAAATGTGACCTTATCTGTGCGTATAGGGCAGTTAGCGCTGGGAATGTTTGCGTTGTAACCCTAAATATATGCACAGACAAGTCTGGAGAGCTATACAATGTGATGTTAACAGTGCTTCTCTCTGAGTGGTGAGGTTACCAGTGATTGATTTTTATTCTGGCAATCTATATTTTTTAAATTTCAACCATAAACATCTACCTTGTGTAACAATAAAAGCAACAAAAGTTATAGCTTTAGAAAAAATATTCAGAAACCATGCCCACCCAAATAGAATAGCTCTGAATACCAGCCCAGCAATCTACCTCATTCACTAAAGATCAGTCAGACTCCAGAATCATAAACTCAATTGGTGCCAGCTTAAATATGCCAAAAAGTATAAGAAGTATACCAGATTGTCTGTCCTCAGAAATGTGTGAGAGCTGATTAATCCAAGGGGAATGCTCTTCCCCAACTCTCCTGGATGGTATGCCCATGAGCATTTAGACATGAATGTGCAGATAAACAGTAAATTTTCTTGAGCCTCAGTTTCCCCTTACGCACTATGAGAGAAAGACTGGGGACAGATTGAATCTGTACAGTCTAAGTTTTTTTCCTTCCTGACTTCTCGAGTCTCTGTAACTTTCTGAAACCACCACTGAAAGATAATTGTGACCCTTAGAATTCTATTTGTTTATTTAACTAATATCTATTTAATCAAGCCCTGAATTCAATGCTAAGGCTAGGGAGAAGAAAGACATAGTCCTTGCCCTCCAGGAGCTTTTTACCTTGAATAGGAGACCGATATAGAAATGATTACAATGTACCAGGTAAATTCTGGGACCTAAGTGTTCACAAGGCCCCAGCAAAGTGCAAAAGAAAGGGTCATTCATAAGTAATAAACTTCTTTCCCTTTTCTCCCCAACCTACTATTTTAATAATTGCTAGAATAATTACACCTTACAAATTGATCTGACTTGAACCTCCCACAACTCTGTTATTCTCATGTTACATATGAGGCACAGAGCCAGGAAGTGGCAGGGCCAGAATTGAGCCCAGGCCTCCCTGGCCCCAAAGTCTACCTCTAACCCAGTCCTGGACTGAGAGATGGAACTGAATGAGACATGATGCCATCCTTTGAAAGAGAATCCATGTCTTTGAGAATCCACAGGAGAGGAAAAAGAGAATATGGGAAGATAATGGATAGAAAAAGGGAAGAGTCTTTCAAGACTTTTGCCCTACAAATTTGAAAAACTCCCGATTCAGGCTTATGTAGAACATCCAAAGAGATAATAGATTCCTGAGGGGCTTTCCAACCTATCCTTCACTAAAAAAAAAAAAAAAAAAAAAAAAAAAAAGACAATAATAAAAAAAATAAGATGGTTGGATAGATGAATTCATATGTGATAAAGCAAATGTGGCAAACAGTTAACAATAGTTGAAATTAGATTTTAAGTATATGCCTATTCACACTACAGTTTTTATAACCTATATATATATTTGAAAATTTCCACACACACACACACACACACACACACACACACACACAATGTTGTAGGCAGGGGGAAATAAGCAATAGTTGGGCAGGGAAGTAGGAAAATAGAGTTTTCTAGTTCTGTCTCACTTGATAGCTATTAGCCACATGGCAATTGAACACATGAAATGTGGCTAGTCTGGGTTGAGAGAGTCTGTATATGTGATATAGACTTCAGATTTCAAAAACTTAGTACACAAAAGAATGGAAAATATCTCATCAATAATTTTTATCCGATTCACAGGTTGAAATAATAATTTTTATGTTGGATTAAATAAGAATATATTTTTAAAGTTTATTTTGAGAGAGAGAGAGAGCAGGGGAGGGGCAGAAAGAGAGAGAGAGAGAGAGAGAGAGAGAGAGAGAATCGCAAGCAGACTCCATGCTGTCAGCACAGAGCCCTACTCGAGACTTAATCTCACAAACCATGAGATCACAACCTAAGCCGAAATCAAGAGTTGGATGCTTAACCAACTGAGCCACCCAGGTGCCCCTAAAATATATTATTTAAATTAATTTCACCTGCTGCTTTTTACTTTTTTTAAAGCTACACATTTAACTTACACGTGCACCCTGTGTAGCATTTCTACTGAACAGTGTCACCTAGAGCATCCAGTCACCACAGATCCTATTCCTTTGCTCACTCACACCTGCTCTGGATCACGTCCTGTGCCAGGGCAGGCAGGGATGAATCATAGTCACAGCCTCAGAGAGCTGAAGGTCTAGGTCCTGGAGACAAGCCAAGACAGACTTGAAAACACTATAGGATTTCAGTATCTAGGTAATCTCTGTGACTTCCTTGCTTATGAGTGTCCACATGGTGCCTTTTTTCTTTTTCTTTTTTTTTTTTTTTTTTTAGACTGAGGACAGAATCTTCTAGAGTACATTTAGAAATATGTGGGGTGTTTGAAGTGGTCAGCATTTGGGGTCAGCATTTCATATGCAAGAACTAGGGAAGGTAAACATTCCACATTGAGGACAGTCCCATACGAGGAAGAAATATCTTGTCCAAAACACCAGTAGTGTACCTGTTGAGAAATCCAGTAGAGGAAGAATGACATACCTGTTTCTACCCTCTGGATAAGGACTCTGAGGCCTGTTAACCAACCCACACTGAGGTAGCACCATTATTTCTGTGGAGGCAAGAACAAGGAGTTTCCTGGGGTACTGAATCTCATAACACAATTCTGTATCTGCTGAAAGGTAGGAAAATTACCCTGGGACAGTTAGGGACACCCAAGGGTTCAGCTCCCAGTAGGAAACCCGTCTGATTATGAAGACTGCCAAAGGCAGTGTTCAATTAGCCCAGCCTAGTTAACCATCTGGGAGCCTGTACCCAGAGCTCAGGGCACCACTCTCCAGCATTAGGCTGTAAAATGCCACAGGGACAGACCACTTCTGGAGGTGGTACCCAGTGAAAATGATCCATCCCTCTGGTCTGATCTCTGGGGGCCAGAGCTATGGGAGATGAGGAGTGTGGGTGGGTGTGCCACATCACTTCAGCTGAAGGACAAGTCCCCAAACTAGATCCCCAGAAGGCCTTAGCTGAGCAACAGGTAAATATATAAGAACTCAGAGATAGATGAGTATCACTGCTAGCCTGTGAAAGGATCAGAAATCCCTTCCTAGAACAAGGTGCAGTGGTCCAAGCAAGAGATGATAGGTGCATGCATCACAATGGTATCTAGGAGAAAAGCAGGTAGAACAAACTCAAAATATATTATTGAGATGGAAGTAAGACAACTTTCTGACACATCTGATGAGGAGAATTAAGAAGTAGAAGACAAGTATAAATCTAGGGATCTGGAATGAACAACTGAATAGTAGAACAGGCAGGAATAACTTCTTGAGAAACTGGCCAGTGAAGGGGAGAGGAGAGATGAGGCAGCAGCTGCAGGAGGAAATTATGTCAAAGAAGGTTTTATTTTAAAGGTGCAAGAAGATTGAGCCCTATATTCCATGGGAATCACCAAGGGAGAGAGGTGACTCATGGAATGATGTTTCTGTGGAGGAGAGAGGGATCAGGGTCAGGAATGGAGTAGAGTGGGATATTTTGAGATTGATTCCCTGTCTCAGTGCCTGGTGTCATGAGCCATGAGCCTCTAGCCAACTAGACAGCTGAAGTGACCCTCCTTAGACCTCATTCCTTTTCCTTTCTGTTAACATTAAAAATATTTTTAAGCTATGTGCTATTTACTACAAAAGTCTAAAAAACGGTGATAGAAAAGTTGAAAGCAAAAAGATAGAAAAGATATGTCAAGCAAATACTAAGCAAAAGAAAACTGGTATAATGTTAATAATAGATAAAGTAAATTTTAGGGCAGAAAAAATTCTAGAGATAAACAGGATCCATATACAAATACAAAGGATTATTTTCACCAGCAGGATACACCAATTATAATGTTGCATGCTCCTAATACTCAGTGAAGTGGTACAATAGAGTTTTCTAGTACTGTCTCATATGGTCGCTATTTTAGACTTTATAGAACTTTATAGAACTATAAGGAGAAATCAGTAAATTCACAATGAAGAAAAGGATTCTAACACATATCTTTTCATTATTGAGAGACCAAGCAGACAAAACAATCAGTAAGAATTTAGATTCGAATAAAGTAACTGTGAAGCTTGATAAAATGGACATATATAGAAACACTGCCCTCAGCAGAGAAGACATATTCTTTTCAAGTACACAGATACTATTGATGAAAAATTGCCAGAAAGTAGGTCGTAAGGCAAGTCTCAACAAATTTTAAAGGATGGGTATCCTACAGACCATATTCTTTGACTACAGTGAAATTAAATTAGAAATCAAGCTGAGATAAATTTTAAAAATTTAAGGTTTACCCAATGACCTCCATTTGTTTGGAAATTAAGAAATACACTCTATAATAATTATAATAAAAGAAATAATAGTGGAAATTACAAATTATTGAGAACAAGAGAGAAATAGCACATATCAAAATATGTAGAGTGAAATCAAAGGAGTATTTCTATTAGGAAAATAAAGTCTGAAATTTAACAAGCTTAAAAATTGAGAAGAAAGGGGCGCCTGGGTGGCGCAGTCAGTTAAGCGTTCGACTTCAGCCAGGTCACGATCTCGCGGTCTGTGAGTTGGAGCCCCGCGTCAGGCTCTGGGCTGATGGCTCAGAGCCTGGAGCCTGTTTCCGATTCTGTGTCTCCCTCTCTCTCTGCCCCTCCCCCGTTCATGCTCTGTCTCTCTCTGTCCCAAAAATAAAATAAAAACGTTGAAAAAAATTTTTTTTTAAAAATTGAGAAGAAAGCCAAAGTGAGTAGAAGGAAGAAAAAAATAAAATTAGAGTGGATATAAATCAAATAGCAAATAGAGAAACAATAGGGAAAAATCAACAAAATCTAGAGTAAGTTTTTGAAAAAACTACAATCAACAAATCCTGAGCTAGACTAATAGAAAAAAGTTAAAAGACTCAAATAAATAGAATCAGAAATGAAAGAGGAGACACTACAACAAATGACAGAGAAATAAAAAAGAACATAAGGAATTACTATGAACAATTATACACCAACATATTGCATAATCTAGAAGAAATGGATAAATTCTTAGAAACCCATAACGTATGAAAACTGAACTGAAAAGAAATGAACAGACCAGGAGCGCCTGGGTGGCTCAGTCGGTTAAGCGTCTGACTTCGGCTCAGGTCATGATCTCACGGTCTGTGAGTTCGAGCCCCACGTCGGGCTCTGTGCTGACAGCTCAGAGCCTGGAGCCTGTTTCAGATTCTGTGTCTCCCTCTCTCTCTGCCCCTCCCCTGTTCATGCTCTGTCTCTCTCTGTCTCAAAAATAAATAAACATAAAAAAAAAATTAAAAAAAAAAAAGAAAGAAAGAAACAGACCAATAACAAATAAGGAGATTGAATCAGTAACCCGAAACCTCCCACCAAAGACACACTAGGACCAGATGGCTTCACCTGTGAATTCTACCAAACACCCAAAGAAAAATTAAAACCAAAAAAAGAAAAAGAAAAAAAAACACAGAACAAGAGAGAACACTTGTAACTCATTTTATGAGGCTAGCATCACCTTCATACCAAATGGAAACAAAGCTGCCACAAGGGAAAAAACAAAACAAAACAAAACTAATATCTAATATCTAACTAACAAGCTAATATCTAACTAATCTCTAACTATCTAACTAATATCTAAACTAACAAGCTAATATCTTTGATGAACATACATGCAAAAATCCTCAGTAAAAATTTTAGAAAACTGAATTTAAAAACATATTAAGAGATTATATAGCACAACAAGTCAGATTTATTCCTGGAATGCAAGGATGGTTCAACATACAACAATCAATCAATGTAAGACACCACATCAACAAAATGAAGAACAAAAAACACATGAACATCTCAATTGATGCAGGAGAAGCATTTGACAAAATTCAACACTATTTAACTATAAAAACACTCAACAAAATGAAAATAGAAGGAAACTACTTCAACATAATAAAACTCATATATGAAAAACACACAGCAAACATCATACTCAAAGGTGAAAGACTGAAAGCTTTTCCTCTAAGATCAGGAACAAAGCAAGGATGCCCCCCTTTCAACGTAGTACTGAAAGTTCTAGCCAGAGAAATTAGGAAAGAAAAAGAAATAAAGGCAACCTAATTGGAAATAAATAAGTAAAGTTATCTCTATTTGAAGAAAATCTGATATTTAGAAAACTCTAAAGACTTCACAAAAAAAGCTGTTAATGCTAATAAATGAACTCAGCAACATAGCAAGATACTACATACAAAAGTCAACACACAAAAATCAGTTGCATTTTTATACAGGAACAATGAACAATCTGAAAAATAAATAACAAAAATAAGTCCATGTACAATAGCATCATAAAGAATAAAAGACTTAGGAATTAACCAAAGAACTGAAAGACTTGTACAATAAAAAAATACAAATATTGCTGAAAGAAATTTAAACAGGCATAAATAAATAGAAACACTTCCCATGCTCCTGGATTGGAAGACTTACCATCCTTTAAATATCAAAACTACCCAAAGTGACTTACAGATTCAGCGCAATCCCTATGAAAATCCCGAGGACATGTTTTGCAGAAATAGAAAAACTCATCCTAAAATTCAATGGAATTTCAAAGGATACTGAGCAGCCAAAAACAATCTTGTAAAAGAAGAGCAAAACTGGAGGACTCACACTTCCTGATTCCAAAACTCACTACAAAGTTACAGCAATCAGAAGAGTGTGGCATTGGCAAAAGGGGGGGGGGGGGAGAGAGAGAGAGAGAGAGAGATCTATAAACCAATAGAATAAAATAGCCCAGAAATAAACTCCCACACATATGGTCAAATGATTATTGACAAGGGTGCCAAGACCATTCAATGGGGAAAGGACAGTCTTTGCAACAAATGGCACTGGAAAAACTGGGTATCCACATGAAAAGAATGAAGTTAAACCCTTACCTAAAGGGATCCCATACCCCCAAATTAACTCAACATGGATTAAAGACCTAAATGTAAGACCTGAAACAATAAAACTCTTAGAAGAAAGCACAAGACACAAGTCTTATAACATTAGATCTGGCAATGACTTCTTAGATATGACACCAAGAACATAGGTAACAAAAAAACATTAGACAAACCGGACCTAATGAAAAATTTTAAACTTTGTGTATCAAAAAATACTATCTATAGAATATAAAGGCAACCTACAAAATAGGAGAAAATATTTGCAAATCATATATTTGATACGAGATTAATATCCAGAATCTATAGAGAACCTCTAAAACTTGACAACAACAAAAAAAACAATTTAATTCAACAGTGGGAATAAGATTTGTGTCAACATTTCTCCAAAATGATATATGAATGGTCAATAAGTACATGAAAAGATGCTCAATATCACTCATCATTATGGAAATGGAATTGAAAACCACAATAAGCTACTACCTCATGCCCATTACAATGGCTATTACTAAGAAAGAAAACAGAAATTAACAAGTTTTGGCAAGGATGTGGAGAAATTAGAACTCTTGCATGCTGTTGATGGGAAAGCAAAATAGTACAGCCACTGTAGAAAATAGTACGAAGCTTCCTCAAAAAAATTTTTTTAAGTAATTGCCATATCATCCAGCAATTCCACTTTGAGCACATACCCACAAAAACCAAAAGCAGGGTTAATATTAGCCTAGCAGCATTGTTCACAGCAGCTAAAACATGGGAGCAACCCAAGTTTCCATCAACTGATGAATGGATAAGCAAAATGTATATATACATACAATGGACTATTTGTTAGCCTTAAAAAAGGAAGAGATTCTGCAATGTCTACAATAAGGATGAACCTTGAAGGCATTATGCTAATTGAAATAAGCCAGTCACAAAAAGACAAGTACCATATGATTCCACATAGTAGGCTCATCTTCTTATTTACAATTCCCTATTGCCTTGTCTATGAATTCAGTTTCCATTTACTACTCCAGGAATGATGATACAGGAGCTGAAGGAGTTACTGAGAGGATTTCAGCTGGGCTTGGTGGCTCCCCATTCCTCCTGGGACTTTTCTGTGAGTCTCTGGTTCAAGCATTGACAATTACTGACTCAGTTGGAAGGCAAGCATCTCTGATGCCCAACTACCTGAACCTGCCTGCTTGCTGCCAAGTTAGAGTCCCTAACCAGTCATCCTGATGGTTGCCTCAGGCCCTTCCCCTTGCTCCTGGTAACTGTTGCCTCTGAGCTGAGAACCCCCAAAACCACTGTCCTTACTGTAGTAACCCCTTCCTTATTTTGTTTGGCTGTGGTTTCCTCTAACAATCCAATCTCATTTGCTTACCATTTTCAGCAATTCCTCGACATTTCTGGTCTGCTGGTAGCACTGTCTCTGATTTTTCAGTGCTGTTAAGAATTTATTTTCATTTAAACATGTAAAAGTTTTATCTTCTACAACTTTTGGGGAAGCCATCCATACAAGTGTTGAGTTTCCAAACTTGGCTGGTGCCAAGGATTCAAGATCTTACTTTCTGGACCAAAATTGATATATACTTCTCTGACTTGTGGGTTTATTGATATGAAAGGCATCCAGATTCATAAAAGTGAAGGTATATTTGAGGTTTTGGCCTCATTGAAAATGACATAAAGATAATTATAAAGCTTAGAGAAAGGACATATTAGTGAATAGACTGCTGGATTCTGAGAGAATAGATTTTTTTTTCTTTAATTTTTTTTAACGTTTATTTATTTTTGAGACAGAGAGAGAGACAGAGCATGAACGGGGGAGGGTCAGCGAGAGAGGGAGACACAGAATCGGAAGCAGACTCCAGGCTCTGAGCCATCAGCCCAGAGCCCGACGTGGGGCTCAAACTCAAGGACGGCGAGATCGTGACCTGAGCTGAAGTCGCCGCTTAACCGACCTGAGCCACCCAGGCGCCCCGAGAATAGATTCTTTTAACGTTTATTTATTTTTGAGAGACAGAGCATGAGCTGGGGAAGGGCAGAGGGAGAGGGAGACACAGAATCCCAAGCAGGGCCCAGGCTCTGAGCTGTCAGTGCAGGGCCCCATTCAGGGCTTGAACTCACGAACAGTTAGATCACGACCTGAGCCGAAGTCAGAAGCTTAACAGACTGACCCACACAGGTGCCCTGAGAATAGATTCTTTTAATACACATTTGGTCTCTTCCCTCAGTTAGAAGCAAGTAGAGCCCAAGGTGACAGGGTGCACAGCCACATAACTGGGGCACACAGATTTTATGTCCACTGGATTCCTTGATCTGTCATCCTGCCACCAGTGATCTCCCTAGGCCTGAGCCTTGGAATTCAGGGCTTCATAGCTGTTCCAACCACGTCCTCCCAATTTCCCAAAGACCATCGAGATTGGCCTGATGTCCACCAGGTGGAGCCCAGAAGCTAGAGGCCATCAGATCACCCCCCAAATCAATCTTGCATCTCTGACAAGAATAAAACACCAAGAGGCAGAAGGGTTTATCCCAGAAATATAAGAAGAGTTTGACCTTGGGAAAAAATATATATTGATGGAAATCACTTCATTGACATATTAGAAGGAGAAGAGCTCTAAGATCATGTTGGATACAGTAAAAGATCTGGATTAATGGAGAAACAAACAATATTCCTGGATGAGAAAATTTGATTTTATAATGATGTCAATACTGCCTCCCAAATAAGTCAATGAATTAAAGGCAAAATCTCAGAAAAGATTTCATGAAATTTGTCAAGATGACTGCAAAATGTTTCTGGAAAAGGAAATGTGCTAGAATAACCAAGATACTATTGAAAAACGCTAGTAAGAAGGAATTTGACCTAGAAGATATCAATATAGACTAGTAATCTACAGTAATTAAAACAGTATGGTAGGAGGACTGTAAGAGACAATAAAATTTATTTAAAACATAATACTATGGGGGCGCCTGGGTGGCGCAGTCGGTTAAGCGTCCGACTTCAGCCAGGTCACGATCTCGCGGTCCGTGAGTTCGAGCGCCGCGTCAGGCTCTGGGCTGATGGCTCAGAGCCTGGAGCCTGTTTCCGATTCTGTGTCTTCCTCTCTCTCTGCCCCTCCCCTGTTCATGCTCTGTCTCTCTCTGTCCCAAAAATAAATAAACGTTGAAAAAAAAAATTAAAAAAAAAAACATAATACTATGTCTAGAAAGAGATCCATAAATATATGAAAAATTAGTATTGGTAAACAGTGTTGCAACAAATATAATGCTAGAAAAATGCATGTAATCTAATGAACAGAAAACACATCAGAGATAGAGATATCCTGGTTTGGGGAGGGAGGAATGGATTACTCAGGAACATGAGGAAACTGTGGGGATGACAGATAAATTCTCAGTCTTGATTGCGCTGATGGCTTCATGACTACACGCTTATGTTAAAATTCATCAGATTACATGATTTAAATATAAGCAGTTGTACATCACTTATCTTTAATAAGACTAGAACAAGAAAGCATGCTTTAAAGCCATATTTACATATGATTACAAAATTGATCTTTCTATGTAGATATGCATATGTAAAGGACCAGAAAAATATGTAGATAGACACACATAAAATTAGAACACTGGCTACCTTTGGGGAGTCAGGGAGAGGGGCATGAAGAAGGAGTATAACTTTTACAACATACATTTTTGTATTATTTGCATCTTTTTATTTTTTTAAGCTTATTTATTTATTTTGAGAGAGACAGAGAGAGAACAAGTTGGGGAGGGGCAGAGAGAGTGGGAGAGACAGAATCCCAAGCAGGTTTTGTGCTGTCAGCATGGAGTCCGATATGGGGCTCAAACTCACAAATCATGAGATCTTGACCTGAGCTGAGATCAAGAGTCAGACGCTTAACTGACTGAGCCACCCAGGCGCCCCTCTTCATGGTTTTTTATTTTTTTTTTCTAAATTTTTTTTTCAACGTTTATTTATTTTTGGGACAGAGAGAGACAGAGCATGAACGGGGGAGGGGCAGAGAGAGAGGGAGACACAGAATCGGAAACAGGCTCCAGGCTCTGAGCCATCAGCCCAGAGCCTGACGCGGGGCTCGAACTCACGGACCGCGAGATCGTGACCTGGCTGAAGTCGGACGCTTAACCGACTGCGCCACCCAGGCGCCCCTTCATGGTTTTTTAAAAGAATGTTCTGGGGGTACCTGGGTGGCTCAGTCAGTTAAGTGTCCCACTTCGGCTCAGGTCATGATCTCACTGTTCATGAGTTCAAGCCCCATGATGGGCTCTGTACTGACAGCTCAGAGCCCGGAGCCTGCTTCCAATTCTGTGTCTCCCCCTCTCTCTGTCCTTCCCCCGCTTGTACTGCCTCTCTCAGTGTCTCAAAAAATGAATAAATGTTAAAAAAAAAAAAAAAGTAAAATAATAAAATAAAAGAATGTTCTATATGTATAGCTTGTATAAATACATAAAAAGCTAATACAGTCACTTGTATTTTAAAACAGTTAAATAAAAATCCAACAACAACAACAATAGTCAGCTCTGAAATAAAATGACCCTATTTGATAAGGAGGCCCTCCAGCCCACAGAGGCATGGACTCTGAGAACTAGAAGGAACCTCAAGGAGCAACCATCAAGATGCCTGTTTTGAGGTTGGAGAAGAGGAGCCAGGTGCAGTGAGAGGCACCCAGTCACTGCTTGACCTGGGCAGACCTGCTTTGCACTGAGGGAGATGCATTCAAGGGCAGACAAATCAGCGTCACAGAGCAAACCCCGGACACTGAGCCAGCTCCTTCGTCTCTAGAGCAGTTACCTTGTCTCTACAATGAGGGTGGGCCAGGATGGTAAATATGGACTCCTTGCTCTGATATCCTGTAATTCTGTTTGTCTCTTTTCATCTAGTTCCCTCCTCGTTACACTCTTTCCAGATTTTGCATTTTCTTGAGATCCTTATGACAGTTGAACCAGGACCTCTAACTCTCCTGGAAAGCACCCCCGCCTATCATTTGTGTACTCACCATTCATTAATGTTTAAATTTATTCGCGAGAACTCTTTATGTATTTATTTAACTGCTCATCCACTCACTCATTTACTCATTCTATAAACATGCTTGGGTCACACTGGCTGGGGACTGATCTGTGAGTGCAGATCCCAACCCTGAGTCACTTTCGCCAACTTTTTCACACCAATTAAGATTTCCAAATAGACTCTGTGTAATTGGGTCTTTGGGACATGATCCCTGAAGCACCCCAAAGTGTCTACACTGGGTACATTTCCCCTTCTCCCTCTAAATTGCCTTGGGGATTGCACAGTCCCTTGGCACATAGGGAGCTTTGATAGGTGCCTACTCCATTTGACCTGCCTGCTCCCTGGGAGGCTGTCGACCACGATCCGGGAGCCACCCGGGTCAGGGAGTCCCTGGGAGGTCGCAGTAAGCTACTGAGTGCCCTGTTCAGCCTTGAGCCCATCAGAATTTCCTAATTCCAACAAGTGTGATACTCTTCAGAGAACGTCCCACTGAATTTTGAGTACTTTACCTAATTCCACCCAATTCTAAAAGCTCTACTTAATTCTATTGAGTTGCAAACACGTCACTGAATTTTGCAAAAGTCTAGGCATGTGTTCTTAGTTGGGAAAGCTGAGTCAGTGTGAAACCCCATGTCCTGCCCACCAGGGTTCCCTGTGTAAAGGAGGCTTGGGCCCACTTCTTTGAACTGTGTTCTCCTAGTTGCAGCCAAAGAAGGTTCCTGGTCTCTAAAGTATATTCCAGGGAACAAGGGACATGAATCTGAAAAAGCCTCAAGGTAAGTAAAAAAATGGAGATATGGGGGCAGGTGAAGGGACCTTGGCTAGGAGTCAGGACCTCCAAGGAATTACTAGAACCTTGGCTTCCCCCTCCAACTCAGTGTGTGATGATGCTGGGCAAGCCCTTCTCTCTCTGGACCTCAGTCTCCCCATATGTAAAAAGGGGTTGGTCTACATGAGCTGTGAGACCCTTCCAGTTCTGCCAGACTGTCCTCCAGATTAGGAACAGCTCATGTTTGTCACCCAGCTGCTCACTCCCAATTTGTCTTAGCCCCATGAAATCACATCAAGACAGGAAGAAGTTGATGGCTTCAACTTGGCCTTCAGAACCTGGGGGAGGAGATGCCACCCCTGTGGGCTGGCAGGGTAGGCAACAAGCGAGAAGTGAGTGAGAGAGGTGAGTACCACCTTGAAAATGCCAGCAGGACTGTGCACAAAGGAGAGAGGGCTCAAGGTGACCCGGGAGAAACAAAGGAAGGCTCCCTGGTGGGGGTAGCATCTGAACTGGTTTTTAGGTAGCAGATGGCCAGGAGTAAGGCAGAGGCAGAAAGGACACTGTAGGCTCTGCAGACAAAGCTTCCTAGCCCTGCTTTGAGAACCAGAGTTCCATAGCATCCATACACATCCCTTCTTGGCCCCTCTTCCCAGAGGCCCTCATCCTCCAGCTAAAGGGGAGACAAAAGAGCAGGGAGAGACAGCAACTCAGCACACAGGCTGGAAAGCAGACAAGACATTAGAGCTGGTTTGGTGACCATGTCCCTGCTCTGATGTTTCTCTGTCTTCCTGGTTCAGTCTAGACAAAGTTTGCTCCCTACCCCAAGGGCTATTCCTTCTATACTGACATGTCCAGGGTCCCAGCTTGGTCTCCATTCATCCTAGTAGTCCTGCTTGGTCCTCTGAAGCCCTGGCCACAAGTCCAAGGATCCGTACTACCAGGTGTGTGTGTGTGTGTGTGTGTGAGAGAGAGAGAGAGAGAGAGAGAGAGCCCATGAGAGAGTGCCTGCTACACATATGCATACACTCACGTGGATGACCATACAGGCACATACATGAGCCCATGTGTGGCATATACACGCACAGGCACATATGTGCATACGGGGGGGGTCAAACAGTTGTTTGTACACACACATGGAGTTGGGGGCATATATGGGGACATTACGTGGGTGTATGTATATTGCGATAGAGAGCCAACAGCTGCTTATGTTTGTTAGTGACTTTAGGGGATAGATTATAGTATGTGGAGCCGTGCAAAGGAAGCTATGGCATGGCCCAACTACTGGGGCTTCGGGAAAGCACAGTGCCACCTCTATGCTGCCCACAGCCCTGGCACAGTGCCTGCTGCTATTGACACTCTGTTAAATAGAGGTGCCCCTCCATGAGCCCTGTCTCAGGTTTTCCCAGCCGAATCTTGGAGGGAGCTTGCGGATCACACTCCTCTACCCCACAATGTGTCTAGACACAGTCAAGAAAAGGCAAGACCTTCTATTTGAGGTCCCAAGACTAGGGCAGAGCCCTCCCTGCTGCAGAAGAGGCCCTTCGTTCCTGCAGTAGGACCCAGAGCCCTGGACCCTGTGTTTATTCTGTGTGAGAGCAAAGTGTCCACAGGGGCCACTCGCCTTGAACTTTGCTGGGTGGTGCAGGCCCAGTAATACCCAGAGACTCCATACTGGGAAGGATTTTTGCGACCCTTAGCATGGCTTAACAGAAAGAGAGAAAAAAAAAAGGAAGAAGTATGTCCATGGGAGAAGTAGGCTTCCTGTCACTAGAGGCCCGCAAACAGAAGCAGGATGAAGCTAGGCATGGGAATTGGAGATGATTTCTGCATAGAAATGGTTTGAATTTAGTGGCCCGGGAACATATTTGTTCCCCTAATGCCTAGCATGGTGACTGTAATAGGAGCTCAATCTCTCCTTCATTCTGGAATGGGTAAACACAGGAGGAGTAAAAGAAGGAAACTCTCATGCAAGTGAGGCACGGACAGGAACTGGTGCTCACTCTAGATCCGGGCTTGGACAGTGTGTCCCATGGGTTTATTGACATCTTGCAAGTGTCTGAAACACTAAGTACGTCCATGGGACATGTTGACTCATGCTCATTACCTGGTAAGAAGACTGAGGGGAGAATGTGGGAGAAAGATGTTCATCCATTGTGATAAAAGAACAACCAACATTTGGTGCTTGACAGAAGCAAATCTCTGCCGTGAGCATGATGTCAGTGCCATGCATTTGGGAGGACTAGATTCTAGGCCCACCTTGCCAGAGGCTTACGATGTGACCTCAGCTTCCTACCGTGCAATGAGATCCAATGGATTCACCTCTCAGGGAGTTTTCCATGCAGATGCCTTAGGAATTCATGAAGTCAAAGCAGCTCTAGCTCAGGCCCAGAGACAATAGGAGGTTTGAGGCCAGGCCAACTAGTCCTTCAAATTTCAGCTCAAAAGCCTGTGATGAAGGCAGATTCTGAAGGTCAATCCACACACAGTAGCTGACAAACAGGCCCTGTGGAAGGACAGGTTGGATGAGCCAACTGATAAGCTCAGAGATCAGCAGCCCCTCCAATGTGAGGCACAATGTATGCTTCATGCATGGAGACCAGAGCTAACCTGAAGACACAAATCAGATTTCTGCAGGCTGAGAAATAAGGGAAAAGGGCATTCCCAACAGTGGGAACAGTATAAAGCATCTCAGAGGTTCCTTAAAGCCAAGAGGAACCTCAGGAACCATCTAGCCCAGGGATTCTCAAGTGTGGCACTGTGGCCAGCAGAAGCAGCATCACCCAGACAAACTGAGTCAGAAACTCTGAGGATGGAACAACACAATCTGTATTTTAACAAACTTTCCAGTGATTCTAGTACACATTCATTTGAAGACCTCTGATCCAGTATACTTTTTTCCCCAAACTATGTTAGTAGAATACTTATGTGCTGTAGATTAATGTAAAAAGAATGATACCCATGGTCAAATAAGTTTGGGAACTACATGCCCTGTACCACTTTTGGAAAGCCACAAATCACATTGGCATATAAGGCTCTGAGAAGTCCTGCAGTAAAGAACTTTATTTACTTTCAATTAATCTAGTGGTATCTCAAATTAATTTTTCAGATTGCCTACTAACATTTCCATTAACACTCTCTTAGGGAAATGCTGATCCAGATCAATGCTCACTTTTCACGTGGATGAATTGCGGCCTAGAGGTGAGGTGTACAAATTGTCCAAACTCGAGGACAGACTGTGCATAAAAGCTGGAAAAGGCCCAAGCAATATACTTCAACCCAAAAGATGTTCTTTTTTTTAATGTTTATTTTTGAGAGAGAGAGAGAGAGCACGAGCAGGGGAAGGGCAGAGAGAGAGAGGGAGACAGAGGATCTAAAGCAGGTTCTGCAATGAGAGCACAGAGCCCAACACAGGGCTTGAACTCATGGACTGTAAAGTCCTGACCTGAGCCAAAATCGGATGCTCAACTGACTGAACCACCCAGGCACCCCAACCCAAAAGAGGTTCTGTGGGCTCTCCACCACCGTACACCCTCTTTCCCTCCATCCCAGCTGTGTGCCCCCCTGAGCACTGCAGTATGGAGCTGGTCAATAGGACAGAGATCTCTGAGTTCTTTCTGAAAGGATTTTCTGGCTACCCAGCCCTGGAGCACCTGCTTTTCCCTCTGTGCTCAGCCATGTACCTGGTGACCCTGCTGGGAAACACTGCCATCGTGGCAGTGAGTGTCTTAGATGTCCGCCTGCACACACCCATGTACTTCTTCCTGGGCAACCTCTCCATCTTGGACATCTGCTACACGTCCACCTTTGTGCCTCTGATGCTGGTCCACCTCCTGTCAGCTCAGAAGACCATCTCCTTTATTGGCTGTGCAGTCCAGATGTGTCTGAGCCTGTCTGCAGGCTCCACAGAGTGTCTACTGCTCGCTATCATGGCCTACGATCGCTACCTGGCCATTTGCCGGCCACTCAGGTACCCCGTGCTCATGAGCCACCGGCTCTGCTTATTCCTGGCGGGAACCGTGTGGGGCCTCTGCCTCTTCAAGTCGGTGACTGAGACGGTCATTGCCATGAGGTTGCCCTTCTGTGGCCGCCAAGTGGTTAGTCACTTCACCTGTGAGATCCTGGCAGTGCTGAAGCTGGCATGCGGCGACACGTCAGTCAGTGAAGTCTTCCTGCTGGTGGGCGCCATTCTGCTGCTGCCTGTACCCCTGGCATTCATCTGCCTGTCCTACATACTTATTCTAGCCACCATCCTGAGGGTGCCTTCAGCCGCTGGGCGCCGCAAAGCCTTCTCCACCTGCTCGGCACACCTGGCTGTGGTGATGCTTTTCTATGGCACCGTAATATTCATGTACATGAAACCCAAGAGCAAGGAGGCACGCGTCTCTGACGAGGTCTTCACGGTCCTCTATGCCGTGGTCACACCCATGCTGAACCCTGTCATCTACAGCTTGAGAAACACGGAAGTGAAGGAGGCTGCCAGGAAAGTGTGGGGTAGAAGTTGGACCTCCAAGTGAGGGACACCTGGGCTCTTTAGGGTAGTGGGTGAGGCCTCCTATAGGGAGGACAGGTGCGGTGCAGGGCTGTGTGGCTGGAATCTTCACCCCAGAAAGCCAGCATCGAGTCCCACTGGGGCCGCCACAGAAGGGCTCACAAAGCACCGCTTGGTTCCTCCCCTGGCATGGCCTGGCCAGCTCTCGGCCCTCCGCCTGCACCTCTACATCGGCTCCTGGCTGGCCTCAAGACTTCACTCTCAGTCTCCTTCCACTCTATCCTCCCCGGGGGATAGATAGAGGGGCCTCTAGATAGAGGGGCCTTTTTGAAAAGCACATGTGATCACACCCTCTCCTGACTGAAACCCAGTGGCTGCCCACTGCCCTCAGGACAAAGCATAACCTTCTCAGTGGGGCATTCAGGGCCCTCACAAGCCGGCCCTGCTAGTCCTGACTAACCCCTGGGCTCCTGCCCCATATTCCCCCTCCTGACAGCCCCACGTGCCAGCCAGGTGTGAGCCCCGGGATTGGCCAGCACTGCCCAGCTCTGTGCTCTTTTGGCTCTTCCCACGAGGCAGCACAACTCCACATGTAAAAGGATGGCCTGACTGTCAAGGGCCAGCTCGAATGCCACCTCCCCAAGAAGCTTTGCCCCTCCCTGAGCTCCTCCTGCTTTATTTTCAGTGTTACTATAAGAGCAAAAAAGGTAAGAATCCACTCTGGCCCCACAGCCCAGCCCTGCCCAACCCTAGCCTCCCATAGGTTTCTTAAATACATTCATGAACACATCAGTGTAGGGGTGATAGTGACAGAGCCTGGGGTCCTTCCTGAATCTGAGCGGAGCTAAGTTCAGAGATGACAGGCATGGTACCCAGGGAGGTGACAGTAGAGGAAGTGATGAGGCCCAGAATCCATGATTTCCAGACCCGTCTGGCCACCGGGGCACCCATCACCCTGAACAGCCAGGGCCTGTGTTCCCGATGTCTCTCTTGAGCATGAAAAGCAGCCTCTTCCATGCCTCCCAGCCCAGCATCCAGGCCTCACCTGGCTTTGGGGAGACTTGCTCTATCCTTCCTTACCTCATTGCAGGGATCCTGCCAGAGCTGCCCCTTCCTGGTGCTCAGCGTCTTCTCAGCTTTCCTTTCTGAGATCTCAGTGAGCACACAGCAGAAATGGATGCAGAGTCACAGGGCATCTCCCTTCCCTGCCCCCCTCTGGCCTCAGTGGTACTGTCTGTGTGATGGGGAAGCTAGCCTTGGCCTCCAGGAAGCAGTCTAGCTCTCCTGCCTGCCCCCCCGCTGCAGGAAAGTGGAATCCTTGCTTGAGCCCTCTGTTCCCTTCCAGTCCCTCTTTCTGCTTCCCATGTTGGTCAGAACAGAGGCACGGAGGAAAGAAGCACAGCCTGCTCGCTGAAGCTCAGCCCTTTCTGACCAGGCCAGAGTGAAGGCTGCCCACAAAGATGCCCAGCTTTGATGCCAGGACAAGAATCTGGATGTTATCAGGTGGGCATTGGGGGTGTTAAAATCACATTTACTTTTAGATTAGTGATTAGATATCATTTTCACCAATGAAATTAGTGAAGAACTTTTTTACTGTCCGTTGGTAATGAAGGTGCAGTGAAGAAGTAATGTCATCCACTGCTGGTGAGGGTGGGAATAAGTTAATATAAATTCCTGGCAAAATCAGCCAGAAGTATGGGGGCGCCTGGGTGGCTCAGTCGGTTGAGCGTCCAACTTTGGCTCAGATCATGATCTCATGGTTTGTGAGTTCGAGCCCCGCGTCGGGCTCTGTGCTGACAGCTGGCAGCCTGGAACCTGCTTCAGATTCTGTGTCTCCCTCTCTCTCTACCCCTCCCCTGCTCGCGCTGTCTCTGTCTCTCATAAATAAATAAATGTAAAAAAAAAAAATCAGAAGTATGAATCAAAAGACTTAAAAATTGCTGGACTCTGTGGCCTAACACGTCTACTTGTAGGAATTAGTCTAATATGATCATTAGAGGTGCAAAGATCTATGAATAAGGATATATATATATATATATATACGGACATTAATCACAGCATTATTTATAGTAACAGGAAGTTGTAAGAATCTTAACATCTAATCATAGAAGAATGTCCAAATAAATCTTGGTGGTGTCCAATAATAGAATATGATGCAGCCTTCAAAAAATTCTTATTTTCTGAAGAATATTTGATAATGGAAAATGCTCCCAATGTAGTTAAATAGAAAAAAGCAGAATTCACAACTTTGTATTCACTGCGATCCCAATATTATTTGTTTAAGTATTTTTGTTATGGATTTATGAATAAGTATGTATGCAAAAAATTCTGGGAAACTATGACAAAATATTAACAGTTTCCACTGGGTGGTGGGGTTAGATAGGATTGATAGGTTAAATGAGGATTGTTTCTTTATTTAACTAATTCCAATATTTCCAATATTTATAACATGAACGTGACTTAGAACTTAAAAATAAGGTGATTCATTTTTAAGAAATGGACGATCTCCTGGCTCCAGAGTAGAGCACAGATGAGAAGGCCTCCAGCCTGAGGGGCATGCAGTGAGGAAGCTGTTGCCATAATCCATAAGCCAGGCTCTCATGAGGCCTGACCAGGCGGGCAACCAAGCGGAGAGAGGGCAGCTGGGAAATATTTGGGATCTACAGATGACTACAGAGGTGGACGAGAGAGAGAATGGCTTTGTGGGTTGAAGCTTGGGTTTCAGGCTTATTTGGGTGGATAGCGCTGCTGCCCCTTGAGACAGAGATGGAGAAAATGAGAGCAGTGAGGGGATGGTGTTGGGTTCCAGGTGTCCGTGGGCAGCAAGAGGGCACTGGTCCATGACCATGTAGAAAACAAATAGTACCAATCTTCGAATGTTTTACTTTGACCTGTGATCTTGATAAAAATCCCAAAGGACAAGACATAGTATCACGGGAAAATCCGTAGCTGCCACTGTTTTAGTGAAGGCTGTGTTGTAGTTCCTTAACTGCGACAAGTTGTTATTCTTTATTATGAAGGAAAGGGAGGGGCACCTGGGTGGCTCAGTCGGTCAAGAGTCCAACTCTTGGTTTTGTCTCAGGTCATGATCTCACAGTTCATGAGTTCGAGCCCCACATCGGGCTCTATGCCGACAGTGTAGAGCCTGCTTGGGATTCTCTTTCCCCTCTCTCTCTGCCCCTCCCCTGCATTTTCTCTCTCTCTCTCTCTCTCTCTCTCTCTCTCTCTCTCTTTCTCAAAAGAAATACACTTAAAAAACTTTAAGTGAAGGAAATGGAAAGGAAAGGAAACATAAGGAGATAGGAAGGGAAGAGAAGGGCAAGGAAACCTATAGAGACCCATGATTAAATCCCTGACTTAATCTCCCTCACAAGTGCTCAGGGCCTCATACTCTAGACAGCGATTCACTTTGCTAAACTTTCACGAGTCCCCATCCTCACAATATTCCTGAATGAAGATGCCCCATTTCACGGACCAAGACACGCAGGCCTGCGGCAGGGGGCCACAAACTCCAGTACTCAGATCCAAGGGGCAGGACAGCAATGAGACTCAGTCAGAATCTGTCCCGTGTCTCCCCTGTGCCCACCTCACTGCAACCAGGCCCTCCTGGGAAAGCACAAGAATCCTGGGGTGTCCAAGCCCCACAGCTCCCAAGCCCTCAAACTTGTGTGGTTCCAGAGTTTGAACTTTAAATTGGGCAGGGACTGAGAGGTCCTCCGGGGCCCAGAGCAGGAGAGCTGTGTGGCAGGGGACCAAGAGCTGGTCCTGGAGTCCTTGGCCCTGGCCCATCCCAGAACTGTGTGTCTGCTTGTAACGAGCTCAGCACTTGCCAGCTCTGTCTCCCAAGCCTCGGGTCAGAACACCTGGCAGCCTGCTCCAGCTACCTGCAGGTGCTAATGTCACTGGGCAGTAGGTGTGAGGTAAGGACAATCGATCTAGCATGTGGGCTGTTCTCATGAAACCTTTTTTCAGTGTATGAAAACCGGAATATTTGCTTGTGAAAGAGGACATAATGATACTAGCAATATTGGCTACCACTTACTGATTGCTTATCATGTGCCAGGCTCTGTGCTAAGAGCTCTGCATGCCTTGTCTCGCTGGATCCTCAAAACTACCCCACAAGGGAACACTATTCTTATCTCCACTTTACAGGTGAGGAAGGTGAGGCTCGGAAAACTGTGAGCAAGTGGCAGGTCTGGGACTTGGGCCCTGGTTGGTCTGACTCCAAAGCCCACACTCACCTGCTCTGCCATCCAGCGAGGAAGTAGTGAAGCAGGAATCCTAGATCCAGTCATGTCAGGGAACTTGTAACGGAAGCTTTGGTCGTCTTATTCCCATCACCTTTCTTTTAAAATAATTTGTGAAGCCTAAAATAAAATATCAAATGGTTCAAACTAGTCGCCAGTCAATGAAATTGACACAATATTTACCTTGCAAAGTAACCCTGGGTCTGTCAGACCTCAGGGTTGGAAGTTGCTAGACAGAATGAGGAAATGTTTCAGGGGTTACAGAGTACTAGAAGTCACCTAATTGAGTGCTTCCATTCACAGAAGGAGAAATTTGACTAAGGTCATACAGCAGAATCAGAACAAAGGCAACAATCGCTCCTGTCCCAGGGCTCCCAGTCCTAGCTTATGGCATCACCTTGACTCTCAGGAGGTCTAAATCTAGGGCGTGGAATTAGACAATTATTCTCAGACACTCGGTTTGCTATCTCTGTGTGAACCTGATTTTCCAGAACATGACAGAGTGTGAGACATTGGCAGATAGATGCCAGAGTGGTATTCTGAGTGTACTGTGAGATAATATCGTACCTAAATACTCAGCAATTTTTCAGGTTCTCCTCCTCCCAGCATGTGGTAGGATTACACAGGGCCAGTGAAGTGTGGGCAGATGTGACACTTCTGGGGTGGAGCATGTAACTGCTGGTGTGAATGCCCTAGTGTGTCCTTCCCCAGCCATCACAACCTGTGATGTCCAGATGGTGGAGCCTCCATCAGCCAGGATCTCTGAGGAAGACAACATGGAACAGAACCCCCTAAAGACCTACAAAGGACATGTAGCATGAGAAAGAAGTAAACCTTTGTCATGGTAAGCCACTAAGATTATGTGTTACTGCAGCAAAACCTAGCTCATCTTAACTGATGCACCCAGGGAACAGCAGCCGTTCTCTGGTGTCCCATCTTGTGGCCATGGAGCAGAGTCAAAGCTGTCGGTTACCTGGACACATGGCATTTTCTAGATACAGACCTATTTCTTTGGGGCCATAAGTCTGTCACCCCATGAGCTGGTTCTAATTTCCATGAATGTATTATGATCAGACTCCTAAATTGTGAGGAAACCCACTACTCTCTGACTTAGCTCTTCAGAAAGACAGGGAGAAGACTGGCACCCCCAAAGTTCTTCTCCCAGCAATCACAACAGTCGCTCCTCTGTTGCTGTGTGTGTGTTGGTGGGGGAGGTGATCTCAAAGTGAGACATCTGGGACGAGGGTTTGGAGCAGCGGAATAGCACCAGATCTCAAATGGCAATCATCAACACTGCCTGGGTGCAGGCACCGAGGGTAACAATGATGAATCGGACATGACCCTTTGATTAAAATAGCTCACAGTCACTTGAGAGAGGGACAACACACTACAATGCAGGGCAGAACGCAATTAACCTGTGCTCATGGCGGTAAGCATCATGTTGTTGGGATGGTCAGTTCTAGGAAGGCATCTGAGTGGGCTGTGCAGAGGAGGGGTGTGAGAGCAGAGCCTTGAAGGATGAGTGGAAGAGAAAGGCCTCTCCAGACTGAAGAAAGAGTATGAAGAGGGATGAGATAGGAGTGTGTGGGGTTTGTCCATTAATGGGGAGTGGTCTGGTGAGGCTGGAGCAGGTGTGTGTGTAGGGGAGATGGGGCAAGCGGGCAGGCCACAATCTGTTTTCAAAAGCCCTCAAATGCCTCTGCCATTCCCACTTGGTCTTTTTGTTAGAGATGAGGGTGAGGAAGAGAAATGTGGGGACAGGTGGTTTCCCACCTTTCACCTACTTGGGAACCCCCCCCCCACCATGCGTACACACACACACACACACACACACACACACACGTGTCAGGTATCAGAATTTGAGGTTAACATAGCTCAATTTGTAAAAACACACCGAGTACAGACCAAGCCCTTATTCTTGCATCTGAAATGTTGTGGGTATAATCCATGAAGTGATAACCTAGAAAAGGTGCTTCCTTTTAACTTCTTTACAGATTTCATGTTTTACTTTGTCTTTACATCCTAGACTCAAAGAGAATCTCAGAGGTTTCTAAAGCCCAGAGAGAGGAAGGGACATGCCCAAGGTCACCTAGCGTGAGGGAATGAGCGTAAAGTATTAGGACAGAAGCCACACCAGCCTCTGCTGTATTCTCAGCTCCTAGCACAGGGCCTGGCATATAGTAACTGCTCCACAGTTATCTGTTAAATGAGTGAATGAATGAGCCACCATCATACTCAGGCAATTCTGTATCTTTTTGCCAAACCTCAGCAAGAGAAACCCTGCCCTTAATTGCTCATGTGGATAAGATGTAAGGTCCAGCGCTGACCCAGATTAATCAGCTGCCTCTGTGTCTCCAGAAACACCCTTAACAGTCACCCTAATTCAGGCCAGAGAAGGGAACAGTGGCACCAGCTCTGGGGATGCCAGGGGTCATGACAGACGCTGGAACCCTTGTCAGGAGGTGGCGAGCACAGATCCAGCAGGTGCTCTGTGACTGAAGATGCAGCCTTTGATCTGGATCCTCATACAACATGTAGCACTAGGCAGCACACTAGCACCTTTGTGGGTCTGCCTCATCTGAGCTACACAGCACCTCCATTTTTCAGAGGGATTCTGAGTCTCAGATAAGCCATGTGACTTGGTCAATCTCACGCAGCTAATTAGTGCTGAGTGACGCTGGGGTGCAAAGCTAGGTTTTTTGAATCATGCATTGAATATCTGTTGAGTGACTGCTCTTGGCATCACTCACTGTAGGAGGTGTGTGAAGGAAGGAAATGGGGTCCTGCTCTCTAGTAGAGGGGATGGGTGCACAGCACACTGTAGAACAGAGGGACAACCAAAGGTGGAGGGAACACAAGAAGGGAGCATGTAACCCCTCATGGAGCAGGGAGAAGAGAGACAGAGAGAATGAACAGGGCTCTGAAGGATGAGCAGGAAGCCCCCACTGGAGAAGGGAGGGAGGACCTGCCTCTAAAAGGGAATGCCTGGATGGCTGTCAATTAAGCATCTGATTCTTGATCTCAGCTCAGGTCTTGATCTCAGGGTTGTGAGTTCATGCCCCGTGTTGGGCCCCACACTGGGCATGAAGCCTACTTAAAAATAAATAAATATAAAAAAATAAAATAAAAGGAAACTTCTTGGGCAAGATGTAGCACTGGGAAAAGACAAGATTCATTCAGCAGAGGATGAGCCCGTCAGCTCCTACAAATGCTAGATGCAATGAGGAAGAGGAATGAGGGGAAAAAATCCAGCCCTGACAGACAAACGGAACTCCAGTGCTGTCACAGGACAATGGCCTCACAGTCAATCCAGGAGTGAGGTGACTATATCTTCTGTATGTTAAATGTCACACTCAGCTCCTGTTTCTGCTTTAAACCAGGGGTTACCTGGGCCATAAGACAGCCTTCCTGCCTAACAAGACTGCTGTACCTTAGGGACATTAGGGCTCCCTCCTGACACTGGCATTTCCCAAGGAGGCAATGAGACCAGCTCAGAAGAGCAACAAAAGCCACCTGAGAGAGAACTGCCACCTCTGCCTACCCCTCCCTTTTAAAACTAGTCACTGAATGACAACACCCCTGCCAGATTAGAGCCTGGTGTTCCCTCCTCCTGAGACATCATTGTCAATATAATTTATTCTATAAGGCAATATGGAGGCCAAGAAGTGAGTCACTTGGCTTGCATGACCAGGGTTAGATCCTGTGACCAGTGGCTCTACTGGAATTTTATGTTCTTATATGATCTTCTAAAAATCAATGGATGAGGGAAGGAAAAAAAAAATCGATGGATGGCCTATCATTCCTTAAAGACAGATGACCACACATCAGGCTTACACATCTTGTGGAGTGGAAATGTTTGACCCTTAATGCCCAAAGGAACACTAGATGAGCATCACCCATCACCCACAAGCCTTCCAAAGTTCATCTCACCTAATTCAGGGAAGAAGGGGCAGCCTTATGATAGGTGTGATATGTTTCTGTCCATATATTTTTCTTACTGGTGTACCCACAGCACCTAAACAAAACCTAGCACAGAATAAGTATTCAAAACCCATTCAGCAAATGAATGAATCTGAAATACCATGAGCAAAATTCAACCATATGGAGTCATAACCTTAAAAAGATGCTTCCCTGAACAGCCAAGGACTCTTTATATTACAAAGGAGTGTGCCAAACATGAATCCTACCCTTGTCTCCCCTGCACCCAGCCTGGGGAAAACAACAAAGAGTCTAGGGGTCTAGAATATGCCTCATCTCCCTAAGTTACGTCACAACTTGAGGCAGAGCTGAGGGCCAGCATACAGGCCAAGCTCAAGTTGTGATGTAACTTAGGGAGATGAGGCACATTACAGGTCCAATCCTCTCATCAGATGATGAAACTAAATTGCAGAGGCAGGGCTGACCTGCCCCCAGGGCACACATCCAGGCTGCTTGGCTTCCAGGTCAGCAAGAGCTTTTTCTGAGAGCTGTGTGGTCCAGACAGGGAAGGAGGGAGAATGAGATGGCAAACCAGACGGCTGTGACAGAATACATCTTGCTGGGGCTACACGAGCACCCTAACCTAGAGATGGTCCTGTTTGTGCTCTGCCTGGGCATCTACACCATGAATGTGCTGGGGAACTCCCTCCTCATCGGCCTGAACATGCTGGACCCCCGCCTGCACAGCCCCATGTACTTCTTTCTCAGCAACCTCTCCCTCATGGACATCTGTGGCACATCCTCCTTTGTGCCTCTCATGCTGACCAACTTCCTGGAAGCCCAAAGGACCATCTCCTTCCTTGGTTGTGCCCTGCAGATGTACCTGACCCTGGCGCTGGGCTCCACGGAGTGCCTGCTCCTGGCTGTGATGGCATATGACCGTTATGTGGCTATCTGCCAGCCGCTTAGGTACACAGAGATCATGAGTAGGTGGACGTGCCTGTGGATGGCAGTGCTGAGCTGGGGGACAGGTTTTGCCATTTCACTTCTGCAGTCCCTTCTCACCTGGAGCCTCCCCTTCTGTGGCCACAATATCATCAATCACTTCTTCTGTGAGATCTTGGCAGTGCTGAAACTGTCCTGTGGGGACATCTCTCTCAATGCACTGCTATTAATCATGGCCACGGCTGTCCTGACGCTGGCCCCACTCCTCCTCATCTGCCTGTCCTACATTCTCATCCTTGCTGCCATCCTTAGGGTGCCCTCTGCCGCAGGCCGGTGCAAAGCCTTCTCCACCTGCTCTGCCCACCTCACAGTTGTGGTGGTTTTCTACGGGACCATCTCCTTCATGTACTTCAAGCCCAAGGCCAAGGACCCCAACCTGGATAAGATTATTGCATTGTTCTATGGGGTCGTGACACCCTCACTAAACCCCATCATCTACAGCCTGAGGAATGCAGAGGTGAAATCTGCTGTCCTAGCCCTGCTCTGGGGAGACCTGCTCTCCAGGAAATTGTCCCACCTTCCCTGTTGCTCTTCAACTGTGTCACGCAAGACAGCTAGGTCCGTCATGGTAATGACTTCAAATCGCAGTGGCTGAAACCCACAGGGTTTGTTTCTCACTCTTGCGGCAGGTCATCAGCAGTAGACTGGGCAGGCGGGTCTGCTCTGAACCATTGTTTTCATCCCTCGGGGTGTCAGGATGATAACGCAGCTACCACCTGGAACATTGCTAGTCACCATGACAAAGCCTGGCTGGCTCTTCAAGCTTCATTTCCACTTTATCCACCAACGCAAGCACATGCCATGGCTAACATCAAGGGGGAGGTGAAACATGCTCGCCATGTGTCTGGAAGGAGCGGGGAGACTGAGAAATCTGTGAATAGCCTAACGGTTGCCACGCCATCCTACAGTCAACCCAAGAGCCACTAGAGACGTGCCTTCCTTTTCTCTGACCATCACAACCCCACACATCGAATTAGTCACTAAGTTGAGAAAATCCACCTCCTAAGAGCTCTTAAATGGGTTCCTTCCTTTCAATGACATTGCCTAAAAAAACCTTCACTATCTCTCTCTCAAGTATCACAACAGCTGTGTCACCACATTTTTGTCCTCCAAACTCTCTTCAAAATCCTTCCTCTGCACTAGCTAACGCCCATTCAAAAAAACCCAAACAAACAAAAACAAAAACACCAAACTGATCATGCTACTCTCCTGCTTAAATCCCCCCAGTGGCTCATTTCCCATGGGATAAAAACCAGACCCCACCTCTCCATCCAACCTCATACTGGCTGCTTGCCTCAGCCCCACTCCACCCACACACACTCTCTGGGCCCAGGCCCGGCCAAACTATTCCCAGTTCCCCAACAACTATCAGTCTGCCCTGCCTCTGTGTCTCCCCCTTGCTCTTCCTTCTTGTGTCCAGACACTTCTTGACCTTCAGTTAACATCTACTGGCCACTCATCACAGACCAAGCGAGGCACAATACTGTGTCCTAAGTGCTTTACTCACTGGGGACCATTTGGAATGACAGAAATCTCAGTGGAGGAATGCAATATGGACACTGGTGACCAGAGAGAACCCTCTTCCAACACCTCGGCATTACGGAATCATTCAGCCCTCACTCAAATCTTCCCCCCTCTTCCTGAAAACCCCTCTGACTCCTCCTAGCTGGGGTGGGGTCTGTCCCAGCTCTGTGTCCCTCTTCAGTGCCTTCTGTACTCTGCAGACTCTGTTCTGAATCCCAGCTATTTGGGTTCATGCAACCTAATGACCTGAGTCTGTATAACCTAATATGAAGAAAATGTATTTCTGATATGGCAACAGCCCACATCTCTTGGCTCACCATTCAGTCAGCCACATCACTCTGCTCAGCGCTCCAAGGAAAAGAGAATTCAGAAAGCAGAGAACAAAGGGATTTTTCCTGGCTTTTGAGCTTCCTAGGCTCTAAAGTCTTAACAGAAGAGTCTTAAGGCATAGACAAAAGATTAGGGAGAAAAACTGAAAAGGGAGACTTCTCCACCTCCAGATTATTAAAAGATTCCCTAAGCTAGGGAGAAGGAAGAGAGAGGAGAGGACGCAGCAAGGGCACTGGCACAGAAGGGTCCAAAAGGAAGAGGCCCTGGGCCCCAATCCCGAGGACAAACCCCTGGACAGGGTTCCAGGATCTGAAGGATAGAGCAACTCATGCCTTGCTGGTCAAGTAAAACTCCCAAATAGTCCCCCAGAGGAGAAATGGCTTCGAGGGCAGCTGAGGCCTCACAGGTCTTTGCATGTGGCACAGAAGTCAGGAGAGCCTCAGCACTGAAAAGGGTTATGCAGATGGCACAGGAAAGCGCTCGGGGATGGCCTGCCTGCACTGCTGCCTGGGGACCAGGTGGAATGTGGGAACGCTCAGGGGATGGGTGCAGTGTGGACCCTGGTGACCAGAAAACTCTCTCCCAACATCTCTGCATTATATAAGATCCTTAAGACTCAGCTGTGACCCTTGTGGAAAGAGAAGAAATCCCAAACTGACGAAGGATGTTTCTCAGGCAAAATGGGGACTCAAAATAGAAGTTATGTACCGTGATATTTCTTGCACATTTGTGACTTGTACCTGCTAATCCAATTTCCTGAGACCTCAGCTTCCTTTCCTGTTGGGTGTGGGCACCACAAGGGAGGTCTGTCTCGCTAATTTAAATCATGTCAGCACATACACACACACACACACACACACACACACACACACACACACACACACTCACTCACAACTCCCTACTCCCAGTGAATGCAGCCAGCCATGAGAGGGCAAAAGCTCCAGCAGCTCATTCTGGCTGGGTTCCCGCCACCCCTGCTGATTGCCTCAGACCCTCTCTTACCCTCTCCTCCCCACACCCTTGGCCCCAGGAAAGAAGGCAGCACAGAACCAGCAAATACTTCATTGGAGACACACCAGACTCCACCTGCATCAACTCAGAATACCAGCTGCCCCAGCCCCAGCCCCATCTGTCCTGCAATCCCCCTCCCAGCACAAGACAGCATGGCACAGCCCAGATGCTGCCTTGGGAAGGAAGCCTGAGGCCAGAGTTGCTGAGCTGCTGGGAAGATCTGGAGACTCAGTTTCCCCAAGATGGACTCCATTTCCTCGGGAATGATGCCATGTTCTGAGAGGGCTTTGTCTCCCGGGGAAGGAATCCATGTCCTTAGGAGGGCTCCATATCCCTGGGAAGGACTCCACACCCCTAGGAGTGACTCCTTGGTCCTGAGGGGCTCTGTGGCCCTGCACAGGCTCCAGTCCTTAAGAAGGACTCCATGGATGCAGGAAGACTCCAAGCCTTCAGGAAGTGCGCCAGGCCCCTAGAAGAGCTCCATGTCCTCAAGAAAGACTCCGTGGCCTCTAGAAACACAACCTGTCTCTTATCCCTGGGACGGCTCCACATTCCCAGGAAGGGCTCTCTGCCCCTAGGAAGGGTTCATATTCCCCAAGGGCCAGGCCCAAAGCCCCCCCTCAGCTGGCACAGATGCTGCTGACAGTGGCCCCTCCTGGGCCCACAAGGCCCAGCTCCTCCTGCTCATTGATGCACAGCTGGTAACCGCAGCCCCGGGCCCGGGCTCCAGATGGGACCCGGTGGTCAGTCTTGGCACGTGGGGGCAGCAAGAAGCCCACACTGCCAGCGATGAGCATATGCCAAATGCTGTGAATGTAGAAGTAGTTGTCTCGGGTCTCCACAAAAGCATAGAGTAGGACAGCACTGCCTGCAATAAGGCTGCCCGGGCACAGGTAGAAAAGCCAGCGGCGCCACGTGGGTGGGTAGCAATGCCGGCGGCGGACGCTGCGTACTGTCTGGGGGAAGCAGAGAAGTAGGACTCAGGAATACGAGGCCTTGTAACCCGAGCCAGAACTGGTCATTCTCAGGCTTCCCTGGAGCCCTGGTCGCGACCTGAAGGCACCTGCCAAGACTGGAGTGGGCACCACGAGCAGCACCATGATGATGACCGGGTCCAAGCCCATCTTACATTGAGGACCAGACACTCAGGGCCCTGCACCCAGGTGCTGCTGGGACTCCCCCCTCCCCTAGCCCTCCCAACCTTACCCAGGCTGTGGCCAAGATCCCCAGGGCGAAGAGACTGGGTCCAAGCAGGTTCCAGAGTCCATGCCGATCAAGCTGTAGAGCCATAGACAGCAGCATAGCCCCCAGCAAATACAGCACCTGGAGAAAGAGGACTCCGGGGGCTGGGCCGGGTGGGAGAGGGGCACTTGGCAATGCCCCCAGGGAGAGGTTGGGAGTGAATTTCAAGTAGACTTTGCCTATGGTTGTCCCCCAGGGCCCACTCTGGACTGACCTGCTTGACCACAGGCTGTAAACGAGCCATTGCAATGACAGTGACCCACACCGACATTAAGGAGCCCAGGAAATCACAGAACTGCAGCACATCGTAGTCCATGATGCAGAAAACCACAATGCCTGGCTGGTCACAGGCATGGTAAAACTGGAGGAAGAAATGACAGGCATTGAGAGAACCTGGGGCAGTAGTCCAGGTCCGTGAAACTGGAGAAAGAGACGATGAGGGTAGTATACTGCTGTCAGAAAAGCAGAGGTCAGAGATCACAGGCTGAGCAGAACTGGGAAATGCCTGACTGACTCCCTGCTTCTGAGAAGAATGTGGTAGGGAGGCCTGGTCTGCTTCACAAGTTGTATGTATCTGGCAGCCCCGACCCCTGTCCTCACCCTCCTAACCTTTCTGCTTCTGGAATGTACTGTGGTGAGCACCAGGCAGGCAGGGGATCCAGGTCTGTCAAACTGAGGCCAATCCTTCCCTACTTCTCATGCTCACCATGGGTCCCACCTATAATCCCCACCCCTGGCCCAAGCTGTGGGGCTGGACTTTGATCTTGTGGCCAACCCAGACCCTAAGCCACCCCTGCATATCCCAGTCTCCCCTGATAGCTCAGGCTCATCTTCAGATGCATTCATCTTCAGGCTTACATTACCTGGCCTTCTTCATCCCCTCCCACCCGATGTCACGGGTGGAGAGATGAAACAGTAAGGAAAAAGGCAGTCCCTAGGCCATGGATAAGAGCATGTCACTTTACACCACGGAAAAGAATGTAGGGAAGGGACAGTGTCCACCTATCCTCCACTGTGGGAAAGATGGTAAAGAGGAGAGTATTCAGGAGCTTCAAAGGGGGTGCAGAGGACACAGGTGGAACTGGATCAGACTATACTGGGCACCCCCATTAAGGAACCAAGGTCTGCAGTCAGCCGTCCTTGGTCTGTGGTCCCAACCCCTCTGCCTCTCTGGACAATGCCTCTGGCATCCTGTGTTCCCTTATTTGTAAAAAGGGCTACCCAGGAATAACCTGAGTTCTCTTTGCCTTAGAACATCTACTGTCACCTCTCTCTGAACTTCCATGTAGAATTTATGTGATTTGATTATTTGATTATTTATTGGTATCAAACACTAATCACATGTATGGTTTTAGGACTATCTTTGGTGCAAAAATGACAGGAACATATATCCCTCTGTGTCATGTGCTATGAGCCCACCCAAAGACAAAACAGGACCTATGAGGACAAACAGCTCCAGACTGAAAACGAACATCATGGTGGCATGCTCACTCCCCCATCACCTGATACTGTCCGTGCTCCGGGTCAGGAAGACTAGATCCTTATGGTGATGAAAGAAGAAAATTTAAACGCTATAATGGGAGAAAAAAGGTTTTTGACCTATATAAACGATGAAAATCTACTCATTGGAGCTGACCTTGAGACACACTAGCAGATTTTAGGGGATCAAAAAAGTTTCTTAAGATTCTGTGAAACAGTATGCTTGACCTCTGTCCCCTGCATGTCACCCCAGGTCCTCAGGGAGCCATGTCTACCAAGGGCATCTCTTGATCAGAGAAACAAGCTGGTGTCATTGCCAGGGTTGGAATGAAATACATCAGGCTGAACTGAAGCTGGGGCAGGAAAGCTGTGTTGTACCACCCAAAGGTGGCCTTTGAAGCAGCTTCATCACTGACTGAAGGGACCCTGTAGGTACAACTTGCAGCCCAGATCAACTTCTTCATCACTCTATTGAAAGGCAACCCTGCATCACAAGGACTCTCTGAATCCCAAGAGAGGTGGTCTTACAGACCTCAGTGAGAGAGGTAGCCCAGCCTTCCACAGGCATCACCTTGGCTGTGGGTGGAGGGCAGGGATATCCAGTCCACAGGTGAGATAAGAGGTAGCTGAGTAATATCACAAGTCATTCCGTTCTGGCAGCAATGGGTCTCTGTCGCTTCTGGGAAGAATGGAAGTGGGAGAACCTGGTCTCCTGCTTGACCGCATTAGAGTTGAGAATGAGAAGGTGGAAGTGAGGTCAGGAAGAAGAGTTCAGGAAAAAACATTCTATCCTGACCTCAAATGACAAACCATGACACCCCAGCCTTAATCAAACAGTATCCCCTGTAGAGAAAAAGCAGATGGAAAACAGAAGCAGGTCTGTTGTGAAAACTAGAAGAATCCCACCCAGGTGCAGAGCTGCCAACAATAGAGTGGGAAAACAGACTCGAAAGTTCAGTCTCTAGAAACGAAGGATGAGAAAGAAATTGCTAAGTTTCTTTTTAGCTTGTTGAAGATTTCATCCAGTTATTCAAATTGTAAAATTTGCACCTGTGACAAAGGAAGAAATGTGAATAATGTAAGAATAGGGAGGAGCTAGGAGTTTAGAAAAAGAAAAAAAATGAAAAAGAAAACTTAGGTGTATTAATTGGCATTGGGAAACCTTGGGTTTGATTCCTCCAAATTTTAAAGTCCTAAGCTTATGTATCTGTCTTCTGTCTTTCCCTTCACTTTGGAGGTAAAAATGCTGTCCCTTCAGAAAGAGACTGCTTTGGAATGATCACGTTTTGAGTATCCCAGGCTTTTAAGTTTGGGGACATGGCTCCCTCTTACATATTATTAAACTGAGAAAGTGAGTTCTCACTGGGAAACTCTGAGAGACTTTTCATGAGAGTCCGCATCTGCATTAATATTAGTGTTTAAACACACCTAAAAGATTTATTTATCAAATTTTTCTTTCTCTTGTATGTCCTAGTTAATTGAGAGTTAATTTTGGCTCCTAATCAAATCAATATTTTGGTCTTTTGCTATTTCAGCTATTGGATATTGATTATTCTCTACCTCTAAGACCAGATATAAGTACTACAGCTACTAAATTACCCAATACTGTTTTCTGATTTGGATTTCATTTTAAAACATTAATTCTACATTTCAGCCCTCACCGAGCACTTGCTCCATCTGCCTGACTTTCAAGTACTTAGGAGGAAATGCCCAAACTGGGCATTTCTGGAATGCCCTTTCTGGAAGAGGGACTTGTAATAAATCCTTCAATCTCAGATAAGAGAAGATACACATCAGCAAAAGAAAAGTAAAGCCGAATCACCTAGTAGTGAAGACACATCTAAAGGAATAATTAATTGAAGGCTGAGTTTCTCCTAGGAATTTCTCTGCACTGAAAAAAAAGAGTAGGGGATAATGGAGAGCTTGTCTCTGGAGTAGAGAGGTTTGGAGAGCAATCATTTCACTAGTATTCGATGGCTGATTATTCCCCAAGCATACTAAAAGGTCAGAGAGATTGTTTAAGGTTGTAGGAAACCCACGGGGATAGAGTTAAATTAAAATTGCAGCATGAGGAGAACACCAATCCTGATCTGGCTACAGTTACTGCTGAATGTCTAAAAACACCATCAGTAAAGCCCATCACTGACTCCTTCATGGGGCACAATTTGCTAGGGAAACCAGCCAACAACCTGTGTCAGCTTACTTCATTGAAACTCCTCAACCTGGAGAAGACAGCATCTTGTCATTATATATTCTGGGATATACATATTTGCGTCCACCTGCTCTATTATTCGTGTAACAGAATCCATTATCCCTTGCCGTGGTACCATCTTTAACCAGGAGACACAATTTGTAGTCAACAAAGGAAAGCAAATCACTCACCACCACAGACTTCACTGGTGTAAACATATTGCCCATCTCCTAGAAGCAATCGGCTGAACAAAACACCAGAATGGCCTCCTGAAGGCTTAGTTATGGTGTCACCTGGGAGACTCTACTCTAAAAGTCTGGAATACTCTCCTGTATGTTTGGTGCCCAGTGTGTGCTTGGCAAGCTCTAGTCATCTTATACTTTATGCCATATATGTTCATGAAAGCACATCCCTACTGTAATAAACTTTCCTCCATGCAGAAATAAAGAAACAAACAAACTTGTAATATCGTTGATCTGCTGAAAATTATGGGCTATTTTCTACATTGGTATTCCTTATGTTAGCAGCAATAAAAAGAAGTGATAGAAATAACACAAGAAGATAAGGGAATATTTAAGAAAAAAAATTTAGACTACAAATTGGCTTTTGTTAATATAATTCTAATTTAATTTGATACTTCCTCAGCTTTGGACAGTTCTTTACTTATGAGGTAATTTTTGAAAATTAATGTAAATTTTTTTTCTATGGAATTTTATATTTTTATAACCTAACTGTAGAGTTCATCTAACGCTTCAAAATGGAGTTATCCAGGCACTATAGAATGTAAAACTGAAAATGCAGATATATTCAATCCGTGCAAAGATTGGAATATTTGCACTCAGGATATAATGGAAGTTACTGCTATTCTTTTATTTTCTGCTTCCATTTCCTCTTGGAAAAAAATCATGGGATTTTGCCAAGGGCCACTAAGAATGACTTGTGAGGTATGAGAAACAGAAGAGATATGAGAAGGCAGGCTTGTAGCCAGGATGTCAGCAGTCAACAAGGAAAGCCCCAGACATCAGCTCTGTCTGGGTCTTTGGGGAGCGGATTGTAAGGATCCGACTAGCACTGTGAAGGGCTCACGGCTTTGGACTGCATGCGTTAGAGTTGCACAACTGCAATTATTGACAGATTTCCCTTGATGACTTCTTGTATTTGGTTATATTTTCTGACCTTTTCATTGGTTCTTACCTTTTAAGAATTTGAGAACTATTTTAATTTTTTTAATGTTTATTTATTTATTTTGAGAGAGAGAGAGGATGTGTGTTTGTGTGTATGTGTGTGAAATGGGAGAGGGGCAGAGAGAGAGGGAGAGAGAGAATCCCAAGCAGGCTCCATCAGTGTGGAGCCCAATGCAGAGCTCAATCTCATGACCATGAGATCATGTCTTGTGCCAAAATCAAGAGTCGGACACTTAACCAACTGAGCCACCCAGGTGCCCCTTGAGAACTATTTTTTAAAAAAGAATTTGAGAACTATTAACCTGAGGTCATAGGTTCTCTACATACTTCAGGATTTCTGAAAAACTGAAGTCAGGTTAGAAATTTATCAATTGCCTTGCTGCCTTGGTACTTGGAGAACAATATAGCTTAGTGATTACATGTGAGGGATCTATGGTTCTACCACTCATGTTACACCTCAGACAAAGTAGGTAAACTGCCCTCATCTGCAAACATGGATGATAAGGGCACCTATTTGGGTTCCTGGGTGGTTCAGTCAGTTAAGCATCAGACTCTTGATTTCAGCTCAGGTCATCATTTCACAGTTCGTGGGACTGAGCCTGAGTTAGGCTCTACACTGATAGCCTGAAGCCTGCTTGGGATTCTCTCTCCCCCTCTCTCTGTCTCTCCCCTGCTTGTGCACATGTGCTCTCTCTCTCTCTCTCTCTCTCTCTCTCTCTCTCAAAATAAATAAACTTTTTAAAAAAAGTACTTATCTATTACTCTAGTGCTATTGTGAGAACTCGGTTAGCAGTGCCTGACACACTAAATGTTATTTTATTATTACCGTTATCTGAACTGGTCTTGCTACATACAAAATCAAGTGCTGGATTTGTGACCTGTTTTTCTTTTAATGTATTTTACATATTATGTAATGTATTTTGCATTTTAGATATTTTACATATTTACACTTTGAACTCCTGAAGAACAAACCTACTGTCTACTCCCATGCCCTGGATAGGACTCGATGCGCTACTCCCAGGTATAGACTGTCCTGGATTTGAAGACAGGGAAGACTGTCATTTACTGCCCTGGGACTGTTACCTGCAATATGATCAATGGGTCCTTAAATGCAGACTGTGGAGGAACGAAGTAAGTCTAGACTAAGTAAAGAATGGGAAAGGAAGAGAGATGGGAACTTGCCCAGGAAAACTGGATGACTAGTAGCTCTACATTTTGGCCCATGTGGTAAAAGAACAGGGGTTAGAGCAAGACTTCAGGCAACACCTCAGAGGCCAGGATCTTTTCCTTGATCTTTTGCTTATTATCCTGTGTGTTTCTCTTTTGTAAGTAGACTCCACACCTGACATGGGGCTTGAACTCACAACCCTGAGATCAAGAGTCACCTGGTCTACTGACTGAGCCAGCCAGGCATTCTGCTTATTATCCTATTTAAGAAAGTGGAAGCTCTGTATGTGATGTCAGTCACTGCAGGCTCCCCTGGTGTTCCAACTGGAGAAAAGGCCTTTTCTGTCAAGGACAATTTGCCACTGTATCCAGAATATGAGGAGTCATCTGGCATACTAAACATTCTAGAGCCAATGCCCAGATGTTTGTGCAAAGTGCAGAGAATGGACACAGTCTCCCCACATGCTCCAGGCTCCTAACACACTCAGGTACTCTTACTAACTATGAATTCCATTAGTTCTGCATGCATCCAGGAGTGGGCTGGTGGAACAGTTGTTGCTAGAGGATGCGGTAGCAACAGTATAAAGGGCATCTGGCAGTAAAGAGAAACACTGTCTACTATAAAAATAGAATGAGGCACTGTCAGAGCAGGTCTAAAAGGGGTGGGGAGCAGCCAAGCAAAATTGGAGTGTGCCCTTCTCACCCAGCTGAAGAGGCCAAGGTCTCTCTACAGGGCATGGTTATAGCCTCCTCTTCCTCATTTGTGCATGAACATCCTGGAGGACCCTACAGCATGCCCCTCAATTCACCCCCTACTTTCTCCTGAATGATAAGTAGGACTTTTGTGATTTGGACATATGTGTGATCTATTAATGCTGAACAAAACGGAAACACATATTGATTTTTGTGATTCTTGTTGCCAAGACAAGAGGAAAGTCTGAATCTATCTAAGATTTCTGCAGTGCTCATAAGCAGGCACTATATGTCACCAGATGCCAAGAGTCCAGAGATGAGCTGAAAAGATCCCTAGATGTAGCATCTCAGGGGGAAAATCTACATGGGGGTTACATCACAGTCGCAGGCTCACTCCTCTACCTTTTCCTTTCACTGTGATGCTTGCTCTAATATGAACTTTTCTGTTTGTGAAGGAGTGGGAAGACACGGAGAGGGGATTGTGGACATTCTGTAATGGGAGGGTAAGGATTTAAAACTATACTAATCTTCATCAAAATATGCTCCTTTGAGCTGGAATTTTATGTCACACCACCACTTCCCATGATGGCTCAGGACGTAGCTGAGTCCATAAGATTTCTTAGGATCCCAAGAGCCAGAATGCTCTATAAACTACCCAGGTAGAGACATCCTCTCTGTCTTCCAAAAGCTCTCATGAGAGTTCAAGGAGGCCATGGTGACTAAATGGGGATACACCTTCTCATACCATAAGAACATGCTGAAGATGCAGAAGTCCCCAGGACAATGAGGAACATGAACACAGTGTAGCTAGCCCTCACATCATGAGAAGTGGAGACTCCGTACAGAGACATGGGAGAAAGTGCAGATCCCTTGCCACCATTCAGAGTGGAAAGGTGAAGCTGTGGACACCGTTCCATACCATAAAACAGCCAGGGTGTTTAAGTAAAGGTCTCCTTGGCCCCTGGGGTGTGACACAGCTGGAGAACACACTGTTTCTAGTGGCTGTTGCTTATCTTAAGTTACAAACGGCCTTGTTAATTTATCCCAATGTGCCTTACAAAAATTACTATAGTCTTCGCATGCCATGACACTGCTGTAGAAGACATCGTTGAAAAGGAGACATCCTCATATGATGAAGGTGTAGACATCCCCACATCCGTGGAAAACACGGTGGAAATGCAGACCCTCACCCATCACCATGAAATAAGGACTTGGTGAAGACACAGATGCACCGCATACCGTGGAGAAGAACATGGTGAAGGTGTAGACAGCAGCCTCCAGCACATATCGGCTCCGAATGGCCAGGACCACGGGTGGCAAAAACATGAGGTTGCTCAGGCACAGCAGAAGTGTGGACAGCAGCTGGAATCCATAAGTGAGCGCATCTGCACTGTCAGTGCAGCCCCAGCCCCTCCACCCTGCGAGGGGGGAGAGCACAAGGTGGAAGGTGGAAGAGGGCCCAAGGCAGCCACGGTTGGGTTCGGGTTGGGCAGACACTTCTGCTGCCGGCCTCTTGCCAGGCGCAACGTCACAGCCGGTAGTGGGTGGTCTCACCCTGGCTCGGCCCTCCAATTCTCTCCAAACCCATTCTCAGTTCCAGCTGCCGCCCCGCAGTCCAGACCACCCCCCCACACCCCCCACCCAGGAGCCCACCGGCGCGGCTCCCTGGCCAGCCCAGCCCGCTCACCGGCCTTGCACTCGCAGGCCGCGTACAGGTAGTTGTGCGTGCGCAGCAGCTTGCACTGGCCATAGGGCCCGCAGTCGTCCACGCAAGGGGACAGGAAAGTGCGCAGCCGCACCTCAGCCGTCGCGTTCCGGCACCGCACGTACCTGCGCACATGAGGGCCGTGGTCACCTGCGGCCCCGGCCAGGCCACTACTTCCCTGTCCCAACCCCGCCCTGCCCCGCCCCGCTCCGCTCACCGAGGCCCCACGCCGCACAGAGAGCGGAGGGTCAGGAACCAGGTCCCGGTCTGTGGGAAGGGGATTCGCAGCCTGGCCACTCTGGAAGTGGCACTGACGGAGAGGAGGAAGCCAGCCAGGGACTCTTAGAGAAGGGAGAAGAGGGCATATATCAGTGAGAGGGAGGAGGAGTCAGTATGGGGTCAAGACCTAAAGAACCTTCACCCACCTGACCCTACTTCCCTAGCCCATCCTTTCTCCATACCATCCCCTACTGCCCCAGCCCCAGACTTAAAGCCTCCTCTGCTTCTCCTGTTCCTCACCCCCACCTTTAGAACAGGTCACTGCTGCATCCCCCAGGCTCAAGGGCACCTCGTGAGTCAGGCATCCGAACACTGTCACGTTTTCCTGGCGCAGGGAGCTCTGAGGAGGGCAGGTATGAAGAAGAGGCAGTCACACCCTCCAAGCCCTACCACCACCCCACCGCCCCCAGACTCCTACACCTGTTAGCCCTTCTCCAGAAACCCCTCCAAGAGCTCGCTGGACATCCATTCCTGTAGGTGCTCTCCACGCCAAAGCCTGCCTTTCTCCTTCTCCCCGTCTTTTTCTCTCCTTCTCCCTCTCTCGTCTCCATTCTTAGAACAGAAAAACTGGAGAACACCAGATCTTCCACAGCAGAGATCTTTCAAAAACTAATGAGAAGGAAAGGCCCAATTCTGAATGTTGTCTTTGAGCAGAATTGTTTAAACTCTGTCTAGGCAAGGGAGAACATCCTGTTTCAGTCCTGTCTAGCTTGCTGGAGGGAATAGGAGGGGGACTGTTGCTGGATGTAGAAACTAGTTGTGAACAAAGGTAAGTGTAAGGTTTTCAGTCACCTTCTTATCTTCACCTGGGTCTGAAGGCAGGAGGCGTGTAAAGAAATGTATTCTTCCTCAGGTGAAGTGATCCTAGGTACTAAATATCAGTAACAGAATGCCCGAGGGGTTAATGTAGCAACCTGTCTGGGATTTAAAGAAACCAGATATCCACAGGACTAAACGTAAGGAGTGTCTACAACAATAAAAGTAACAGGATGCCATAAGCTCACCTCATTCAAGAAGGATTTGAGGTAGCTTATTAAATGCATATAATAGGATGAAGTAAATGCATGAGGGAAATTTAAAGATCAAGAAAATAAAGTCTGTCTCTAGCTGTGAGCCATATATTTGATGCTGACTTCCAAGCAACCAAAGCAAAAAAGGAAACATAATGAGTTACCAGATTTTATCTTATGAGTCCATAAGATAAAATTTAATCGGAGTCTCAGAAGTACAGCATCCAAAGGGGTGGTTCTCAGGAAAATTCTAATCAAAGAAGCACTGTATTCTGTCATGCATCCTGTCCTCAACCACAAGGGTGAATTTCATACAACTTGCTTATAACTTCCTTCAATGCAAGCCAGGGTAATATGCCAGAGTATTCCATAGAAATCATTCTAGTGGGAAGCCAAAGGAAAAATGTCCTCTAGGTATGCAGTTCTGTGATCCAAGTGTTCAGTTCTTGATTCCAAGGGGAAAAAAATTAAAATACTTGGAGGGAAAAAGCATAGATGATGAGCCAACATCTTTCAGAATAAATATAACGGACTGTTTGCAGTGGGTAACAAATGTCATGGCATATAGATGGGTGTAATATAAGCGGATGAATGCAGAAGGGCCAGGGAGGAGCCATGGGGGGGTGGGGACACTGGCCTTCTACTCTCAAGACACTGAGGAAGAACAAGTATGCGTGGTGCTGGTCTCTGAAATGGGTGCTACAGTTTCAAGGTCAAATCAAGACCTCACTGTCACTGCCCAAAGGCAGTAAGAGTCCAAATTTAAGTATGAAAATAAGGAATGTCTTCAGGTTGAAGAATCTGCTCTGTCCTGACCAGCAGAAGGACAAAAAGTTCTGAGCCATGTGCCATAAAAGACCACATCTAGCCACAGATCAGGTCTCAGGTTGGCTGATAGGAAAATGGTGCCTGCCCCCGGAGCAGGGGAATAATAGAGTTAAAAGCCTGGCTGGGGAAACAGTACATAAATTATTGGATCAATGCCAGTCTAAGACAGTCACTAAGGTCCTGATACAGGACTCTGCCCTCAGCCCAGTCTTATTTAATGCTGAAAATAATGAAGGCTGGCTCTTCGAGTGTGTGAATTACATAAAGCAGGGAAGACCCAAGGCCCAAACTAGTATTAGGCAATGGCTCAAAGATGGACATGAATTCTTCCATTCAAGTTACAAAGTTCACTGCAAAAATATGAGACAGGAATGGGCAGCAGTTCACAGGCAGGCTCAGAGCATGAAAATGTGTATGCCCCTTGGTTGCAAGTAGATAAACACAGAAGTTAATATGAAAAAGGACTGAGAGGACACACAATTTTATGTCTTCGACTTTACAAAACTTTTACATGTGATCCTATTATTTTTATAATAAAAAAGTAAGTGTCTACAACTGTTTTGAAGAAAATAAAAATGAAAAAGGAAAAGACCTCAAGATGTTAGTTCACCACGGCCCCAGGTGATTCCCCAGTGTGATGTGGAAGCTGAAAGAGGGAACTGGATCTCAGGCTGCACAAACACCACCTGCCACCCTGGTCAGACCCCCTTGGATCACTGATCTCAGAGACACCATGACCAGAAGAGACAGCAGAGGATGGGAGATGTCTAAGATGCTGAGATTGTTCAGCTTAGGGGAGATTGACGGGCATGTGAAGGACTGTTAAAATAAGACAGCATATAACAACTGTACCACACCGATACAAGGTGTAAATAATAGAGGAAACTGTGCAGGGAAAGAGGGGGGATATAGGAACTCTCTACTTTCTGCTCAATTTTTCTATAAGCTTAAAACTTCTCTGAAAAATCAAGTCTATTAATTTAAAAAAAAATAAAAAGGACAAGGATAGATTTACTGGCAATAGCTTCAGGGGCAAAACAAAGATTGGTGGATAGAAATCCACGGAGGCAGATTTTCATGGAATGTGAAGACTGCCTTTAGCAATCAGAGCTAAATATGGACTGCATGGCCTTAAGAGGTGATGAACTCCCCATCACAGGAGATTTGCAAGAAAAGTGAACACCTGCCATAGAGACCCTTAGGAAGCGGAAGGTTAACCTATAAAACTGGGATAAGTTTAGCCCACTCTGAGTTGCCCTGGCTGACCTAGCCCATCTGTAGTAAAGTCAATACTCAGGGGAATGTTTTTTGACCAGAATTGGGCTGAGACATGGTCGCTAATCATAAAGTTGGTCAAAAGGAACCCAGATATGCTTCCAGAAGGAGTTAAGAGCCCCCACACCCCTGACACCTTCTCCTTTAAGTTCCCCTCCAGGACAACCTTCCCCCCTCCCCCCACCGCCCCCGCTGCTTTCCACCAAGAGTACCACATTGAGCTGGAGCTCCAGGCTGAGGACGCCCCCACTGTCCAGCACTGGCAGCAGCCTCAGGGCAAACACTGCCGGGCGCTCAGGGGGGAGGGCCACGCTAGGGCCAAAGAAGATGTAGAAGTGGACAGAGAAGGTATCCAGTTCATTACGCAGCGTTGGGCGCACTGGCCAGCAGTGCTCTGGTGGAGATGTGGCCCCAGGCCCCTCAGGAGAGGCCCCCAGGGATGGCGGCTCTGGGGGCAGTGGTTGGTTGCCCAGTGACTGGGGCATGTTCATGGCAGCTCCAGGGACCAGGACACGGGACAGGCTGGGCTGCGGGCACTCTGTGGGCAGAGAAAATCAGTGCTGGGGCCTGCTGCCCTCACAAGCCCTGCAGCCCCACCACAAACCAGATCTGAGCCAGACAGGAATTAGCAAAGGGTAGGGAGAGACAAGAACTAGAATCAAATGTCCCTTGGGAATATGGGGTATCCAGGGTCACAGGATCGGGCCCAGGGGGTTCCTAGTGGTCACAGCTAATGTCATGTCATGTGGAGGGAGTCCAAGTCATCTGTCCCTCCCTAAGGGCAGTGAAGACACTGTTGAAACAGATGATGGGCCCTCTCAGTGTTTGGCATGGGCTTTGGCAAGGGCGGTGGTTTTCGATGCCCCTGCCTACCCTAGGAAACTGAAAAAGAGACTAAGCCAAGGAGAGTATTGAGGTCCCTTAGTTAGGCCCAAATCCGGTGCAAAATAATGATCTGAAGGCCTTCCAACAAATCAAAGCTCCAAGTTGGTAGGGCTTTTGGGAATGTAAAGGAGCCTGGGTGGAGTTGAGCAGACTACAGGGACATGGCAGAGGGTCAATGAACACAGCCACCACGCTGCCTCTTCCCAGCCACAGATATCAGCACAGGCTGAGTGGCAGTGCCAGAGGCAGATGTGGGGCTTCTGACCTTGCAACCGCACACACAGCTGGAAGCGGATGGTCCTGCCAGGACCCCGGGATGGTATCTCCACACGCACGTAGACCCAGTGCCCCCAGGGGGGGAGTGCCAGCTCCAGCTGGCACATCGAGGCACCTCCACAGGATACAGAGCTTGAGTTGTGCAGGGGTGGGGCCTTGGGACGTAGGCGCAGTGTCAGGGGGCAGACCGATGCCCCACGGCTCCCCACACATACCAGCTGTGCTGAAACCCTGTAAGTAAAGCTGGGCACAAAGACCCTGGACAGAGGAGAGGTTGGGGGTAAGAAAGGACAGGTGAGAGGGTGAGAAGGACACCAGAATGAAGAAAACACTAGGAAGAAGTTAGCAGGAAGGGACAGGGGATAACAGGAGGTCTTTTCAGGTCCTCCTGTCCATGCTGAGAGAGAGGGAGGCAGGGGTCCAACCCACCCTCAGGGCTTTGGGTGGCCCAGCAGCCCAGGTTGGCCACAGGGTGAAAAGAAGCCAAAAGAATGCTATTGCCTGTTTGAGGCCAGGGAAGGAAGAGGGAAAGGAAGAGGGAAAGGATCGGGTTTGGGGGAGTATCTGACTTACTTGTACAGGGCTGAGCGATTGTGCGGGGAGAGGGTTTGCTCTGAGGGACGGCCAGGCACCAGCACAGCAACATCCAGCAAACGCCGGACAATCAGCTGCGGCTGAAGGAGGTACTGACACTCATCCTGGAGACCCTGAGACAAAAGTAAGGGTGGTGGAAGGGTAGAGACAGCAAGGGTGATACTAAAGCAAGGCAAACAGAATCTGCTGAGGGGTCGGGGACAAAGCTCCTCTGGCCTCTTGCCCCCAGAGCTAGGATTGAGGTCTCTCTAGGCCCTAGGTCCCTCCTGCCTTGTCTGCACCTCTGTCTTTCCTAGGTCTCTAGGATCTGCTGTGATCCTCGGCCTTGGCTGTTTGGGGACTCAAACCCAGTCCTTCCTGACAATCAGGCCTGCTCCTCCTCCACTCTAACTCCTCCTCCTGAGCAGTCCTGGACCATCCCTTGATGCAATTTCAAACTACCCCATTTCCCCTCCAAGCCCTCAAAAACTTAGAACACCGGCTCTCTTTGGGGGTTAGAAAGCTCCTTGAGGCCTCCAGTCCAAACCCACCGGAGCCTACTAATCTGAATCTTTAATTTCTTTTATCCCCCACCTGCCCTCCCAAGAGCTTGTCCAGCCTCTGCTTTAACACCTCCAGGGAAGGGCCACTCTACCTCCTAGGCAACCTCCAGGCTGTAAACAGCTTGAAAACAGGATCCTTGTCTTATTTTATTTTTGCTCCCCCAGATATGGAACCTAACATAAAGTGCATACCTCACAGATGAATGTCTGCTGAATATATGAACCAATCAATCAATAAACACAGCTGGGGGCAGCTCTGATATTTATGAAGCCAAAGCCTGTTTTCTGTCTCCCCTCCCACTGCTCTGCCTCAGGAGATCCACAGATTCATCTGCTTCTTCTGAATCAGGCTAGGTTTCTTCCGTTGCTGGACAACAGTCACATCTAAGCTGCTCTTCTGGGTGAAATCCCTGACCCTTGTCGACTCAGTTCACACCACCTGGCACACACAGCCTCCTCACTCTTCAGTGGCACAGTCCCTTTATTCTGGTTCCTCTTCTGCAACATCTGCAGCTACCTAAGCCCACCAATCCTAGCAATTCAGAGGATGGGGTTCCTGATTAGGCTTCTCTGTTATTCTGGACAAATGGCCGTATGTGGGCCCACTAAACTGGAGGCTACTGTTTATTTATGTGGTTATTCTGACCAAGACAAACCTCTAAACCTCATTCTGACAAATGTTGCAGGCTCTGACATCCTACCGAGTTCCATACCATGGAATAAGCCAGCCAAGGCACTGACTTCCAGCAAAACTCCACAAGGCTGGAAGAAGGCCTTGACGGATGCCAGGCCAGAAGATCTCACTGCCCTTCGCCTGGAATTCTTCTGTGCCTTTTGCAGCATTGCATCCTCAATGCCTAGCACACCCCTGGCAAATACTAGGTGATAAAAAAGAGGATCCTTTCAGAGAGCTCTTCAAACTACCTAGTTGCTCAGAGACCTCCATCTCTGATATCCAAAGCAGATCCCTCATCTTTGGTGTCAAACCCTAAGGCCCAGAAATACTAACACAAGGCATCTCATCAACCCCACTTCCTAGGGCAGGAATTACCACCACAATAACTTTGCAGTAAGCAAGCCCCAAGGGTGGAGGCTCACACTTGGGAGGTGGCTCATTTCCTTGCAGGATGGACAATTCAGGGGAAGAGATACTTTCCTCCACATCTTTCTTGCTGTTGGCTTAACTGAAGGATTAGTGGACATGACCTCAATGGTTAAAATGCATTCCTTCCTTAAACTGTATAATAGGCACATCTAACACTCCTCCTTTATTGTGGAAGGAAGCACTCAATCGGTGAAGAGCAGGGAAGGTGCAGAGGTACAGCAGCCTTCGCCCTATGATAGGGCAAGAGAAAGGGCACCAGAAGCCAGGTCTTCAGGAGCTGCCAAGGCATGAGCCAGGTGAGAGAGTCCAAACTGAGCCAACATCAGCAGTCATGTAAGGAACAGGGCCAAAGCAAGGACACTTGAGAAACCAGGAGGGCCAAAGTGAGAAGTAGAGTGTGAACCAGTCTGAAAGAAGCTGGGAAGGAAAGCCTTCAACTGAACCCTAAATGTCCTAGTATGGCTGGGTTGAGTTTCCTAAGGAAGGCCTGAGCAGGATAGCTAGACTCTGGATAGGGCTTACAGACTAAGATGCCCAAAGACACTTGCCCTTCTCTGTAGGGATATCCCAGTACCCAGCACAATCCCTGGCCCACATTCGGTCGGCACCAATCAACATGGAAGAGTGCTGGACAGACTGCAGGGGGCAAGAGTGGAAGCAGGGAGAGGCCTGGGAGGTTACTGCAGTGGTCCAGGACAAAGCTCAGGGAAGGTATGCTCAGAGTGGAAAGAGAGAAGTGGATGCCTCCAGAGCACGCTTTAGAAGTAGAGTCAACAAGACTTTTTCTTTATGGAGTAGCTATAGAGAATTAAAGGGAAAAGAAGAATCAAGTATGACACCAAAATTTGGAGCTTGAACAAATGGTGAATAGCAGTGCCAATTTATGGAGAAGAAAAGAGAGAGAAGAGGCTTAGCCTAGAAGAAGTAAAATGGGAATCAAAGAGATTTTTACTTTTGGCTTTGTTTTGATTTGTACATGCTAAGTTTGAGACATTTCTTGGACATCCAATCAGAGATACCAAGTAAGCAGTTAAATACAAAGTCTGAAGTTCAAGGAAATGAGGACTCATGGAATACACTTGGAAGGCATAACCTATAGGTGGTATTTAAAACTATTCTTCTGGGGACACCTAACAAGAGAAAGGAGAAATAAAAAAGGAACTGTCTCAGGACCTAGCACTGGGGCCCCACAAGAGGAGACACCAAGAAAGGACACAGAGAAGGAGGAAGAGGTGGACAGGAGGAAAATAAGGACAGTTCTGTAAAGTCACAATGGCCAAAAGGAAGAAGTGTTTCAGTTAGGAAAGAGTAATATAAGGAACTAGTTAACAGGTAGTTACTACTTAACTCTGGAGAGGGGAAGTGGGGACCGGAAGGAGATGAAAGGAAGACTTACTTTTCACTGTATGCCTTTTGTACCTTTCGAATGTTGTACCAGGTGCATATATTACCTATTTGAAACACAAATATAATAATTTAGAAGGCGGAGGAAGAGCAGAATGAGCACTGTTAGTAGGTTTTAATCTCTTCAAGTTGAGACACAGAGCTTCACTTGGTCTTAATTGGTGGATTCAGCCAAATCCTTTCTTCTCTAGTCTGTTTCTTTGTTTTCCTATCCTTGTTTTCATTATTTTACCTGCTTTCATTTACTTTCAAATCTTGGAGCTGGAAAGAGGAAGCATTTGAGGAGAATTCTGCTCCAGACATTTGGAAAACTTTCCCCTAATGAGCCATGTGGGTGCCAGATGTTATCTACAATCCAAAGGCCAGTCCCTCAGTGCAGGCTGGGCACCACAGAACGAGCACATGCTCCGAGACAGGGAAAACAAGGTGATGGAGGGCATGAGACAAGACAGAAGAGGTTGATAGGAAAAGGGAGAAAAGGAAAGGAGAAGTGAGATCAGTTTTGGACACTATGAATTTGAGAAGATGGCAGAAGAACAATAAAAATATGCCATGCCCTCACTACGTGCCAGGCTCTGTGCTGGGTGCTAGGAATACAGCAGTGAATGGCATGGACACAGGAGCTCGCAGAAGCTCTCCACAGAGCTCAGGAGAATGGCCAGGGCCAGATAACTCACTTCCCTTTTACCAGCTCTTAAGGATCCCAATCACTCTCAGGATAAAGTTCAAGCTTCTAGGTCCTTCACCATCTGCTCTGCTCACCCCTCCAGCTCTCTCACCCACTCCAACAACCACTCCACACTGAACCACTTCAGTTCTCCCTTCTGTGCTTTAGCCCATGCTACCCCCACCACCTGGAATGCCTTTCCTTACTTTCTCGACATCAGGCCTCACTTCCTATTTCCTAAAACCGCCTCCACCATACTACCAAGCCGAGTTAGCCATCTCTCCTTTGTCCTCTTAAAACATCTCCTGTATCTCACGAATATACATCTTATTTATCTGTGTCCCTCACACCCAATCCAAGGTCAGAGACAAAGCAGGTGCTCAAGGACTATAGGTCCAAAGCTGAGGAGGACCCTAGAAACAGTGCTGCCTTCTTATGGTTGGGACTCCAGACCTCACCCGAGGCGAAGCCTCACAGGAAGTCAGGACAATGGTATAAGGAGAAAGCAAGTCAAGAAGATGGAGCCCTGGAGGAATGCTCTGGACAATTCATCCACAGGATTGAATCTACGGAATTACCCAGAGAACTTAAGAATCCTTAGAGGCCCATGTAAGATTCCAAAAGATAGTCTAATTCTTAGGGGAACCAAAAGGATGATCCTTGCCCATCCCTACCCCGAAGCCTCTAGAAGAGTCCTTGTCTAAAGACCTACATCTCTCGGGGCGCCTGGGTGGCGCAGTCGGTTATGCGTCCGACTTCAGCCAGGTCACGATCTCGCGGTCCGTGAGTTCGAGCCCCGCGTCGGGCTCTGGGCTGATGGCTCAGAGCCTGGAGCCTGTTTCCGATTCTGTGTCTCCCTCTCTCTCTGCCCCTCCCCCATTCATGCTCTGTCTCTCTCTGTCCCAAAAATAAATAAAAACGTTGAAAAAAAAAAATTAAAAAAAAAAAAAAAAAGACCTACATCTCTCATGGTATCCAGGTCTGCTGCCATTCATTGGGTAAGGTATAACTGTGCCCTCTTGTCTCTAATGTTGCCACATCCCAGAAGTTCTGCTGGCTAACCCTCCAGCCTGCAGTTCCAAATCCCCAGACTCTACTTCCTATATCTAGATGCAAATGGCTATGTCAGCCTGAAGAGATATATCTGAGTCAAAGCTTCACCTAATTGGAAATTTCTGCCCCTTTCAATTCTCAATGGCCAAGTCCCACTACATTTCATGTTCTTCAGCATCCTGTTCTTTAAATTCTTGCTCCGTTCATGCTCAGTCCTTCACCCTTACCACTGGCCCCACACACATAACCATCCCACTCTGCCAATGGCCAGCTCATCATACCCTCCCTTCCTGCCAACGGATAAGAATAAGAAACCTATAGATCCTATCACTAGGAGGAAACCTGGTCTGCCCAGCACCTGGAGGTGGCAGGAAATCTTTGTGGCATTTCCTTCCTCTCCAAACCAGAACGAAGAAGCGTCCTGACCTTTGAACCTACACTTTAGACTTTAAAAATCTCTGTTCTATGAAATCAGTGCTGATATTTAGAGAAAAGGGAAACAATAGCCAGGAGGGGCACCAGCTTCCCAAAGCATCCTTTTAACAGGAAAGGGCTTCCGTGACCCCAAGTGTTCTCCTATGGTCTTCCAGAGGGTATAGGGGGCTGAAATTATGAGAGAAGAGGAATGCATTCTCCTAGATGGACCAACGACTGAGCTGGAGCCTATGAGAGTCTGCATAGCTACCACCAATCAAGATGTAGAACCAGACCAGTCCTGGGCTTCTGCGGCAGCTTCTGTGATCACCTTGAATAACCCTTGCACCTTCTAATAGGGACACTACTCCACAGTGCCAGGAATCTGACCGATTCCGGACTCTGGACTCTCCCTTCAGCTAACCTGGGACCCACTATGTCCTCCTAAGGCTCCCAAATTGCCTCCTACAGATCAAGACCTCTGGCCCACCAGGTAAACTTCTGCCCTCTAGCTATGCCCCACCCTAGCCACCCTTATGCTGTTACCCACCCTGGCACAAGATTAGCATGTCAAGTAGCCTGTGGGGGGAATTCAGCAGACATGGAGAAGCAGCTTTGGCCCCTCCTTTCCTGGGCAGCGTTAACCCACCTTGACAGAGATGTGGCCGTGGGCCTGGGGAAGGTGGGCGGCCAAGAACCAGTCCCCAGGTAAGGGGCTGCTGACGTTAAAGATGCCTGAGGTGCGGTTGGGCAGTGTCCAGCTGAGGGTCAGTGAGAAAACCCCAGGCACAGCTGTGTCCCCCGGGAAGTGTGTGTGCAGGGGATTGATGACAGGGGGTGCCCCGGACCGGAAATACCTGGGGGACCAGAATGAGGAGAGGAAGACAATAGGCAACGGGGTGGGAGACAGGAAATGGAGAAAAGAAGAACTGTCAACTCATCGCCAATAACACAAGTGAATTCCCTACACTGATACATACAACAAAGTGGTTCCAGGTCAGGAGTCAGGACATAAAGAGTAAAAGGTCAGCTCAGGCTCTCACACAGTCAAACAGTACTCAGGAAGTAGTCAGGAGACAAAGGTCTTGTCCCTCACTCAGTCATACTGCAATCCGGACAAGGGTCAGGGATCAGGGTGAGGAGGTCAGTTTAGATACTCATAAAGTCACACTTTAGTTTGGAGAGTGGTCTGGGGTTGGAGGTGGGGTCAGGATGTTAACTCGGACACTCACACAGTCACACTTTGGTCTGGACAGTGGTCCCCAAAAGTTCCCCCCTGCTCCTTGAAGATGATGAGGTTCCAAACAGCCAGGAACGTGTCCTCGGGAACGTGGAAGTGGAAGAGCTCGGTGCTGGCAAAGGAGCGGAAGGGACTCAGCTTGCGGGGTGAGCAGGTGGAGTAGTCAGTCAGGAAGAGGCCTCCTGGGGAGCATGCAAGAGAAAAAGGAGCAGCGTAGGACTCAGGGCATTTCTGCTAAGCAACAGGCACACCAGTCTTCCTCACCGATAGCACAAACTCAACAAATATTCTCTTCTGAGCCAGGAGCTGGGTCTCATGCTACCCTAGCCATCATCTGCTTTAATCCTTACAATGCCTTGGGGAAAATGACCTGTTTTTACAGATAAGGAAACTGAGGCTCAAGCCTAGACCAAACTGAGAATTCAAACCTACATCCATCTACATCCCAAACCAGGACCCTTTATATGACCCCTCACTTAGGAGCCATTGTTCTCCTCTTAGCAAGCCTAATAACACAGATGTGTGAATGGCACACATGTGTATGTGTGTGTGTGTGTGTGTGCGTGTGTATGTGTGTGTGTTGGCATGGACTCTTGGGCCACTGAGCAGGCTAAACTCCACCTGTGGAGCTTCAAAGTCAGCAAGGAACTGTCTAACTTTCCTTGTTTATTTTCTTCCCCTTTCTGTTCCCCTGTGGTCCCAAGAGCAGTGAAAACCCTCAGAAGTCTCACAAAAGCTGTCTGTATACTGGCTCAGGGCAGGAGGGAGGGTTGGGTGGAAATGTGGTGAGGATGCAAAGGACCAGCTTGGGTGGCAGAGGCAAGAACAGGAGCTGGCAGACACCATGAGAACTCCCAGGAGAGAAGGGAGTCATCAGGCCCTCTAGGATTCAGAATGAACAACCAGACGGCGTTTCCCCAGAGGAAGACCCAGTGAGGCAGTCAGTTCATGACTCAGTGGAATCTCAAACCACTTGGAAATATTCACACTTGGGGCTGGGGGGTACTGGTCATCTCTAACTGAAGTGCCAAGCTACAAGATACCTGATCATGGTTGTTCAGAGCACAGCCAAGGTGAGCAAAAAAGTCTAGTGGCAGCAGCTAGCCAGGCAAACACACAGGCACTATGACTGCTAGAATTGTGAAAATAACCTGTAGCTCAGCTGCATAGAAGGGTGTCCCAAATGGCAGGCAAAATTCTGGAGAATTTGACTGCTCTAGAGATTTAAGACCAGCCCCAGAGAAGCACAGAAGGATGCCCCCAGGACAGATGAGAAGGCTCGGAACTCAAGCAGCTTCAGGACAGAGCAGGGGCTGGAGGGGAGACCCTGGACGAGAGTTTTCAGCCAAATAGGAAATACCCGCAAGGCTTACCTCGTCTGACAATCTCCCTTCCAGAAATGGGAGCTATAACTCCAAAAATGAGGTATATGATACAACAGAGAAAGAGCTACCTGGGAAAGACAGTCTGCAGAAGGAGGGAGCACAGGTAAGGAGGACACCGGTGAACTTCAAGGTCACCCTACCCAGAGCTGCCCTAAATATGTAGAGGCCACTGGCCCTAGACTGGCCTCTCCTCATCCTCAAAGGCCAGTCACACCAAAGGACTAGTCAGTCCAGTTCAGACCACATGATTGGTCTCAACTGTCAGCGAGGAAGACCTGCCACCTTGCAAGCTGAGCACTGATTAACAGGGAGGCAGAAAGCCGAGAGCTAAAAAGCTTGGATACTATTGTTACAAGCAAGCAGAGCTCTGGAGCGCCCTCTGCTGGGGTCGAGGGAGGGCCTCTCCTCCTCCAAAGCGGGTACCAGGGATGGGTCACCGGATGGGCCATTGCTACTGCTAGGAAGAAATGTTGGCCAGGCCCCTAATGCGGACTCTCAGAGAACTGTGGTGAAAAGTAGCTAATGAGTTTTGGGAAACAATGGATAAACAAATACAAAAATCCTTGTGATTCAAAGAAACATGGCATGGCCAGGAGAACCGGGGAACTAATTAAGCCACCCCAAAAATGGCCAGGGGCTATAGAGATCATGGAATGGGCCAGTGGGAAAAGTCCAGCAACTTGACATGGTGGGAGGAACCCAGAAGTTCTGAGGGGAGACGCTTGAGAGAGCATCCACAGCCCCAATCACCGCAAGCTCTGGTTTGGCATTTCACAACAGAGCTGTGGCCCAGAGGAAACATGAGTAAAGCCCTGGTCAAGCTCAGATGAAGCTGTCCTGGATGCTCCACTACCTCCACATGAAGCTAGAGTGACTCTCCACCACCATCTGAAACATACATGCACATACACAGACAGACATACGGACACACGTGCATACAGGCAGAGGCGGGCCCTGCTAGTGATAGCACTAGGTAGAACAAAAGGCCACTTCCTGGAATGGGCAGGCACACCTGGGCTATGCAACTATAGTCAGCAGAGGAAAAGATCCAAGGATTGGGGTAGGACCAGGAGACCCAGGAGGTACCTTCCATTCCTGAAATGAGATTGAAGCCAATAATAAGCATTTATCAAGACTATACTATGTGCTGTGATGTGCTATGATGGTCCTGTGACACTGCCAGCCTCTCCTCTGGTGAAATCTATCACCACCACTAGGTCACAGAGCACCCCTGCAGGCAGGCCACCAAGGCAGTGATTATTAACAGCATTAAGGGCAACTCTGCCCGAAGTAGGGCCTATTCAGTGCTCTTTTCCAACTTCATTACAAGTCTCCCCAAAGCACCTGAACCCACTTCTGGACAATCGTGTTTTAACCCACACCTTTTAGCTTTATACAGTTCTATGGCTCATGAACAAAGAAGTCATGGTGGCAGGGATGGAAGCTATGAATTGGGCTCAAAAGTATGGATTCTCCCTCGCCCGAACTGAAAAACTGGTATGGCTGCTACCTCCTCTGAGTGTCTAATCTGCCAGCAGCAGTAATCAACACTGAGCCCCTCTAGAGCTCCTTCCTCCAAAGAGTCAGGCTAGGGCTGACCAAACACTGCCAAACACTGCCTCCAAATAAGAAATCCATTTGGAAGGTGACACTTCAGTAATCCATCTATACAAGAAGCATGTTCCTCCTAAAGAGGAACATGTATTCTTCCCCTCACGTAATAACATAGGCGCTCAGAGGACACACGGGCTCACATGCACCCCACAGAACATACCAACAGACAAGCATGTACATACACTGACATGACCAGCATTCCCAGGGACCCCTAAGGTACACACACAGACGCTTAAGTGCCCAGATGCCAGTGCACATACACATAGAGTTTGGACATCTCTGCAGGGGCACAACCGTTGGCATGTATTGGTCTCCTCAAGCTTGTACACTGAACTAGGCCCCCAGAGCTCACCGAAACCCAGCTCCAACCCTCAGCTGCTTGGGTGTTATTGCCAAAGACTCCCTTAGGCACATCTCCATCCTATCTACAGTGCCACCCACCAGAGGTGGCAGAGGTTGAGGCCATGAAGACCACAGTCATCTCCTCTGAGAGGGCCAACTTTATGGCATATCTCCTACAGCCAGGACCCCCTCCTCCTATCACATTCTACCCATTAAGAAGTTGGACCTCTCTCTCTCTGAATCACTTCCTCCCTGAATGCTGGCTGTAGGCTGACAACCGGCAAATGAGGAAGAATTTGTGGATTAAGCCTCCTTTTGGGAAGACAGGGGAGAGGACAGGTTGTGCTTTGAGTCTTCTCCCAACTGGGTCAATTTTCCTATTAGGCATATGTTGCAGTGAAAAAAACCACTAGTATGGGACAGGAATTAGGAAACTTTTTTCTAGCCCCAGTGCCACCATTTACAAGCTTGTATGACCTTGGGAAAACTGCACCCCAACTGAGCCTCAGTTTCCCCATCTGTAAAATGGCCCCATCTGTATTTCAAAACTACTCTAAAAGTGTCAGGAATTATTCCTAAGCAAGTCAAGTTTATCTGGAACAAGGCTCATTAGCAAAACCAAATCCCGTTATAATGGTGACTAATCCATGTCCATCTGTTTGCTACACGTTGTTCTCAAAACTGTTTTCTTAACCCTGTTTTAATGCATGCCCAATATCTCAAAGTTTAGGCCACATCTTCCCACACTGGACTAAAGGTTCTCTGGTGTAGGAGGATCATGTCTCCCCCATCAAACTTCCCTTGCAGGAGAAGTTTGCAAGTTTTCTTCCTCAGAAAAGCAAGAGTCAATGTGGGGTCAGCGTGGACACCAGCAAAGAAAACCTTGGAGTCTCTGTCCTGGGGACTATTAGGCACCTGCTGAGCCTCAAGCCCACAATTTGCTCTCTTCTGAACCTCCCAATTCCTCTCAGTTGTGTAAGACCTCTCTCCTCCCTATTTCTCCCCACCTCTCCCCCAGTGATCTAGCTGCCCAGGTCCCACCTCTCCTGAATCCCTCCAGTCCATCCCTCCCTGCCAGAACCCCATCCCTGCCTCGGTGCTTCCTGCTTCTGCACTCACCAGCCCCTGGGCCAAGGACAGAGAACAGCAACAGCAGCAATAAGGCGGGCGGCAGCTGGAGCCCAGACCTGAGTCGAGGCTGGGAGAGGGGCACGGTATGAGAGAGAGGGGTGGGTAGTGGGAGAGACTTGGGTAAACACAGAGACGAGGGCAAAGGCTGAGATAATGGATTGGGCTGTGCTAGGCACTGGGGTTTGAACAAGGGCAGGGAAAGGGATGGAAGGAGGGGCTGTGATGGGGACTGGAGCAAGGGTAGGGTTTGGGCCTGGGGCTTAAGCAAACACTGGGAATGGGGTCGGGACAGGGGATGGGCTGGGATTTGTGACAGAAGGTGGAACACGGGCATAGAAGGGGTTAGGGGCCAGGAAAGGCACAGGGACTGGGACTGGAGCGGGGGCCTGGGTTGGGACCTGGATCTGGGCATTCGCTGGGACTCAGGCCGGGGCTGGGACCGATTTGGGAAGCGGGGCGAGGGCGGGGCTGGGGGCCAAGGGCTGGATGGGGATAGGACGAGGGGCCGGGACAAGGGCTGGGCCATGGCCCGGGGCGGGGGCGGGGCCGGACCGGCCAGCGCGGGGAGCGCGCAGAGCTGACCCACGGCTCCGCTCCCCACCCCCGGGGGGTGGCTTTCGGTGTCCTTGTGGGCCCGGGGCTGGGGTCGGGCCGGCTGAGGCCAGGCCCGGGACCTGGGTAGGAGTTCAGGCCTGGGCGACTCCGGGCTGCGCTGGACCGGCGATAACCAGGCCCCGCGGCGGCGGCCTCAGCCTGACGTAGTACGACACTCCGCCCCTCCTCAATTCGATTGGTCCTTATCAGTAAAGCCCACCCCATGCCCTATTCTATTGGTCTCCAACTTGATTCTGCGGGCCTTCGAGGACAGACTCCCGCCCCAGCCCCAGCTCCCTGAACCCTGCCTTTCTCACCCCATCCTGGGAGCCCCGAAGCCCACCTCAGATCCTCACAGTCCCCACTGATGGAGCCACACACATCTCATAGGAACCTTACAGAGACCCTCACAAACCCAGACACCTACGGACGTCCCCACAGATGTCCGCAGACTACCCAAACACTCTCACAGAGATCCAACAAACCCCTTTAAGAGAAGTGAGCCCCCTAAACTCGTCCCCTTTGGTCCAATGCAGCCTCCTCTGGAGACCGGACTGTTGTTGCCACGGAGACTACCGGGCGTTCCGATTGCTCTGGTGACGGATCCCTCCTCTCCCGGCACGGGTTCCAGAGGTTTCAGTCAAGCTCCTCCCTCAACGGCCCCGGAACCCCTCGTCCCTCCCCAAGTCCCCCTCCTCAGATCTGGCCAGAGCTCCTTTGCGAAGTTCTGCAGGTGTCCAAGTCCCCTCGCCAAGTCGTAGACTTGAAGGCAAGGCCTCTCACTACATAGCAAGTACAGCCAGGTCTCATCCAAGAGCCTTCCATCCCTCGCTAACATTTCCCCTTCCCAGCTTAAGACGAGATCCTGACCTAAGGACTTGTAACAGCCAAGACAGGCCCAGAGGTATGTAGTTTCTCCAATGGCTCTTCCTCCAAGCCCTCATCTCGTTCCCCTCCTAACATATTCTGTCCCTTCCCACCTTAGTCCAACCCTCTCCCATTCTCTACTTTTCATCCTTACCCTCCCCCTCCACCACGTTTCTCCACCCAGTTCCATCTTCCCCTTCTTTTTCTCCTTCCTCTCCTCCTACCGACTGATTCTCCACCCTCAAGTACCTTTTCCTGTGCTGAATGTCAGATCATCTTCCTAACCTACCTCTCTCACTACTTCTTGTCCCAAGCTTCCCCTTTGGAAAGACTAATGAATACAAGTAATGAATCCATCTGGAGCATGAGGGGGAAAGTAGGGAGCACAGAAAGTCAAGGCTGGAAAAGTTAGGCAGTGTTGCAAGTAATGACAGGCCTTGAATGTCAGGGCCCAGAAATTTGGAGTTAATCTTAAGGCTGAGACAACTGAGTGTTTTCAAGCAAAGGAACAGCATTGTTAGGCTTGCATTTTAGAAAGATCTCCAGTGGGTCATTAAGGAGGGCTGACTTCTTTTAGACATCCCTCCAAGATAAATTAGTCACACCTCACTCCCCACAGCATCCTGAGCTTACCCCAGCACAACATCAACTCATCTGTATTGTCATTGGGTTAACCTGGTCCACCTTCCCAGATTCTTTCAGAGTCCAGTGCTTAGCACAGTGCCTGGGTGAAAGTGTAAGATTGGGCTCTTCAAAAAGTATCAGTTTACAGGGGCAACTGGGTGGCTCAGTCAGTTAATCTTCCAACTCCAGCTCAGGTCATGACCTCACGGTTTGTGGGTTTGAGCCCCGTGTCGGGCTTGGTGCTGACAGCTCAGAGCCTGGAGCCTGCTTTGGATTCTGTGTCTCCCTCTCTCTCTGTTCCTCCCCTGCTCATGCTCTGTGTCTCAAAAAAAAAAAAAAAAAGTTAAAAAAAAATTTAAGTATAAGTTACATAAATCAATGAAAGAATGGCTGAGTGGATTGATGTGCTGGGGAAAGTCGCAGAGGGGCAAAGTTGTTACATAATCCAGGTAGAAAACTATGAGAACTTGAACAGAATTGGAGGGGAGAGAATGGATTTTGGTAATACAGTATTTAGAAGACAGGAAACACAGTTCTTGGTGCCTATTTGAAGATGAGGGCTGAGGGGAAAGGATAAGACTAAAATAATTCCCAGAGTTCAGTTTTGATGCCCTGTGGGACATCCATTTAGCAATGTCCAGCAAGCAATTGGGTTTGAGTGTGAAGTACAGGGATTTAAAGAGGTCTGAGCTGGAATTATGGATTTAGAAACCATCAGCATACCAGCCGGAAGTGATTGAAGCCTTGGACATGAATAACATCAAGGGAGGCTTGATTATGATCCCTAGACAAAACAGGCTGCAGTCAGGGCCCTGGCTAATGCATCATGACATTGTCTTGCACTCTTAAGAGCAAACCCCCACCTTGGCTTGGTAGTATCCCAGTCTCTAGAACTCCACTGCCTGAACATCCTGGTCCTAAGGCTCAGGCCCCTGCTCTTGGACTAGCCAAGCTGCTATGTTCAGGCTCTTCCTGGGGCATGGTCCTCTGCTACCATCTACTGATGGGATTCTGACTGCTTCAGCCTTTCTATCTTTAAGCTCCCTCACAACCCATAGCTACATGCCACACGGCATCTAGGCACACAGGTGAACCTCTTGGCACCATACCCTGACCCGAAGTTCATCTTGCTTCCCCTTTACATCTCAGGTGCACAGAAAACTTTATCCTAATTCCATAATCCACCCCCCCCACCCCCACCCCGTGAACTCTGACTTGCAGACCCTCCAACCTCCGATCCCAACCTAATGAAGCCTGTACCTTATTCTACCACTAGATGGAAACAGACGAGGTCACAGAAGAGCCTCAAACAGCCATGGATGCAGAGGAACACCCCTCTTCAAAGGACCCCTCTGCCAAGGACTCACAGGAGCCCCCTGGCCCTGAAACATCCTTTGAGGCTTCCATCCCTGAGACCCCTTTAGAGCCCCACACCTCTGAGATCCCTTTAGAGCCCCACATCTCTGAATCTCATAGGACACCATCTGCTTCCCAGGCCCTTTTAGAGACCCACACCTCTGAAACCCCTTTGGCAACTTACATCCCTGAGACCCCCTTAGAGCCCCACACCTCTGAATCTCATATGACACCATCTGCTTCCCAGGCCCCTTTAGAGATCCACACCTCTGAAACCCTTTTGGAGCCTTCCATCCCTGAGACCTCTTTAGGATACTCTGTCTCGGAGATCCCTTTGGAAACCCCTATCCCTGAGACCCTACTGGAGACTCACATGTTTAAGGTCCCAGAGAAACACCTTTCTTTTCATACCTCATCACAAGGCCGTATCACTGTACCTTCCTCTAATACTCTGAAGGAAGACCTCTCTGAGTATTCCTCCAGTGAGGTCTCACAGACAGGGAGGTCTACCCAGATCTCTGAGTCTGAGATCCTTCAAAAGCACTCCCTTTCAGGCCCTTCAGCCCAGGTCCACCTGGACACATCTGCAAAGGAGAAGGAAGAGGAAGGAGAGGACAAGGAGCAGGTGGATGCCACTGACAGTACCACACACACAGCTCAGCCTGGACACCAGCTGGTCAAGAAGAAGGGGAAGAAAGGAGTTAGCCGTAATTGTGCCTGCACTTTTCCCCATTCCCCATTATATATATAATTTATTGTCAAATTAGTTAACATACAGTGTACACAGTGCACTCTTGGCTTAGGGAGTAGATTCCCATGGTTCATCACTTATATACAACACCCAGTGCTCATCCCAGCAAGTGCCCTCCTCAATGTCCATCACCCATTTTCCCTGCCCCCTAACCCCCCACCCCATCAACCCTTAGTTTGTTCTCTGTATTTTAGAGTCTCTTTTGGTTTGCCTCCCTCTCTGTTTGTAACTATTTTTTTCTTTCCCTTCCCCCATGGTCTTCTGTTAAGCTCTTCAAGTTCCACATATGAGTGAAAACATAGGATATCTGTCTTTCTCTGACTGACTTATTTTTCAGCCTAATACCCTCCAGTTCCATCCAAGTTGTTGCAAATGGCAGGATTTCATTCTTTCTCATTGCCAAGTGGTATCCCATTGTATATATAAACCACATCTTCTTTTTTTTTTAATTTTTTAATGTTTATTTATTTTTGAGAGACAGAGGCAGCATGAGTGGGGGAGGGGCAGAGAGAGAGGGAGACCCAGACTGTGAAGCAGGCTCCAGGCTCTGAGCTGTCAGCACAGAGCCCGACGCAAACCACATCTTCTTTATCTATTCATCAGTTGATGGACATTTGGGCTCTTTCCATAATTTGGCTTTCCGTAATTTGTTGAAAGCGCTGCTATAAACATTGGGGTACATGGGGTACATGTGCCCCTATGAATCAGCACTCCTGTATCCTTTGGATAAATTCCTAGTAGTGCAATTGCTGGGTCATAGGGTAATTTTATTTTTAATTTTTTGAGGAACCTCCACACTGTTTTCCAGAGTGGCTGCACCAGTTTGCATTCCCACCAACAATGCAAAAGGGTTCCCCTTTCTCCACATCCTCTCCAACATCTATTATTCCCTGAATTGTTAATTTTAGCTACTCTGACCAGTGTGAGATGGTATCTCAATGTGGTTTTGATTTGTATTTCCCTGATGATGAGTGACATTGAACATCTTTTCATGTGTCTGTCAGCCATTCAGATGTCTTCCTTGGAAAAGTGTCTTTTCATGTCTTCTGCCCATTTCTTCACTGGATTATTTGTTTTCCAGGTGTTGGGTTCGTTAAGTTCTTAATAGATTTTGGACACTAATCCTTTATCTGATATGTCATTTGTAAATATCTTCTTCCATTCCATTGGTTGCCTTTTAGTTTTGTTGATTGTTTCCTTTGCTGTGCAGAAGCTTTTTATCTTTGGAGCTCCTGGGTGGCTCAGTCAGTTAAGCATCTGACTTTGGCTCAGGTCATCATCTCACAGTTCATGAGTTTGAGCCCTGCATCAGGCTCTGTGCTGACAGCACAGAACCTGGAGCCTGCTTCAAATTCTGTGTCCCCCCCCCCCCCGCCCCTCCCCTGCTCACTCACTCACTCTCTCTCTCTCTCTCAAAAATAAGTGAACTTAAAAATTTTTTTGAAGAATCTTTTTATCTTGATGAGGTCCCAATAGTTCATTTTTGCTTTTATTTCCCTTGCCTTCAGAAACATGTCAAGTAAGAAGTTGCTGTGGCTGAGGTCAAAGAGGTTGTTGCCTGTTTTCTCTTCTAGGATTTTGATGGTTTCCTGTCTCACATTTAGGTCTTTCATCCATTTTGAATTTATCTTTGTGTATGGTGTAAGAAAGTGGTCCAGTTTCATTCTTCTGCATATTGCTGTCCAGTTCTCCCAGCACCATTTGCTAAAGAGGCTTTTTCCATTGCATATGCTTCCCTGCTTTATCAAAGATTAGTTGGCCATATATTTGTGGGTCCAATTCTGGGTTCTCTATTCTATTCCATTAGTCTATGTGTCTGTGCCAATTACCATACTGTCTTGATGATTACAGCTTTGTAGTAGAGGCTAAAGTCCGGGATTGTGATGCCTCCAGCTTTGGTTTTCTTTTTCAACATTACTTTGGCTATTCAGAGTCTTTTGTGGACTTTTCCCCATTCTCATCACCGTCTTACACCTGTCCCAATAAGAGGGGATTGGGTTACTCTTTGACCTGGCCCATTCTTTTAGTTTTAGGGACTCCTTACTTCCCTTTGGTTACTCAGCCTCTCCCTTCCCAGGTTATGCGGTCCAACCAGAGGTCCCCACTCAGCAGACAGAGATGGTGGAAGTGGCTAAGGCAATGCACAGAAAGAAGTTCAGTGCTCAGGCAAATTATCTTTTCCAATGGGAGAAGAATGCAACCCTGAATGCCATCCAGACAGGTGAGCCCAGGAAGCCCTTGAGAGGCCTGTGACAGGCCCATGGCCAACCTCCAATCCAACTATATCAGGGAACCTGCCCTGAACAATGGAGAGCTGCTCCTTGTAGAAATGGCAATGCTGCCTGCCTGAAATATTGGAGTGGAGCAGGCAGGTGGGCCAAAGTGGATGGCATGGGTGCAGGAAAAAAGTGAAGATATTCATATAAAACCCAGGTAGGGACAGGCAGCTAAAATGAAGTTGTTTAAAAAAAAAAAAAAAGCAGGGCCACAGGCCGACCCCACATCTAGGGTTCTAATAGCCTACACCAAACAGACCTTAAAGCAGAGATGGCCCAGACCTTGGATAGTCCAGGAGACTTGGTGCTCTGACATGGCAAAAGGCCTTGGTCCACTTGGTTGAACTCCATTAAAAGGCTGTCACCCTGCATGCCAGACCGAGAATCACCTGTTACCCAAAAGCCATGAGTCTCTCCACCAAAAAGGAGAGTTGTACCTCCCAGCCCTGTCAATTCCAAGTCTCAGCCCAGAATTAGTACTTTTCACAGCCCCATTAGTGGCTTGCTAGCTTATCTAGTCGGCATATAAAGGGTGTGCAGATGTACTAGGTATACATATGCCATCCGGTGTGTGTGAGCATGTGTACCTGTGTTGCTGAACTTCATGTCTACAGGGAATACCTTCAGAAAGAAGGCCACCCTGACCCACTCTGCAGATTCTGGGGTTTCTAGACTGAATTAGATAGACATCACTGTATTTATTTTTGTCTTTCATACTTCCTTTCCCCTTATGATAGGAAGAGAGTTATGTTGAGACTAGATGAGCCTAAGATAGAAAGACAGCCAGGTAATTCTATGTCCTTCTCCCTTCTCCATGCAATTTGATTTCCTCATTCTCATGCAGGGCCCCTTCCCCCTCCACCCCGGGCCAAGAAAGTCACAATGATCTCATTTGGGTCTCTAGAGAATCCATATATGTTCTGTGTAGAGAAAGATCAAGTGTAAGCTTTTCTTTTATTTATTCAGCATTTATTGAACACCAACTATGTGTCAGGCATTGAGCTAGATGTGGAGGTAGTGGTTGGTGGGATTTCAAAAACAAAATCCCTCAAATAATTTGTACTCTGAGAGACACCAAAAAGTAAAAGGATAATTGTAATTCATTCTAATAATTGCTGTGACTGAGGTTAGCCCAGAGTGCTGCATGAGCAGAGATAAGAGGCACCCAATCTTAGGGGCTCAGGGAATAAGCCTTGGAAGGGATGACTTCTCAGCTGAAATCTGTAAGATGAGTAAAAAGAGGTGGCCAGGTAAAAAGTGAGGTAAGGTGAGACATGACAGGGCAAGGCACCAGGAGGAAACTGCAAGCAATATTGGACAGAGCTCAGCTCTGGACCAAGAGAATTGTACAGGCATTTCTGTGGCAAAGGTCAAGAGTTGGGACTATATCCTAAGGGCACGTGAGAGTCACTGCAAGATTTTAAATGGGACAACAACACGACCAAATTTGTGTTTTTGAAAGACCACTGTGTCAGTAGCATAGACTGGAGAAAGATACGACTGGACATAGGAAGACTACATTTGGCCCCGGTAATAGTCTGGGTAAGAAGTGAATGGGTATAGGTGGATGAAGTAGATTCAAGAAACGCTGAGAAGACAAAACTGACCTTTGGATCTTTGGATGTGTAGGATAAGAAAGAAGGACATGCCTGGAATGACATCTAGGTGTTTGACTTAAGAGACTGATTAGATGATGATGCCATTCATGAATGCCTAAAACAGAGTAGATGCATAAGTACATGTTGGATGAACAGAGGACAAAGGATGAGGGTGAGGTTCGGAAGGAAGAATTGAATTTACTGCATTTGAAGTGCTTGTGGAACATGCTGGTAAAAGGGTCCAGTAGACAACTGGCTGTATGGGTCTGAAGCTCAGGAGAGAAGTCTGGACTAGAGACATCCTTAATGAAAAGACATATGTTGTATGGAGATATTCTAAGCAAAAAGAGATGTTATCATGCAAATGTGAGTATGTGACCATGGAATTGACTGTGTTGTACCTTGCCTGGTATTTTCACAGTAAGCATCTGTGCCGTAGACCTCTTTGCCACAAATATTATTCTTTTTTTTTTCTTTTTTTTTAAGTTTTATTTTATTTTATTTATTTATTTATTATTTTTTTATTTATATATGAAATTTATTGTCAAATTGGTTTCCATACAACACCCAGTGCTCATCCCAAAAGGTGCCCTCCTCAATACCCATCACCCACCCTCTCCTCCCTCCCACCCCCCATCAACCCTCAGTTTGCTCTCAGTTCTCAACAGTCTCTTATGCTTTGGCTCTCTCCCACTCTAACCTCTTTTTTTTTTTTTTTTTTCCTTCCCCT